>NC_044041.1:86241798-86576648 GCF_901765095.1 Microcaecilia unicolor | reverse complement strand
CATATAGTTCCAGATCAGTATAAAGCTGGCCTAAACTTAGGAATGGAGAACATGGGTTAAACTTCTGTCCTAAACACACTCAAAGGTTGGAGGTGGGAAGAAGTGCAGATTTACTTGTTAATTTTAGAAAGGAAAAACACTGTAAGCAAGTCTGTTTGTAGTAGTCTGGATTACAACAGTTAACAGTTATAAAGCTTTCCATTAAACATGTAGAGCAAAATCAAATTAATTTCACCTCTGTGAAATGCAGTTTAAAAAAAAAAGACAGCCTAGAGGGCCTTAGAGCACCAATGCCCATTGCAAAATACAGTAAGGATAGTCCAAATTTATAGACGAGATATTCAAAATCAGATAGAGATGATAATTTCCTTGTCCATATACAAACCTTTGTGTTAAGCAGGGGATCAGTGAGAGCTGTGGTAAGTTTGAGATGCACCTCCAGAACATGGATATAGTATTTTATGTTTCAATGGTTACTTTCAATTCAGTTAGTTTAGTTTAAGAGAACTCCATTTACTCCATTACCTGATCTGGGAAGATACATCCGGCATGCTTAATCCTTGGGGCTGAGATAAGGAAGGGCATTAGTCTGGGCTAGGGAATCTGGTATTCATGGAAACATTACCTATAGCTCTGCAACTTCTCTATCATGAGTGAAAGATTACTCGCTGAAAATGGCATCTCTTTATTGTAATTGACTGATACTGCTTCAGCTGAGTGCGCTACTGCTGCATCGTTTACTCATATATAGAGATAAGACAAAAGGATCTTGGCTGTCACTGCTCATGATGCCTGCAGAGGTATACAGTAGAGAATGACATAGGGATAAAGTTTGTACCTGTCTCCTCAGGATCTGTCCCTGCCCTGTCCCTCCCTGTGTCATTCTCTAGTATACAGTGCTGGCAAAACTGAATATCTAGATTACTACCTGCACATCACTATCTCACCTGAGTTGTACGTTCACTCCCCCCAGCCTTTGCTTTATGATTAACTCAAAGTAGAAAGAGGAGTTGTTAAGGCAGGACTTGTTTTCCAATGACACAAATTCTCCAAAGAAATGCAATCTTTTGGCCATGGAATGATGTGAATCCTCATGCGCTAAGATGGGCTTCCCTGGCTGAGAGTGTTCCAGATAGTGTGCTGTAAAACTGATGTCATGCTTGCTTGTCATCTCTGTGCTGGGTATTCAGAATGAACAACCACGCTACAGTCCCTGCCGCCGCTGCTACTGCTACTACCACTGCTTTATCACATAACCACAACGGGGCTCGAAATTCTCCATGGCAACCATCTCTTTTCATTCCTGGCACTGTAGCAGTTCATCAGAACAACTCTGTAGAGTTCAACTCACCATCTTCTTCCTTATCATTATCTCAGTAGCTAAGGGTAAATAATAATGCTGACAGATCAGCTTTATAACTCTCCACAGCAAGAAGTATGCACATTCTTTTTACTGTGTGGAATCCGAAAATTACCCCAGAAACATTACCCCATTTCATTGACCGTTTGCCGTGCAAACGTTTTCTGAGGCAAGACTTGCATTTACCTTTGAAAATCTGAAAGTGTGTACATAATTGAAAATACCACCCGAAATACACCTTTGGCCATGCCTCCACAACCTACGACCTACTGCTCATACTGGCATTATGCCTGTTACTTTACCCACACGTAGGGTGAAGAGTTTTGTAAAAGCCTATTACCATGGGTAAAGCACCACTTTAGCTGCAGAAATTACTTTAAAACTCTGATGCTTCTGAGCCTATATCACCAAGCTACTTAATGTAAACTAGCTCCTTGTAGTTCTTAAAATGTTCCTGGTAGAAATGAAAAATGCATAACCCCAGATTATTATTATGTATTTCAAATCCTATTCTCAGCTTTCATGCAGCTGCCAGAATCTTGTTCAGACAGCCCCAGCTTGTAGTCTACAAAACGTAGATTTTTGTTCCTGTCCATCCTTATTCCTGTTAAGCCAAAGTGAAGCATCTCCATCTCTGTTTCTCCCACAGCAAATGCATTACAAAGATTGCCTTTCCTCCTGCACAATAAAATACTAAGCTTAGATATCTTGGGGGTTTATATTGTAGACAGAAAATATAGGCCATGCCCCACACCCAAATCAAGAATCCCCATCACTGATAAAAAGCCCGTTACATTTTCAGCTGAAGAACCCACTGTCAGTTACTGCACCATTGGTGATTAAACAATTTGTTCCCATCAAATAAAGCACACCAAAAGGTGAATGTTATCCTTGAAAATTCCTCAGCCTGATGGAATGTGCTCTTGGTGCATGGCTGCCTATCAGTCTGTATTTGAATTTTTTCCCCCCATTATTGGCTAACAGCTTACTGTTCAGAAATTTGGGGAGGTGAATTCTGTCTGGTATGGTAATCTCGCAATGCTAGAGGAGTTATCCCCATGACAACAAATATTTAGGATGGGACACGTGCCGGTCATTCTCTTGGTGATGAAAGGAACCTTGTGATCTTCCATACAACATACCCATTGCCTTTGTTGTGAAAACAGAGGTAACAGAGCACTGAGCTTTCATTATTTCCCTAAATCTATGGGAATGTCTGCAAGAGGTTCCAGTGGAACACCCTACTGTTGCTGCCCACCCCTGACCAAAAATTAGGGCATTAGGTTTGAGGGCCCTCATTATATGGTTGCAGTGGAGATATTGGGACTGGCAATATGAGAAAACAAGATGCCCAATGAAGTATCTCCCAACTGGCTGTGTGTTTTCCATGTATCTGTCCCATCAATCTTTTAGAATCCATGAAGGAAATCCACCCTCACCTCAGGTTTCTCTATTCTGATTTTACTTTCGTAATCATTTTCAGTATGTAACGTGACTCGGGAACCTAGTGGTTTGTTTTAATGATTGCTGATAAATGGGGCCATTCTGGGGACAGGCGTGAGTTCATTTGCTTTTTTTTAACCCTTTCAGGATATAATTTCGAGCCCTGGCTTCCTACTTTTCTTCTAACCTCAGTCCTTTCATTGCAGATCTCACATTCAAAGACTTTCTTCTTTTATTTATATGTATTTCTAACAATAGAAAAAGGTTTTTGATTTATTCGACTTTGCACGATGTTTCTTTCCTCTAGGTATGCTCAGTCACCCACCAATTCCCATCGCAGAACTGGCTGATCACACAGAACACCTTAAAGCAAATGATAACCTAAAATTATCTCAGGAATATGAGGTAAGCAAAAATATGATTGTACATAAAAAGTCAGAATAGGCAACAGAAGAGGTATACACACTTTGCCCGATATTCAGCCCATGACTGTAAGTGGCTGAACTGACCCCAGGTATTCAATGCCGGGACATTTAGCATTGAATATCCAGGCCTCGGCAGTCACCCAGAAGTTAACCGGGCATCAGCCAATATTCACACACTGGTGCCCAGTTAACTTTAGCACATAAATGGGGAGACATGATAGAGGTATATAAAATAATGAGTGGAGTGGAACAGGTGGATGTGAAGCGTCTGTTCACGCTTTCCAAAAATACTAGGACTAGGGGGCATGCGTTGAAACTACAGTGTAATAAATTTAAAACAAATAGGAGAAAATTTCTTCACCCAACGCATAATTAAACTCTGGAATTTGTTGCCGGAGAACGTAGTGAAGGTGGTTAGCTTGACAGAGTTTAAAAAGGGGTTGGATGGTTTCCTAAAGGACAAGTCCATAGACCGCTACTAAATGGACTTGGGACAAATCCACAATTTTGGAAATAACTTGTACAAAATGTTTGTATGTTTGGGTAGCTTGCCAGGTGTGCTTGACCTGGATTGGCCGCTGTCGGGGACAGGATGCTGGGCTCGATGGACCGTTGGTCTTTTCCCAGTATGGCATTACTTATGTACTTATATATGTAGCCTAAAAAACTGTCACTGAAATCAGTGCCGACTAAACGTATTCTGTAGTCGGTGCCTAGATTTAGGCATGGTATATAGAATATGCTTAGTTGATATTTCAGTGCCTAAATCCCGGCGTTAAGATTTGGGCACACTGGGCCATATTCTATAACTATGTGCATACATTTCAGGACGCCCATGAAACGCCCATTTTCCTGCCTATAACCACACCCCTTTTTCCCTGCGTGTGTTAGAAGTTTGGCGCACATCATTACAGAATACGCTTACCGAGTTGTAGGTGTAAATTCTAATCAGTGCCAATTAGTGCTCATTATTGTTTAAGTGCTTTTATCAGCACTCATTAGCTTGTGAAGTTACACACATTGTTATAAAATTTGCACCGATTTTGACACGGATCTCTAGACACGCTATATAGAATCTGGGGGGAAAGAGCCTAATTTTATATATGTCAACTCAAAAAACCAGCGCCGAAGGAAAACACACTTAAGCATATTCTGTAAACTACACCTAAAGTTAGACGTGATTTACAGAATATATCTAAATACATTCACGTGCTCGGACGGCTTCTTCTTGGGCCGCCCTTGAGCTGGGAGACGTTCATGCCATGGCCGCCCTTGATTTGGGCGACGGCAAAAAAGCGGCTAAAGTTAAGCGCCGTTCTTCCCGCGCGGCTCCTTCGCGGAGTGTCGCGCCAGACGCCATCTTGGATGCGCAGCATGTTTCTCCCCCGCTCTTGCGAGCGCCGGTTGAGGGTGCGTCTAGGGCTGTGGCCCAGGCTGCTGAAATACACAGTCTGGGGGGTTTCTCCCCTGAGTTTGTTTTGCTGCTGCATCAGGCCTTCCTTATGCAAAACGCTGCCCCTTCTCCCTTGTCCGACAAAGGGGTTGAGGCCCCCGGAAGTAAACGCCCTCGGGTGGATTCCCAGGGCTTAGAGGACTCTGTCTCCTCTGATGTAGATGAGGGCAGCATATCTGAGTTCTCCCAACGGTCCTGTGGGGATTCCTTGGAGGAGACGGATTCCCGCTCGGATGGAGCGGATGACCCCTCTGCAGCGCGGATCTTTCGCTCAGAGGATTTGCCCAACCTGTTAGTGCAGGCCATGAGCATTTTGAAGATTTCCTCTCCAGAGGATGTCTCTCCCTCAGCCCTGTTGGCTCCGCCATTATGCTGGGGACGAAGCGCCCGCCTAGAACCTTCCACGTGCATGATGCCATGCACACCTTAATTTCGGCTCAATGAGATGTCCCGGAAGCGAGCCTCAAAGTGGCTAGGGCTATGTCCCGCCTCTATCCTTTGCCTGAAAGTGAACGTGAGGCCTTTCTTTGGCCTACCGTGGATTCTTTAATCACTGCGGTGACTAAGAAAACGGCGTTGCCGGTGGAAGGTGGCATGGCCCTAAAGGACGCCCAAGACCGAAGATTGGAGGCGGCCTTAAGGTCGTCCTTTGAGGCGGCTGCCTTAAGTTTGCAGGCCTCAGTTTGCGGCTCCTATGTGGCCAGGGCGTGCCTGACGATTGTGCAGCGGGCCCCCTCGGATCCTTCCTTGAGGGCTGATTGGCCGGCCCTGGAATCGGGCTTGGCTTATTTGGCAGACTTACTGTATGATGTCTTGAGAGCCTCGGCTAAAGGTATGGCTCAGACAATCTCTGCGCGGCGCTGGCTTTGGCTGAAACATTGGTCTGCTGACCACGCCTCTAAGTCCCGCCTGGCTAAGTTGCCTTTTAAAGGCAAGCTGCTCTTTGGGGTCGAGCTGGACAAAATTGTGACCAATCTCGGCACGTCTAAGGGCAAGAGGTTACCAGAGGTCAGGGCTCGGGCCAGTGCTCGCACCGGTAACTCCAGAGGACGGTTTCAGGAAGCCCGTCGGTACCGCCCGGGCAAGTCAGGCTCCTCTGCCCCCTCTTCCTTCAAGAGGAACTTCTCCCCCAAGCAGCATTCCTTTCGCAGAGACCGCCGTCCCGGAGGTGCGCCCTCCGGTCCTCCCCCAGGGTCTCGTACCCAATGACGGGGTCCTGGTCCATGGCCCAGTGCAGATTGGAGGATGCCTGTCCTCGTTTCTGGGCGAGTGGACCAGGGTAACTTCAGACGCTTGGGTGCTGGAAGTCATCAGAGACGGCTACAAGCTAGAGTTCTGCCGACCCTTAAGAGACGGGTTTGTACTCTCTCCCTGCAAGTCTCCGGTCAAAGCTGTGGCAGTGCAGCAGACCTTGGACAATCTGATCCGCCTGGGTGCGGTCGTTCCGGTGCCAGAAAATCAGCTTGGCAAGGGACGTTACTCCATTTACTTTGTGGTACCAAAGAAAGGAGGTTCTGTATGGCCTATCCTCAACCTCAAAGGGGTCAATCGGGCCTTGAAAGTTCGGCACTTTCGCATGGAGACTCTCCGCTCTGTTATAGCGGCAGTGAAGGCAGGGGAGTTCCTGGCATCCTTGGACATCAAGGAAGCGTACTTGCATATTCCCATCTGGCCTCCTCATCAACGCTTACTGCGTTTTGCAGTCCTGGGCCGACACTTCCAGTTCAGAGCCCTCCCATTCGGGTTGGCTACTGCTCCGCGGACCTTCTCCAAAGTAATGGTGGTCATCGCGGCCTTCCTGCGAAAGGAAGGAGTACAAGTCCATCCTTATCTGGACGACTGGTTGATCCGAGCCCCCTCTTATGCAGAGTGCGGCAAGGCTGTGGACCGGGTGATTGCTCTTTTGAGCTCCCTGGGGTGGATCATCAACTGGGAGAAAAGCCAGCTGCGCCCGACTCAGTCCCTGGAGTATCTGGGAGTTCGATTCGACACCCAAGTGGGCAGAGTGTTCCTGCCAGACAATCGGATTGTCAAACTTCAGGCTCAGGTGGACCAGTTCCTAGTAGCCTCTCCGCTTCGGGCTTGGGACTATGTGCAGCTGTTGGGCTCTATGACGGCCACGATGGAAGTAGTGCCCTGGGCCAGGGCTCATATGAGACCACTACAACACTCTCTGCTGCAGCGCTGGACTCCGGTGTCGGAGGATTATGCTGTGCGCCTTCCCTTGGACCCAGCAGTGCGCAAGGCGCTGAGCTGGTGGCTGAAGACAGACAAGTTGTCTGCAGGGATGCCTCTGGTGACCCCGGAGTGGATTGTCGTCACGACGGATGCCTCTTTGACGGGCTGGGGAGCCCACTGCATGGGAAGGACAGCGCAGGGGCTCTGGTCTCCTGCAGAGGCAAAGTGGTCTATCAACCTCCTGGAACTCAGAGCCATTCGGTTGGCGCTTTTGGAGTTCCTCCCGGTACTGGCGTTGAAGCCAGTACGGGTCCTGTCGGACAATGCCACGGCTGTGGCCTATGTCAACCGCCAGGGAGGTACCAAGAGTGCCCCTCTAGCCAAGGAAGCCATGAATCTATGCCAGTGGGCGGAAGCGAACCTGGAACAGCTGTCAGCGGCCCACATTGCCGGAGTCATGAATGTCAAGGCGGACTTTCTCAGTCGCCATACCTTGGATCCCGGAGAGTGGCAGTTATCGGCTCAGGCGTTCTTGGACATCACGAAGTGCTGGGGCCAGCCGAGCCTAGATCTGATGGCGTCATCGGCCAATTGCCAAGTGCCGCGCTTTTTCAGCAGAGGACGGGACCCTCGATCTCTGGGAGTAGATGCTCTTCTCCAACAGTGGCCGACACAAGAGCTTCTCTATGTGTTCCCGCCCTGGCCCATGTTGGGCAGGGTGCTAGACCGGGTGGCAAAGCATCCGGGCCGGATAATCCTGGTGGGTCCGGACAGACGTCCCTGGTATGCGGACTTGATCAGGCTCTCAGTGGACGACCCTCTGCGGCTGCCAGTGGAGCAGGGCCTGTTGCATCAGGGTCCCGTGGTGATGGAGGATCCCTCCCCCTTTGGTCTTACGGCCTGGCTATTGAGCGGCAGCGTCTGAGGAAGAAGGGCTTCTCAGACAAAGTCATCGCCACTATGCTGAGAGCAAGGAAGCGCTCTACTTCTACTGCTTACGCCAGGGTTTGGCGTACCTTTGCAGCATGGTGTGAAGCAGGCTCACTTTCTCCCTTCACTGCTTCAATTTCTTCAGTGCTGGCGTTCCTGCAAGAAGGTCTGGAGAAAGGCCTGTTGCTCAGTTCCCTTAAAGTCCAGGTAGCGGCTCTGGCTTGCTTCAGGGGCCGCCTGAAGGGTGCTTCCCTGGCTTCGCAGCCAGATGTGGTACGTTTTCTCAAGGGAGTTAATCACCTGCGCCCTCCTCTGCGCTCAGTGGTGCCTGCGTGGAATCTCAACCTGGTGCTAAGAGCCTTGCAGAAGCCGCCTTTTGAACCCTTGGCGAGGGCATCTCTGAAAGACCTGACGTTGAAAGCAGTCTTTTGGTGGCTATCACTTCAGCCAGAAGAGTTTCCGAGCTCCAGGCACTCTCATGTCGAGAGCCTTTTCTGCAGTTCACTGAGGCAGGAGTGACTATTCGCACAGTGCCTTCCTTCCTGCCCAAGATTGTTTCTCGCTTCCATGTGAATCAGCAGCTCTGTCTCCCTTCCTTTCGTAGGGAGGACTACCCAGAGGAATACTCTGCTCTCAAATATCTGGATGTGAGACGAGTCATCATCAGATACTTGGAAGTGACCAATGATTTCCGGAAATCGGATCATCTGTTTGTCCTGTTTGCAGGTCCTCATAAGGGTCTGCAGGCTGCTAAGCCTACAGTGGCAAGATGGGTCAAGGAAGCCATTGCAGCGGCGTATGTGGCCGCGGGGAAGGTGCCGCCTATCCAGCTGAAGGCTCACTCCACTAGAGCTCAGGCGGCCTCGATGGCAGAGGCCGGGTCCGTCTCCTTGGAAGAGATTTGCAAGGCGGCAACTTGGGCATCGGCCCATACCTTCTCCAGGCATTACCGCTTGACTGTGGCTGCTCGGGCGGAGGCCCGGTTTGGAGCTTCAGTGTTGCGGTCAGGGATTTCTATGTCCCACCCTGGGTGAGTACTGCTTCGGTACATCCCACCAGTCTATGGATTGATCAGCATGATGATATGGAAGGTAAAATTATGTATCATACCTGATAATTTTCTTTCCATTAATCATAGCTGATCAATCCATAGCCCCTCCCAGATATCTGTACTGTTTATATTCTGGTTGCATTTCAGGTTCAAGTTTAGTCTTCAGTTCCTGTTCAGGAGGACTTTGTGTTCAAGTTTTTTCAATTGGGTTCTTCAAGAGTTGAGACGAGTTTGTGTTACAGTGAGCTGCTGCATTCCTCTCCCCTCCGTTTTACGGGGCTGGATTGAGACATAAATTCTGCCAGCGCTCCCTCCCGCTTCGTGCGGCTGTAGGGCAGCTTTGTACCCCTCCGCTTCGGCGGTGTTAGGGTCAGTCAGCTCCTCCCGCGGTTGCGGTTGCAGGATAAGCCAGATCCCCCCGCATCGGTGGGGTGGTGTCCCCCCCGCTCCGCGGGGATGAGCTGGACGGATTCCCCTCCCCCACTTGTGTGGGGATGAGCTGGGTTAATTCCCCTCCCCCGTTTCGGCGGTGGTGAGCTGGGCAGAGTGTCCCTTGGTGGGTGTAATTCTCTCTGAGTCCTGCGGATGGAGCTTTGATATCGACATACTGAGGAGTTTCCGGCAGCACATGACCACATACAGGGAGGCAAAAGCTTTGCTCTCTATCTCCACCTGCTGGTAGATGGACACAACCCACCAGTCTATGGATTGATCAGCTATGATTAATGGAAAGAAAATTATCAGGTATGATACATAATTTTACCTTGAAAAGCTTGGGGAGAATAGGGAGGGTAGACAGTTTGTGACCCTGCGTGGGGTACAGATCGCTGCTCCGATGAGACAGAATGAAAAGCTGAATTGATAAAATAGAGAGCAGCCCCACTGCCCAGATAGAAAGCTTGGATGGCCAATTTTCTTTGAAGGAACTCTCCATCCTCTGTCTTCAGTTTTACCATCATCTTTGGCCCAATATGGAGTAGCAATGTCTATGTAGGAAATATAGGGGAGTAATCTTAACATTTAAGTGCATAGAACAGAGGTTTGTCTGAGGAAATAGCTTATTACAAACTTGTCTAGAGTATATGCAGGTAAAATTAATGCACATAAATGCCGCTGTGTACACACTTGTACCTGTAGAGAACAGAGGCATACCTAGGACCAGATTAACACTAAATTGAGCCCTAGGCAAACATACATTTATGCCCCCCCCCCCCCCCCCCCCCCCCCCCCCCCCCACCGGGTGAAATTCGCCACCCCTTCCCTCCACCCCACAGACCTTTATTCAAGCTCTTCTTCCCACATTTCACTTCTCCAGAAGTAGCAGGGAAAAGTACAGATCCTAGATATGAACAAACCAGCAGAAATAGTTTGTGAGTGAGCATGCAGAGTAAATAAGCCCACATTTCGAATGGAGTGTCTTAATGGTTAAAGTTACCCAGTTCCTGAGAGAGACTTTAGGTCAGTTTTGGATTTCTGACAACCTTATCCTGGTGTATATGGACCTGCAGCACTGATTTCAATGGGTAGAATCAAGGGCTCCAAAAAGCACACTGAATGTGGTGTAAGGTCAAAAACAGGACTGGCCAGAAAGACTCCTTCCTGAAAATGGACAACTTAGCAGCTTATCATTTCTATAGTGCTACTAGACATACGCAGCACTGGAGCAGGCTGAGAACTAGGGAAGCTGGGCAAGACTTTTTTTTTTTTACCTCTGTTGTTTCTAGTACAAAGAAGACTGGCAAGCACAAAAGACTTCTAAAACACAAATTGTAAATATAACAATATTTATTAGCAAAGCACCTCGTAGTTGAGACCCAACACAGGGCCATGTTTTGGTGGAAGGCCGCCTTCTTCAGGAGTCACATACACTAAAACACAAAAGGAATCCAATAAGCGAATAAATAATAATAAAAGAACATGCATAAGATCAGTGAACATACATGTATAAATTAGAATACTACTTATGTCAGTTCAAAAACAATTAAATGTATGTATATATCAATAAAGAATATATATACATATATAGGAATATACATAGGGGTTGCTGTTGTTTTTTTGTTGTTGTTCCTGTTTGCTTCGTTGGACAAAGAAAGCTTGCCCAGACTTGGTGGTTGCAAGACTAGATGGTCACCTAGTATGACAGCTTCTTGGGGGCAGTGAAAGCAAACAGCATATCTTGACCAGTATACAAACTCAAAGAACAATCAGCACCTACTCTTATTATGTGATGATCATGGTTGTTGAGTATCAGGCTAAGGGCCTGAAAGTCAATTGAAGGAGGTCTAAGGATGAAGGTTTGCCTAGATGACTACTAGCCTTGCACTGGTTCTGAGTACAAACCAGAGATGTCAAGGGTGGATTATCTCAAAGCGTGAGATTTACGAACAGTATGTCTCAGATATAAATTTATAAAGTTTTAAATATGAAAAACTCTTCACAAATGGAAGAAGTAAAAGAAAATGGTAGCTTTTTGGCACTTTTGAAAGGATATAGACATAGCTGTAGAGTCTATGTGCCAACTGACTCCTCTGTTTTTCTACTGTCTGATGCCAACTCCTTCTAGTGTGTATAGCAAATCTAAGAAAAATGTAATTAATTATAGAAATGTAAGATATTTCTTTATGTACAAAATTAGGACTAATAGACCACAAAATATATTTATATAAAGTTGAAACAAAGAACCTGAAAACAATATTTAACTCTAACAGGATAAATTTACCATATGTTAAAATGTTGTAAGATTTTATTTTGAAGCTGGAGTCGGAGTCAATACATTTTTACTGACTCCACCAAAAATTGCTTACGATTCCAACTCCAATTCCATGGCCCTGGTTCAAATCCTGCTTCTTTCACAGACAGACCTCATGATCTTGGAGAGGTCACTTAATCCTCATTGCCTCAGCTACAAAACGAATTGTACAGAACGAATTGCAGGGAACTACTAAAGTGAAATTCAAGTGTAGCGATGTTTCAGTGATCAAGGTTTACTACTCATGCTCTTTTGTGTTCTTTCAGTCCATCGATCCTGGCCAGCAGTTCACATGGGAGCACTCGAACTTGGAAGTGAACAAACCCAAGAACCGCTATGCCAACGTGATTGCCTATGACCACTCCCGTGTAATTCTTCTGCCAATTGAAGGTAACTATTTTTTTTTTTTTTAAATCACCATCATACTATTTTTCAGGGAAGCCCATGGGCTCATTGAGAAAGCTTACCTGTAACAGAGGTTCTCTGTAGACAGCAGGAGAATGCAGCCACATTTGATGGTGAAATCCTCCAGATGGATCCACATGTGTCTCCACTAGCTTAGGAAATGTTTAAGTCCCTGAGCTCATGCTGATGCTCCTGACTCCTTCCACTTCTCCTCAGTCCATATCACAGTATATGGTAGCTTTCGAGACTGGGGAATGGAGGGTGGGAAAAGTGTGTCTGCATTCCCCTGAGAACCTTCATTACAGGTAAACTTGGATGGCCAACTACTAGAGAGTGACACGGTAACCGTTTCCGCGGTAATTACTGCAGTAATGGGTAGTAAATAGAAATAAATCAAAATATAGAAAAGAAAATAAGATGTTACCTTTTTATTGGATAAACTTAAAACATTTTTCAGTTAGCTTTAGAAGGTAACCCTTCTTCAGATCAGAAAAGGCCAGTGTTGACAAGTATCAGAATATATAAGTGAAACACAAAAGCATTCCAACGACAGTCTCACAGGAAGAGGTGGGGTGGGTTAAGTGAGAAACAGGGAGAGCTGATATGTTCTGATATTTGTCAGCATTTGCTTATTTCTGATCTGATGAAGAAGGGCTACCTTCAAAAGGTAATCAAAAAATGTATTAAATTAGTCCAATAAAAAAGGTATCTTATTGTTTTTTCTATGTTTTGATTTATTTCTATTTATATTTATTACCTTTAAAAGTGGACTAACACAGCTACCACACCACTGTACTGCAGAATTGGTGAAATATTTTTGAATTCTGATGGTAACAACATGATAACGGTACACTGTCATGCCATATTGCCTCGGGAATAGGGACCAAAACTGTGGTACTCACGCAGTAATGGGGATAGATAGCTGGCTGGCCTGCCCTGACACAAGCTTCAGCACCTTCCCAGACCTACCTTAACGAATCTTGGTGGTATAGTGGCCTCTTTGGGGGGGCAGGAAAGAACCCCACTTTTTCCTGCCCGGCACTGCCACTTCTTCAGAATGGCTGCTGAGACTTTCTGCAGCAGCCTTGCGAGACTGACGAGACCTATGAGACTGACACAGGAAATCTCAGCAACCATTATGAAGAAGCAGCAGTTCTGAGCAGAGCAGTGACAGCGGGCAGGAAAGAGTAGGGCTCTTTCCTGCCCCCGAAGAGGCCACTAGACCACCAGGGCTTCTCAAGGTAGGCCCAGGGAGGGCCCACTGAGGCTTGGAAGTAAGGGGCTGTAGTGTGCAGGGGGTGGTGCCATAAACAAAGGTGATTGGAGTGTGGATGCAGGGAGGGGGGCTGGATTGTGGGTGCTAGTGCCAATAATTTATAATACAACAGTTCAAACTCCGTACTGTTATGTGAAAAATAAAAAAGTTACAAAATGCAAACGTAACTTTTACAGACTGCTTATGGACCCAATGACATGAAAATAATTGGCCACTCTCAACATTTTGGATTTGCTACTGCACTCACCTTTTCCCGGAGATGGTGACATATTTAATGAATCTTTCATGCCCCTGAGGGTTATCACAGGAGAGCGTTCTTAAAATACCATGTCAGGTAGCCCAAAAAGCCACTATAAGGCAATGCATATTTAATCTTGAACCGCTTTCTATTTGTAATAAGTTACCGCGGCATCATGCGCCAAATCAGGACTACCACAGGAGCCTAGATGTAGTTCCTACCCCAGTGCACACATTTCCGGTGCAACAAAAATATTTTAAAAACATTTTGTAGTGCCGGGGTTTACCCGATGTTAATCAAGCAGCACGGCGTACTGCCCGGTTACCACCAGGCTAACGCAGGAGCCCATACCGTCATCTAAATAGGTGGTAGTAAGGGCTTCTCTGCCCCCCCTCCCCCCCCCAGAAATGGCCGTTTGCCATTCCCTGTGATTAACGCATGGCTATTTCTTTTCTTTTTTTTTCTTTTTGTTGAAAACAATCTTTTACCCACTGTGATAAAAGGGAGCCTTGGCATGCGGCAAATCCTCCTGCCAGTGCCACAGCAGGGCCCGCCTTGTACCACAGCTTGGTAAAAGGGGTCCCTAGTACTATATCATTATAGGCCAGTTATTAATCTTTATAAGATTATACACAACTAAATTCTACATAATTACATACCTCTCTACATATAACAAGGCTAACCACCATACCTCTATTCAGAAATCTAGACTGCCCCCACTTGACACTTGACATTTCGCATTTTAGATTGTAAGCTCTTTTGAGCAGGGACTGTCCTTTGTTAAACTGTACAGCGCTGCGTAACACTAGTAGCGCTCTAGAAATGTTAAGTAGTAGTAGTAGTACATACCTCTCTACATATAACAAGGGGAAGGACATGTAAAAAAAAATTTATAAAGCCATTTGTCATCCCCACCCCATATCCAGTAACCCAGACTCCATTCTAAACTCATAGTGATAAAATTCCCTTCTATGACTCTCTTCCATTAAAAAATCAAATGCCTGACTAATTAGCCACCCCTCGGCATGCTCCCATTATCTCAGGCGTTCTCTCCTGCTAGAGTTCCAGAGGTATAGACCTACTCTGCAGTGGAGGCTACGTAGGCACACGGTTCATTGCATAACCTGCAACCTCACCCTTTTGGGGAAACTGTAACAAAAAATGACCTCAGACATCTTGCTGGTACATACGGAAGCAAGTTCTCTCTTAGGTATTCTGGACCTAACCCATTCACTGACTAACTAAAGAGTTTGAACCTGATCTGATCCTGTACAGGAAGCAAATACAGAAACCTCAAAAGGGGTTTACATGGTCATAACCTCTTTCTACAGAAGCAGCCATGCAGCAGTATTTTGACGCATTACAAAGCTACTTCTTGGGCAGCAGCATGCAGCAGAGTTGCCTTCTCTGGTCTCATAAGGTAGAGCTTCTTTGGCAGATGCTACAGGAGCATCAACAAGGATGATCTGTTAAATAAACTGTTAAACACATGCACCTGGCTCAATGATTCTTGATTTCATTACAATTTAATAAGTTCATTTTTGCCTTTGCTTTCCTTTAAAAGTAATTTTCTTTTTTTTTTTCTTTTACTTTTATTCCTAACAAAAGATTTGTTGCCCTCATACGATCACTATACAACTTTCTATTTGTTATCCACCAACTGGGCAAACGCCTTTGACGGTACTATGTAAGCCACATTGAGCCTGCAAATAGGTGAGAAAATGTGGTGTACAAATGCAACAAATAATAAATAATAAATTATAGACAGGATGCTGGGCTCGATGGACCCTTGGTCTTTTCCCAGTGTGGCATTACTTATGTACTTATGTTCCTTATCGTTGCCTATTGTGCTTCTATTTCTCCTGGCTTTTTATTTATTTATTATTTTTTTAATTTCAACACTTTATTGCAACAAATAGCAAACACAACAGCAAAACCAGAATCCTCACCGTCCAATTCAGGACTATTATTAAAGTAATTTCATGTACTGATGTGGAATTATTATTATACATATTTATTCAGAAGCACTCTTGATGGACAGCAATAAGACAAATTCCAACATAAAACTTTAGGTAGAGGGAAATTCAGAAAGGGGTAGTGCAGTAAGGATAAGACCACTACATTGATGAACCTCATTCGAGTGGCTCCTGTCTCAGAATTTTGATGCAGCAGTTCAGACAAAGCTTCTAATTTCTGTAGATCCCTAAATAACAGAACATCATCTCAGTCAGAGCTCCAGGAATGAGACAATGGAGAAAATACAATAAATTTCCTCATAAGTAAAATTGCTAATTAGAAATAAAAAAACTTAATTTGATTAGGTCATTTCCCTAAACCATTTCCTGATTTCCTGCTGTGATAGACAGAACTATGCTACTGCCAGGGCTTTGATTTAAAGTATGCAGCTCTCAGCTTCACTCTCGCTGATATAGTCTTGGTCCAGCTTCCTCCACTGTACAGTGGCTTGTGAAAATGCAGCTCTGGCCAACTTTTTTTTTTTTTCTGTACAGTGAAGGAACTGCTGAGTGAAGTAACACAGTAACATAGTAGATGACGGCAGAAAAAGACCTGCACGGTCCATCCAGTCTGCCCAACAAGATAAACTCATATGTGCTAGTTTTTGTATATACCTTACCTTGATTTGTACCTGTCTTTTTCACGTAGATTCTAAGGAGCTTCATTAGCTAGAATTTTCTACCCATCCATGTTATCTCCAAAGCAGAAGTAAAGGGATGATGACATAACACAACTGTTTCCGTTCTCCGATTCCCAATGTGGCTGTGCCACATGAACTTGATCTTACCACAACATCCCCTGTATTTGTTCACACCGGAGCCTGCAAAGGCCTCTTCGGTACTATGTAAGTCACTTTGAGGCCTACAAATAGTTGGGAAATGTGGGATACAAATGTAAACAAATAAAAAATAAATTCTTGTTCTCACTGAGAGCAGTTCTGAAAGCCATTTACCCAGCTAACTTGGCCTGTCTGAAAGTTGTGCTCTTATGTCCAGCTAAAAGTAAGCATGGACTTGCACACAGCATGCATTTTAGCTGGTATAAAGGGAAATACGTCCAAGGGTGGTGTAGGGAAACAATATGCATAGATAGACATTTGTATGTTTATGTTTATTTACAGACTTAATTTACAGACCGCCTTTCAATTAAAGCAATAAAGCAGTTTCAAATTTATGCATGCTTTTTCCAGGAAATTTTTTGCCCACAGAAACAGGTGCAAGAAACAGGGCTCCTTGTATTCATGGGCAATTTCAAATTACCTCAAAGTTACCTTTATCTTTTTCCCACTCTACCAAACGGATGTGTCCACATAGCTATTGCAGGGGCGAGACATCTAATGAAGAAACACAAAAGAAAAAGAAATATTTTATCTTCTATGTTTTGAAAAAAAAAAAAAAAAAAGTCTATTTTTTCCCTTGTTTGACTTGGGCAATCTGCTATTAAAGTTGTCAAAGGACAATCCTAATGTTAAGACGTGCACTACCTGAAATAGGAAAACAGGCATAAAAGACAACCATGACGTATGCCAACTTGCCTTGGCCTAATGCAAAACAGGGAAAAGTGTAGCTGTGGCCAGGATGCCGTCAATGACCCCTATAGGATGCTAGAAACTGGCAGAACTTCTGAGCAAAGAAGAAAAGGACAGCCAGATTACCGACTGCAACCTTCTCCTGCTCTAGGGGAATATGATGCAGCCCCAGCATGTAGTTGCTTTTTCTAATTCAATTGTGGTTTTGGAAGAACGAGGCTTGGCAGAATCTTGAACATTCTTCAGAGCAATGCTGAAAGGTTGGCGCTGTACATCTGTGCCAAAACTCTGAAGAAAGAGAGTTGTGCTATGGGAAACCAAACCAGTGTTAAACTCGCTTCATATCAACAGTGCCAAACCCTCAGTGTAGACAGGCAGATAAGCATTTCAGCACAACCCTCCACTCCCAAGACTTAAGTGCCAGAAAGGTTTGGTGCAGAATTTCCACACTGACATCTCTGTACAACGGTTCCTTTGCAGACCTTCCTGCCTAGATGTAAACATTAAGCACTGAGCTCTTGGTGCAGATGTCAGACAAACCATGTGTCCAGTAATTGTACCAGGGATTTGGGAATAGAGCTATGGTGTATACAAACTTCAGAAAAATCAGGATATCGTTATAATAGGAGGACCTTCTTCCTAGAGAACTCAGAGATCTTATTTTGGAATGCAGTCAGAAATAGTCTCACCAAGAAGAAGCAAAGGAAGATGGGACCAGAGATTCTAGTGACTGAAGCTAATCACCTTCCGCATCTTCTTTAGGGTTGCCAACTTTCTCCAAAGAAAACCCCGACACTCGCCTCGCTCTATGCTCCGCCCATGCCCCTCCCTTGTCCCGTCCTCATGCCACACCCCCCTACAACCAGCTGTCCACAATAGGGTTGGCATCTCAAAAGAAAAAAACTGTCATATGTACATACATTCTATGATTATTTCACAAACTTTACATAACAGAAACAAAGAGTTCCAGTAACCAAACTGTGTAAAAAAAACAAACACATTCTGAACTTATATATTATAGAAAAACTGTCATAATAAGCAGGCACTGATGCCCAGGGCAGAGGAGTGCCTAATGGTTAGAGCAGCAGACCAGGGAATCAGAGGACCCCAAGTTCATAATCCCACCATAGCCCCTTCTGGCCTTAGGCAAGCCACTTTAACCCTCCATTGCCTTGGAATGGCCAAGGGTGGCACTGACAACCTCACAATCTCTAAGGTGATCAATAAAAGCTTTTATTGTTCAGGTATAATATGTAATGATGCTGACAGTATGAACCCAACAAGGGTCATATTTTGGCACCCAAGCCTTCGTCAGGGAAACACATATTTTTTGACTTTATTCCTTTAGTCCACAGGTTAAGAAACCCTGAAAATAAACACTAGCAGAAATGCCACAGCTTGGTCACATGCACAAAACAAAGGCAGATCCTCAACAAATACGAAACAAGAAACCACACATCAGTAGTAGAGATATGAAAACAAAAAACTGAACTGGAAACCTCAAAAACTCAGTGCTACATATACAGAAATACTAGAGAAACAAACATATCAGACATATTCCAATTAATACATTCAGATTAAATATTGTTGTGTTATGTTGGGGTTTTTATTACTCTGTTGTCTCAGCATTTTATTTTTCCATTTGCTTTGGTTCCTGTATCTGTTTTCTGCTTTTCTCTTGTCAGGGTCTCCTGTCCCTTTCATATTCATTTCTCTCCGTGTCCACCATCCATCTTCCCTCTATGTCCCGTCCAGCATCTCCTCTCTATGTCCTTGTCTCTATCCTCCCTCATGGGCCGATGATCAGAAGCAAACACGGGCGCTAGAGGTCAATAGCACCATACTATCGCCTGTGTTTGCTCCCGCCTAATAATCAGAAGAGCTGTAGTGGTAGTAGTTGGAGGAGGGAGGGGGAGGGACTAGCAATCCCTCTCTCCTCTTTGGGCGCCTTCCCAAAATGGTGGTGTCCGCCCTGCCCAGTGCATTTCATATATGGAAGTTAAGCCGCGGGACACCACCATTTTGGGAAGGCCCCCGAAGAGGAGGAAGGGAGTACTAGTCCTTCCCTCCTCCAACTACTACCACTACTATGGAGAGGTAGGCCGCCAGGGGCGGAGGAGGGCAGATAGCGGTCCCACTGGACCACCAGGGCGTTTTGTGCGATGGGGGGGGGGTGGGAGTGGGAAGCTAGCGGTCCCACTGGACCACCATGGTTTTTGTGCTTTGGGGGGACGGGCCTGGAAGTCCACCGGACCTCCAGGTCTTGTGCTTCTTCTGTTTGACCCTGTACAGATTTTTGACAGCCTGGAACTGTCAAACAACTTCTGTGGGAGGACTGTGCCTTGGACGCATGCCCAGGCACAGTCCTCCCACAGAACTACCCTATGATCAGAACAATAGCGCACATAAATTTGCATATTATTAGCTTTGATCATAGGGGCGTTATAGCCTTGCACTGTTCTGACACTATTTTAGAGCGCTGTTTGGAACAGCGCAGGGCTTCTGATCATCAGCCCATCAGTGTTCACCATCTGCCTTCTATGTCCCTTTCCCTCTGCCTCCAGCATTGTCCCTCCTGTATCCCTGTCACTATTCTCCCTCTATGCCTAGCATCTTTTCTCTATGTCCCTGTCCAGTCCCTTGTCCAGTTTATTCCCTCTCTCTTCCCCTTCTCCCACACCCCAAACGTAGGTCTAGCATCTCTCCTTCTCTCTCCCTGACTCCTTCTCCCCAAGTTTGACATCTCTCCCTCTCTCTTCCCTGATCCTCTCTCTCTCTCTCTCTCTCTCTCCTCTCTCTCTCTCTCTCTCTACTCCCCCTTCCCAGAGTCCAGCACCTCTCCCCCTTTCTTCTCCCCACCTGGTCCAGTATCTCCACCCCTTACTCTCAACACTCCCCTCCCCTCTGTCTGGCATCTCTCTCCCCCTCCCCCTCCTGCAGGTCTGTTATTTCTTCTGCTTAATTCTGGGTTCTTTCCCTCTCTCTCCTTTCTCATGTCTGGTTTCTTCCACCCCCACCTGTGGCATCTCTCCTCCCCTCCCCCATATCTACTATCTCTCTCTCCCTTCATAACTGGCTCCCCTCCCTTGCCTTCTCCTGCTTACAGTCCTCCAAAGGCACAGGAAGTTACATCAGATGAGGCGAGACAGCAGCAGAGAGAAACCCCAAGCAACAAGAAGTAGTGTGTCTTTTCTGGACACCTGTGACTCGCTGTTTTTGGAGAGCTATGGGGTAGAAGAGATGAGGGAGGAATTCTTCTGAATCTGCTGGAGGCTGGGGATGAACAGCGGTACACTGAGCTGCTGGATTCAAGAGAGGGAGAAAAGATAATTGCCAGAAGACAGGGGCAGGAACACGGCAGAAAAAAATGGCTTTTCTGATTGGCAGCTGCCGGCCTGGCCATTTAAAACTGGCCAAGCCAGCTGAAAACCAGCTTGTTGGCAACCTTACATCTCTTCCTACTCAAACAGCAACATCTACTTAAACTAGAATGATCTCTGTTTTCAAAGACTTTTTTGTTATCTTGCCAGAATCGGGCTCGAGCTAGAGATGCCTCATAGAAATCTCTCCTTACTTTGTCTCAGATCAGTCCTGCTGAAAAATCATGAGAAAGTTTTCTGCATCAAAGTTCACAGTGTATTTTCACAGCATTTCACAGAAGTGTTTTGGTTTTTAGTCAAAGGATTTAGTGGATCCACCTTATATTTGGGAGTCTCAGACAAGCAAAGGAGAAATTTTCTACAGGTCTGCCGTCTTACCTTTCACCCTCCAGCATTCAGAAAAATATCTTCATAGGAGGATATTACTTATTCCAAATTTCTTTTGAAATTAGCAAGGAAAATGCTGTTCACCATCTGACAATAAACAGAAGCAAGAACCTATGCGGCTTTTTTGTTGAACATATTTACAGTAGACGCACCTAAAGAGGTAGCAATAATCCCATACAGAATTTTCTTTTGGACCTCAAGACAAAAGCCTAAAAAAATCTGCATTCCATTCTTCAAGTCTCCAAGAGAACTAATAGAAAGTACAAGATTCAGCCTGTTTCTGGTTTTTACTCAGGAGTAGTAGAGTCAGTAATGAGAAAAGCAAAGAGCTTGAATGATTGTACAGTTCTCCTCCTGGCAGTGATCCTATGGTGTTTGATCAGATAGGACTAGCTTTCACGTGACTTACGTTGGTTTCTAAAATAGCAGCTCATCAGGTCTGTATGTTTCAGTTCATAGAGGCTTGCAGAAGATGCAATCAGTTGATGACATTGTACCTGACAAACTGAAACAGAAGATTCAGTCGCAAATAGCTGAGATAGAGTTCAGGAAGCATCTAATCAGATCTAGTTATAAATATTTGATACATTGTCCAGATCTTCAGCCATAGCAGTTGCTGCACGGACACTGACGTGGCTGTATGCTTCAGGACTCCATCTGTTTGATGAAGAAAAATCAAAGAAACTGTAGACAGCATTAAAAATGTAAAGCATATTGTACATTCATAAAAGTGTGTATGTCAGTAAGAGCATGGGTTCTTCTATGCTAGCCATCTATAGGCATTCCTTAGGGTCTAGTTTGGGCAGTTGTAATATACATGCATATTTTATAAATAACAACAGGTGGTAAATTGTTCAAGAGAATTTGTGTGTTAGTTCTGGGTGCCTTTTTTGTAAATAAGCATAAGTTGGTTTATAAATTAGGCCCTTTTTGAACAGATTTTAGGCACCCTTCTATAGAATTACACCCCCTCCATGTTCCTCCCCTCTTCCCCCATGTGTCTGCCTTATGAGCTTTCACAGCAGCCACAAAGGAAGAGCAGTCAAGCTCTCACAGAAACCAATGCTCTCTATATAGGAAGCAATACTCTTTTACAAAAGGCATTCTGCCTCAAGCAGCCATGCAAAGGGTTAAGCCACAAAAGGAACAAGCAAAAAAAAACCAAACAAACCACCAAAGGAAGCAATGGTCTTTTTGACTCACTATTGTGACCACAGTCACCATTTCCCAGCCACAATGATCTGCCTTCCCTATGAGAAGGTGATTAATATTTTTTCAAAAAGAAATGGAGTTCTGTTAGCACAGACACATGGATATTAATTATCATCAAGAAAGTTTATTGGCTTAGATTTTGCTCGCTGCCTCCTCTCCATCTAATTCCTTGGCAGGCCAAACATCCAATCTGGATCTTCTGCAACAGGACATTTAAGCAACTTGTTCCACCTGTGAAAGAGCCCAGGGGTTTTTATCCCCATGAGTTCCTTATCCTAAAGAAAACAAGAGAAAAGTTGCATTCAGATTCCTTTTGAAATAAACATTCAAGATGAAGTCTATCAACTATCCTTCAGTTTTCTTCTGCAAAGAGATTAGCTATGTTTGCTTGACCTCAAAGGTCTGGGCTTAGGACGTGGGAAAGTCCTGTGTGGTAAGACATACTAAGCCTACATTGCAGTACCTTGGGATTTTTACTTTTTTTTTTTTTTTGCAAGTCTCGTACTAATCTTTCCATTAGCATGGGACTTAAAAAAAATTAATGCAGGAGCACTTACTGCCTCCTATGGGGGGTGCTGTGGCCTCCTGTGTTAATTCAACATTAGCCAATTAGCATGTGATAATGCAAACACGCTAGCTGGTTAATGCTTCCATGCCCACTGTCGACCCATGACATGCCTTCTACAAAAATATTTTTTAGCATGTGGAAAAGAGGACGTTTACCACAAAATGTTTTAATGCGTTTTCAGGTAAGCATTTTCTCATGCATTAGGGCTTAACGCCCTTTGGTAAAAGGGGTCCCTAAATACCTTAACTGGCAGGAATCCACAAGCCCCACCAGCTGAAGACTTCCACAGCCTGCTGGTCCCCCTCAGAAACCCATAACAGTCAGTGGCAGCGTGTTGAGCTGCCGATGCCAGCACCCTAGGCATGCTCATTTTTTGCACAAGAACTGAGCATATGTGAGAATTGGGCATGCCCACAGTGTTGATGTCAGTGGTTTTGAGCACTTCCGCTGACTGCTGTGGTTTTCTGACGGGTTAGGTGGGCTGCAGATGTCTTCAGTTGGTGGGGCATGGGGATCCCTACCAGCTACACGAAGCTTAGCGGAGATTGGGTGGCAGCACCGGTGGTGGGAGGCAGGGCTAGTGGTTGGGAGGCAGGGCTAGTGCTGGGCAGACTTCTATGGTCTGTGTCCTGAAAATGGCAGATACAAATCAAGGTCATGTATACACATAAAGTAGCACATTTGAGTTTATCTTGTAGGGCAGACTGGATGGACCGAACAGGTCTTTCTCTGCTGTCATCTACTATGTTACTATGTTATGTTATGAATGTTGTGCCATTGCCTGGGTAGGCTCTGTAGAAGACTAATAGTGACTTGATGTGGCATGTGGAGTGTTTGATTTGTTGGCTGACCTGAGGGATTAAGTACAATTTCAAAGCAACTCACAGACATCCAAATGAAACATGAACAGAAGCAAAACGAATGGGAAGGGGGAAGAAGAAAAAAGAAACTGTAAAAAATTAAGAAAAATGGAGAGCAACTCAATTAAAAACAATGTTATAATATAATGGCAGGCTGCCTTCTCAGAGAAGTCTCAGTGGGACTCAACCAACTTCCTTTGGGTGTCAGACCAGCCAGGGACATAAACACAAACAGTACATAAAAGAAAAAAAATATCAGAAAATAGAAACAAATAATAAAATAAATATGTTGACATTAGTAATACATCACCTTTCTTTTTTTTTTTCTTTTTTTTTTTGCCCCCTTCCCAGTTTGTTTTGCTTTGTGGGTTTTCAAAAACATTTTTGGATGTGTTTTTTTTTTTTTTTTTAGTATTGACAGACATTTCGATGACCTGGCTTAAACTTGTCCTAACAGCGGTGGTAGCCTGCTGCTGTTTTTTAAGTTTATCCATTTAACTAGGACCACAGATAGCTGGCTTACCTTAAACAGTTAACTTATCCATTGAAGTTTAGAACTGCATATTCAGCTGTACTCAGATATTAAGTTATCAAAATACAAATTGCCACTGTAGTTTTACTTTTATCTTTTAAACATTAATTTACTTAATTTTCCATCCAAAGTAGCTTTGTTGTGATGATATAAGGGCTTGCTGAAACAAGTATGTCTTGTTTCCAAAAAATACAATAAGCTACTTACAGTATGTAGTTCATTCGGCAAAGCATTCCATAAAATCAGCCTGTTAACAGAAAGCATACACTCACATAAGACTGACAATCTTACTGTTTCATAGATAAAACGTACACTTTTTTCTGGCCTATGGCTCTTAGCAACCTTAAAGAATGAGATGTCTGCAACATAACTGTCATACATTTAGGTGTTTCTCCATTCAGTGACTTATAAATTATTACCAAGATCCGAAATTTTACTCTCCATTATTTTCAGACATGATTGGTCTCACTTCATATTGTATGTTGCAGGGATCGTCGGCAGTGATTACATCAATGCAAATTACGTTGATGGCTACCGGAAACAGAATGCGTACATTGCCACACAGGGAGCACTGCCAGAGACGTTTGGTGATTTCTGGAGAATGGTGTGGGAACAGCGCTCAGCTACCATTGTGATGATGACAAAACTGGAGGAGAAGTCACGAGTAAGAGAGCTTAGTGGGGGAGGGGAGGTCACTGCTGGAAAGAAGGTGAGCAATGCTTCCAACCAAGGTGTTTACTACTGCGTATCCCACAGATCATGCACTTATAACAGTCTTAATCATGATTTTGAGATCTGAGGGAAATAAATTTTAATTTGTAGGGAGGATATTCTCAAGGCCCAGCATCTGCGAGAGAGAAACCTATTGGAAGAGGTAGACAGGTACCAGAATGCCAAGTGTTTTTGCACCGGGAGGTCAATTCCTGTGCAGCTTAAAATGGGTAAATGGGCTGTCTGACTTCAATTTGGCTAAAACCCCATGCATTGTGAAAGTCTCGTGAAGAGGAGGCTTTCCTGAACGTGTGTTTGTTCACAGACTGCATTTCCAAATCAATGCATGTAGTTTTCCAGCAGAATACTACCCACAAAAAATCTAGGGAACATGAGTGCAAATATGTGCTATTTTTGCTTTGAAAAACTTGAGAGTAAAAAGTACAGTCAACTTTGTCCCAAATTAGACCGCCTTAAAATCTTTAAAATTGCGAGTAAATGATTTCTGATTTTCCCATTTCTCCTTCCAGAAAACCATTTATTTTAAAGCTGGCATTACTATACAGCAAGACGAAACAAAACAGTAACCACTTCTCTGCATGTTGTGCTGTTGGGATTTGGATATTGCTCACTGCTAGCCCTTCTTTTACAGATAAAGTGTGACCAGTACTGGCCTAGCCGTGGTACAGATACCTATGGGATGATTCAGGTCACTCTGTTGGACACTATTGAACTGGCCACATTCTGTGTGCGAACATTTTCACTTCACAAGGTGATATTTCTCATTAACTTTGAAAGACATGATTACAACCCTGCTTTTCCCCTGAGTATTTCAGTCCTCCTTCCCTCACCCTGTCTTTGTGCACTCTCATCTGATAAGTTCAGATACAGATGCTCAAAAGCAAATCGGGCACTGGAGACTATTAGCATCAGACTAGCGCCCGCACTTGCTCCTACGGGATGTTGAGAGCCAGCAAGAGTGTGAAATAACAAGCTTGCCGGCTCTGATTTCTAATTGCATGCAGGTGCATGCTAAACAGGGTCATCACTATTCCTCCCCAGTGCTTAATGGGCAGCACACCAAACAAGGGTGCTGCTCCTGCTGCTGCAAACACTACACCAGCTCGGAGCTGTTGTTAGGGTTTGCCAGGGCATTGGGAAGGAATGGGGAGACCCTGTTCAGCATGCATTTGCATGCTTCCAGGTCCCCAAACACAAAAGAGCCTGGAGGTCCGGTGGGACCCTTGCCAGGCCTCCCCCCACCCAGAAAGCTAGTCCTGGTGGTCTAGCATTGTTCCTCCAAGCCTTCTCATACCTTCAAACAGATTCCTAGGTTGAAACAGGAGAAAGAACTCCCTTATGTGGTAGTTAAGCCCCGGACAGGGCGCTCCCATTTCCAGGCAGCACCCACAGGAGGAGAGAGGGAGTGCTAGTCTCGCATCCTGTTTCAACCTAGGAACCTTTTTTGAAGGTATGAGGGTGCTTCGAGGTTGGAGGAACAACGCTAGACCACCAGGGCTAGCTTTCTGGGGGAGGGGGAGGCCTGGCAAGGGTCCCACTGTACCACCGGGGTTCAGTGTTTTTGCAGTGAGGAGCTTTATGTGTTTGGGGAGGTGAGGAGTCTGGAGGTCCACTGGACCTCTAGGTCCTAATGCTGGAGGGGATCTGGAGGACCACTGGAGCACCAGGGCTTTAGGTTTGACAGGTCCGGGCTTTTAGCCCAAACCTGTCAAACCTCTTCTGCGGGAGGATTGTGCCAGAGTTCATGCCCAGTTACAGTCCTCCGGCATGTTATTAGCGTTGAACATAAGGGCGTTCTTTCCCCATGCCGTTCCAATGGTAATTTTACGGCACTGTTTGGAACAGTGCAGGGAATTAAACATTAGGGCCTCATTATTTCTGATTTTATATACTTGAAGCCCCATGGGTGCCTATTCTTGTATTCACTGTGCTTTGTGTCTCTTCTCTTGTCATCTTCAGGACCATGCTTCCTCTTATGTAAACAATATTTGTAGTGTCATAATCCAAATATGCTTTTCTTCTCGCTTTCAGCAGAATGGCTCTAGTGAGAAAAGGGAAGTTCGGCAATTTCAGTTCACCGCTTGGCCAGACCATGGTGTCCCTGAGTACCCTACCCCTTTCCTGGCATTCCTGAGAAGAGTGAAAACATGCAATCCTCCTGACGCTGGTCCAATTGTAGTACACTGCAGGTACTGCGCTGGCAATCACGGGATCACTCTGCAGAGGACATATGAAAGAAGCACTCTCTGAGGCTCCTTATGAGCATCGTGCACTGCTAGGAGAACAAAGAACGCCCATTTAGCAAACTGGTTAAAATCCTTGATTTACATGTCAAACAAGTACAAACATCCTATATAATAATTTGCACCTCCGTCTGGCTGCCTGGGTTCGTAACATCTTTAACATCTGATGACGTCAGCCAGCCTCCAGCGTTCCATTCACTCTCAGTGACCCGCCCTCGCGTCAAAACGTAATGATGTCAGAAGAGGGCGGAACAGTGAGAGGGAAGGGAACGCTGAAGGCTGGCTGACGTAAGGAGATGTTACAAACGGAACGTTATGGAAGCCAGCCAGCCAGAGCTTTCAGGTACAAATCAGCAAGTTGACTCGCGCTTCCTCCACCCAAGCATTTTACATGTCCAGTAAACAATTGTTTTAGCTACCAGCTGGGACATGTAAAAGGTGGTCTGTGGGCCATTATGGAAGTAAGTTTCGGTTTCTGAAGTTGAACAAGCAAAGGGGAGGGGAAAATAATAGGTTTGTTTAACAGAACTGTTCCGATAATAGAGATACCAAGAGCAAAGCTTTGATGGTGTCAGCATGGTCCGTTCCTGCTGTCAGCTACTATATGAGGCTTGAAACCTTTGCTCCGAACACACACACACACACACTCACTTTCTCTCTCTCACACTGTCTCTCTCTCACACACTCTCTCTCTCTCACACACACACTCTCTCTCACACACACACGCTCGCACACAGTCTCTCTCTCTGTCTCACACATAATCGCCATTACATGATAACCTTGCTAGCGCCTGTTTAATTTGTTTGAGAAACGGGCCTTTTTTACTAGTCTGTACATATAATTCAAACAAGAGCTGCACATTGGGAAAACAGTAAATGATTGACCCCGATTTTTCAAGGTCTCTTCCCACAGAAACAGAATGGAAGATACTTTTTTGTGCATCAGACCTTAAGTGGTGAATTTAAGATTATCTGCTTGGTTAGAGCTAATGCTTTTACACATTTGCTTCCACTGATCCATGTGTTTTGGCCAAAGTGTCAGCTAGTGGATGAAAGCAGAGATGCTTGAAATGCAACCAACAAAGCTTTATGAAAGCAAAGACTGGCTGCTGTTTTTTTTACTCAAAATGGTCATTTACAGTAGTTTTACTTTGATGTGGTTGAATGAAGGAACAGGGCATCCAGATACTGATCATTAAGACCGGAGCCATTTTTGTAATAAGGAGCTGTCTATAGGGTCCATTGGAAGAGGGAGTCTGACAGAGGCCAGCTTTCAAAATTAAGTAGAAGGATGGACAACTTCCTAGCTAGCTACCTCACATAGGAACCTTTCATTTGGGCTGACTCCATGGTTGGCTTGGAATGTTACTGAAGCAGCATTAACAGCCCAGGGAGAAGCAGAGGGGAGGCATGGTCATTGTTAAGAGTGACACTTTGTGCTGGATTTAGAACTCATGATACAGGGTCTGGTAGGCTCCTCATCTCAGAATCATTTGCTGCACTGACCAGACTAGGAACAGTGGGAGAGTTGGGCCTATTTAATTGGGAGAAATATCCTTAGGTAGTTGTGAATGAGCACCACAATCCTAGCATTGGTCCAATTGAGCCGGAAGGAAAAAGGAGAAAAGAACTACCTGCATGAGACTGGAAATTTCACTCTGTCACCACTCTGAACCCTGTCCATGTTGTTGTATAGAACATCGGCTTCCCCGTCCCCTGGCAATGGTATATTTTTAATAGGAGTCCATTTCAGTCTCTTTAGAGGAGACTGGTGGTAACAATTCTTTTTAACATGTTTAATCATTTAAAAACAAACACATACTACAGGTTGAATAAGTTATGCAGACAATATTGTCAGAGCATTAAAAGTAAGGGATTTAGATTTAGCTCATGTTTTTTCATCTGTAGTTTTAGACACATTTCCTGCTCCTGGAGAGGGAGAATATGGTGATGCTGTACCCTCCTAACTTTTGATCTCTCCTTTCAGTGCAGGGGTAGGACGGACGGGTTGCTTTATTGTAATTGATGCAATGTTGGAGAGGATAAAGCACGAGAAGACAGTGGACATCTATGGACATGTTACGCTAATGAGATCACAGCGAAACTACATGGTCCAGACTGAAGATCAGTACAGCTTCATCCATGATGCCTTGTTAGAGGCTGTGGCTTGTGGTAACACTGAAGTCCCAGCCAGAAACCTGTACACCTACATTCAGAAACTGGCTCAGATTGAGGTGGGAGAACATGTTACAGGAATGGAGCTGGAGTTCAAGGTACAGTGCTGGGAAGAGGGAGAACTAGTTTCTATTGAAATGGATTTTTGCAGCCATCTATGTGGAATGCCCAGTACATTGTAACTGTAGTCTCGCAGACATCTTAAATGGTGTTTCTGAAGCTAGAGAGAACATCTAATACAAGCCTTTAGGAACCTGAGAGTGAACTGGATCATTGTTCCCAGTCCTCATGCAGGGAGCGGGGAGCAGGTTGCAGTAGCTCTTAAGGGATAGAGATGAGCCAGGCTTGTTGGTGCTGACAAAAATGATGATTGTCTCTTTTGAAAAGGAAAGAATTGGTTTATATGTTTCCGCATTAAAGAAGAAATTACATATCACAGTTCAAGGCTATTGCATTCGCTCCCCAGGGAAGCCCACCTGCTACCTCTTTTCTGAAAAGGCTCCCTCTGCTTTCTGAATTCCTGATTGAATGCCTTAGTTTGTATCTTTCCTTTATGTCTTAATTTTAACTTTTTATTACAAATTTACAGCTCTTTTTATGAGAGGGCTGAAGTCTGCAATTTTTAGCTTACCTAGCAGAGGGATGAAGAACCGTCTTGTAGCATAAAGCAATCCCAGTGACACAGCAGGGAAAAGAGCAGTAATGTGTGTCTAAATTCATGCAGATGCATCTGTACGTTGGTTGGTAGGCAGATTTTCAAACAGATGCTTGGGAATATGTATGAATTCAATGCAAAGTTTATGTTGATTAGAAGAGCAGTCTGTCCTCACTTCTCATATTATTTAGAAATTCATCTCGGTCTTTAGTATGTTGCAACCCAAATTTGAATTGTGCGCTATGCACAGTGGAGTTCTTGCTGTGAGCTGTTAAGTCAGTTTGCTTTTGGTATTTGCATCTAATTGAAAGTGGCTGTTACAATTTTAAGCTTCTAATGCAGGTTTTTAGAAACCTTCCATTTGCTTCATAGACGAGAGACATTAAGGGCCCTATTTACTAAGGTGCGCTAGCGTTTTTAGTGTACACTAATTGTGTAGACACCCATAGGAATATTATAGGCATCCACACGGTTAGCATGTGCTAAAAACACTAACACGCCTCTAGCCTTTCTTAGTAAACAGGGCCCTAAGTTTTATCATTTCAGCACACTAAGATGATGGTAATATGGGCACATTATTTCTTACAGCGACTTGCCAACTCCAAAGCTCACACTTCAAGATTTATCAGCGCCAACCTTCCATGCAACAAATTCAAGAATCGCCTTGTTAATATCATGCCATATGAGACCACACGGGTTTGCCTTCAGCCAATCAGAGGAGTGGAGGGGTCAGATTATATCAACTCCAGCTTTATTGATGGATACAGGTACAGAACAGCTCACTTGACAATGAAGCCAGCACTAGATGAGCCAATTTTCAAAGTGGCTGCAGAGCCTATAAACCTTGCAGCTAAGAAAAGAGATTTCAAAGGAAAACATTCCATAAAAATTCCCTTTTTAAAATCCCATGATGGATGGTGATGCAGGGAGTCTTTAAACTGTGCACCTACAGGTGCAAAGTACATGGAGTAAAGTAGGGCAAATGTGGGGAATTAAAAATGAAATTCTTTGTGCATACTTCCTTGGACCTGCCCTAACCTCATCCCTGCATAGGGGTGGGGCAATTTCCAAAGGGATTTTCCTGTGGGTAAGCACTCACTTATCCATGGATATTTAATGACCAATAAGGATAGAGCTCTGGATAGAATCAGGTATGTGAAATAACACCACTCAGTTCATTATAAAACAGAGTTATATTATGTTATATGTGATGTATTCTGACCTTGAGTCTTTCAGAATGAGCAAGTTATAGTAAGAGAAGAGTTGCCTGAACTCTTCTAGGCGGTTTTTATATACCGCCTAGACCTAAGCGGTTTACAATTTTTCTTTGTCAGGTACTGGTACTATCCCTGGTGGCCTCACAATCTAGTATTATATTGTACCTGGGGCAATGGAGGTGACTTGCCCAGGGTCACATGGACCTGCAGAGGGAATTGAACCTGGTTAATCTAACCCCTCTGAATAAGTAGCTCAGACAAAAATGATATATTTTGATTTATGTGTAATCTTATTAATGTAACAGACAATACAAAATAGTTCCACTTAAGAAATACCAACCAGCATATCCTTTTCCATACACTCATAAAGAATACCACTAAACCCCCTTGTACAGATATGATCTCACTACAGATGAGAACAAATAGTAAAGTGGAATCCAATGGACGCCATGCTACATTAGTATACCAGATATAACCCCCCCTTCCCCCTCCCGTACCCCTCCATCCCCCACCCTTCCCACCTCTCTCTAACTATCAGCTATAGGAAGTAGTACCAGTCATGAAAGACATACAAGAAGACAGACTTCATGGTTCTCATAACAGATTAGAACATTTAAACCGAGACGGGACCTGAATATATTTTAATGTATTCAACAATAAGTATCCTTGTATGAAGAAATTTGTGAACGTTTTGTTCACTAACTAATGACACTTCCTAGCATAGGAGCAAATTTTTTTCAAAATGATTGGGGGTGTTGAAATTCCCCCCTCCCCTCCCTCTCCTCCGAGTTCCAGGCTCGCCCTCCTTCCCTTTCGAGCTCCAGGTCCGCCCTCCCTCCCTCTCTTCCGAGTTCGAGGCCCGCCCTCCCTCCCTCCCTCCCTCCCTCCCTCTCCTCCAAGTTCCAGGCCCTCCCTCCATCTCCTCCGAGTTCCAGGCCCTCCCTCCCTCCAAGTTCCAGGCCCCTCTTCCCTCCCTCCCTCCCTCCCTCTGAGTTCCAGTCCCAACCCCAGCCCAACCTCCCACAACAGTCCTCTGCCGGTCCGCCCTCACCTTCCTGCATGCCACCCAGAATTTTAAAAGTCATCTTATCTCAGGGTCCCGGTGGCAGCAGTGAAAGGCGAGCAGGCTCGGCGCTTCAGCCTTCCCGTCTCTCGTCTCAAGGGAAGGCTGAAGCGCCGAGCCTGCTCGCCTTTCACTACTGCCACCAGGACCCCAAGGTAAAATGACTTTTAAAATTCTGGGCGGCACGCAGGAAGGCGAGGGCAGACCGGCGGAGGACTGTTGAGGGAGAAGAGGGTGGGCACCGGGCAGGTCGGGCTGGCGAAGGGAACTTCCAGTTCTGACTTCAAGCGGGTGAAAATATTGGGGGTGCTCGAGCACCCACAGAGTTGGCGCCTATGCTTCCTAGAGCAGCAGTAATTTAAAATAAAAGCTTCCTGTTAACTGTTGATCAGTCTCTTGCATTGCCTTTAAGGAATTTTGGCTCATTCTTCCATACAGAACTGTTTTAACTTTGTAACATTTGCGGGCTTACTTGCATAAACACTTCACTTCAGGTCTTGCAACAACTTTTCAATAGGGTTTAGGTTGGAACTTTAACAAACAACCTACAACATGGAATCTCCTCTTCTACGTCTATTTTGTACTAGATTTTCATCAATTTCTAGGTCATCTTGCTGCATGATCCAGTTTTGGCTCGCCTTCAGCTCACAGTCGGATGGGCTGACATTCTCCTCTAGAATGCTCTGATTTAAAGCAAAATTCATGGTTCAGTCAGTGATGGCCAGCTATCCAGGTGCTGATACAGCAAAGCAGCCCCGCACTGTAACTCTGTCACCAAACTCAAGAAGCAGGACGTGATTCTTACTTTCAAGACAGTGCTTTCAGCTTTTGATTCAGAAGTCTTATGGATCACCCAGATGCTCTTTGCTCTCTTTAAAAAAAAAAAATTGCTGTTCACCCAAAGGTCATCATTGTTCTCTTATCTATTTCTACAATGTACATCATTCCCATTAAGTTTTTTTGTTTTGATGGTTGATGCATGAACCCTCACATCAGCCGTATCAAAAGAAACTTCCAGATGTTTAGATGTTAGTCTAAGGTTCTTTGTAACTTTGTGAATGGTCTTCCAGTTTGCTTTTGGGGTGATCTTGGCAGGTTGAGAGCTCCTGAGTGTACTTATTGTAGTCTTCTACTTTTTACATTTTCAGACTTTTTCTGACAGTGGATGGACAGAGCAAGCCCCAAATGTTTAGAAATGGTATTGTAACTCTATCCAGATACAGTGGGGGAAATAAGTATTTGATCCCTTGCTGATTTTGTAAGTTTGCCCACTGACAAAGACATGAGCAGCCCATAATTGAAGGGTAGGTTATTGGTAACAGTGAGAGATAGCACATCACAAATTAAATCCGGAAAATCACATTGTGGAAAGTATATGAATTTATTTGCATTCTGCAGAGGGAAATAAGTATTTGATCCCCCACCAACCAGTAAGAGATCTGGCCCCTACAGACCAGGTAGATGCTCCAAATCAACTCGTTACCTGCATGACAGACAGCTGTCGGCAATGGTCACCTGTATGAAAGACACCTGTCCACAGACTCAGTGAATCAGTCAGACTCTAACCTCTACAAAATGGCCAAGAGCAAGGAGCTGTCTAAGGATGTCAGGGACAAGATCATACACCTGCACAAGGCTGGAATGGGCTACAAAACCATCAGTAAGACGCTGGGCGAGAAGGAGACAACTGTTGGTGCCATAGTAAGAAAATGGAAGAAGTACAAAATGACTGTCAATCGACAAAGATCTGGGGCTCCACGCAAAATCTCACCTCGTGGGGTATCCTTGATCATGAGGAAGGTTAGAAATCAGCCTACAACTACAAGGGGGGAACTTGTCAATGATCTCAAGGCAGCTGGGACCACTGTCACCACGAAAACATTGGTAACACATTACGACATAACGGATTGCAATCCTGCAGTGCCCGCAAGGTCCCCCTGCTCCGGAAGGCACATGTGACGGCCCGTCTGAAGTTTGCCAGTGAACACCTGGATGATGCCGAGAGTGATTGGGAGAAGGTGCTGTGGTCAGATGGGACAAAAATTGAGCTCTTTGGCATGAACTCAACTCGCCGTGTTTGGAGGAAGAGAAATGCTGCCTATGACCCAAAGAACACCGTCCCCACTGTCAAGCATGGAGGTGGAAATGTTATGTTTGGGGGTGTTTCTCTGCTAAGGGCACAGGACTACTTCACCGCATCAATGGTAGAATGGATGGGGCCATGTACCGTACAATTCTGAGTGACAACCTCCTTCCCTCCGCCAGGGCCTTAAAAATGGGTCGTGGCTGGGTCTTCCAGCACGACAATGACCCAAAACATACAGCCAAGGCAACAAAGGAGTGGCTCAGGAAGAAGCACATTAGGGTCATGGAGTGGCCTAGCCAGTCACCAGACCTTAATCCCATTGAAAACTTATGGAGGGAGCTGAAGCTGCGAGTTGCCAAGCGACAGCCCAGAACTCTTAATGATTTAGAGATGATCTGCAAAGAGGAGTGGACCAAAATTCCTCCTGACATGTGTGCAAACCTCATCATCAACTACAGAAGACGTCTGACCGCTGTGCTTGCCAACAAGGGTTTTGCCACCAAGTATTAGGTCTTGTTTGCCAGAGGGATTAAATACTTATTTCCCTCTGCAGAATGCAAATAAATTCATATACTTTCCACAATGTGATTTTCAGGATTTAATTTGTGATGTGCTATCTCTCACTGTTACCAATAACCTACCCTTCAATTATGGGCTGCTCATGTCTTTGTCAGTGGGCAAACTTACAAAATCAGCAAGGGATCAAATACTTATTTCCCCCACTGTAGATGAGCATCAACTTATAGGTCATCTGGTTGTGGCATTTATGAGTTCCACTGACTTATTTATTTGGAAGACCAAATGCTGATCCTTTTGGATCTTTACATAAGACATAATGTCCAACCTCAATCATGCAGATTTCCACCCCAATTATTTAAGCATCTGACCCTAATTAGCCAATTAATTGTGCCATGTAAACTAGGGGGTTCATTTTCTATTTCACATACACTGATTCTGAATTAGTCTTGTTTCAGCGAATATAGAATTATTTAATTTTATTGCATAAGAAAAGACAGATTATCCTGGTAAAAACTTGTTATTCGCATTATTAAAGGTAGAGTCCTTTTACTTCTCTCCAAAATCCTAAACTGAGTAAGTGAAGAGTTTTTGTTTGATTTTTCCCTTCTCCTCCTAATTTTGTACTCTGGTGTCTTGACTGTTTCAGACAGCAAAAAGCCTACATTGCAACGCAAGGACCGTTATCAGAAACTACTGAAGATTTCTGGCGAATGTTGTGGGAGAACAACTCCACCATTGTTGTGATGCTAACAAAGTTGCGGGAAATGGGCCGGGTAAGTTTTGGCTTTGTGATGCTGCTTGCAATGTTCTTGGAAAGGGCTTGAAAAATCATCATTTTCGGGCTATAAATTGATCAGTACAAATTCGGGTCATAAGCAGATAGACAACACTGATATAAATAGTCTGAGGGAGGACAGGTTAGTCTCACCATTATAAATAAGTGCATAAGTAATTCCACACTGGGAAAAGATCAAGGGTCCATCGAGCCCAGCATCCTGTCCACGACAGCGGCCAATCCAGGCCAAGGGCACCTGGCAAGCTTCCCAAACGTACAAACATTCTATACATGTTATTCCTGGAATTGTGGATTTTTCCCAAGTCCATTAGTAGTGGTTTATGGACTTGTCCTTTAGGAAACTGTCTAACCCCTTTTTAAACTCTGTTATGCTAACCGCCTTCACCACGTTCTCCGGCAACAAATTCCAGAGTTTAATTATGTGTTGGGTGAAGAAAATATTTCTCTGATTTGTTTTAAATTTACTTCACTGTAAAAGCCTATGAAAGCAAGCTCACCAATATGTAGGGCGTCAAGAGGTAAAGACCATATGGTTCATTCCAGAGTGAGCAAAATAGTTTCTCCATTTTGTTAAATATTTCATCACAAATAACATTTTTGTATCCCCTTGGCAGGAAAAGTGTCACCAGTATTGGCCTGCTGAAAGATCTGCACGGTACCAATACTTTGTAGTGGATCCTATGGCTGAGTATAACATGCCCCAGTACATCCTTCGAGAATTCAAGGTCACTGATGCTAGAGTACGTATACCCTTTACTATATTATCATGGGTGCAGCTGGAGACACTGATGTGGTGGACACGGTGAAGACCCACCCAAATATAAATAAAATTGCCTTGCTGCTGGATGCTAATCTGTTTTGGAGGAGATTCTGAAATAAACATTCAAGCAACTTATCTGACAGTTTGCTACATTCTTAAAGAGGGGCAGGGGGTGGGAGGAGGAGACTTGTCTGTAGTGGCTTGAGAGTATCTCTGCCCAAACTTTCTCATTCTCTGTAGGAGATGCACTAAAAGCTTTTCCAAATCATTGTTTACAAAGCCTCCAGCCTAAAGAAGCCATTAGCGGTAGCATACCACAGTGTCTGTGCTGCAAATATCCAGCCATTCTACCTTCTGTGTGTTCAGCTCATGCTGTGTAGTGTCTGTACAGCACTGGAAGGCACAGACTCCGCAGGGATCTTCATAAGACAGTAAAACTAGATACTGCAAAGGACTTTGGGACAAAATTTAAGATGGCAATTTGCATCCATTGCCATTCCTGCATAGTTTTTAATGCTGACTTTTTCTTTTATTAACCTCAGGATGGTCAGTCAAGAACTGTTCGTCAATTTCAATTCACCGATTGGCCAGAACAAGGTGTGCCAAAATCAGGCGAAGGTTTCATTGATTTTATTGGACAGGTGCACAAGACAAAAGAGCAGTTTGGTCAGGATGGGCCAATCTCTGTTCACTGCAGGTAAGTCAGTCACAAGTTCATTTAACCCAAATAAAAACATCAGTTAATTCACAATAGGAAAAAAAAAACAGATTTCAGATACTAGAAAGTTCTTTGTGACCAACATCAAACAGGTCGTGTTTGGGACTGAAACAGCTCACCTTATTCTGAAATGGAGAATCACTGGCTGAAGGATTTCAGGTCTGAGGCTTCAGCAGGGGCTTTCATAATTAGGTTTTGTCTCTTTCCATCCTAATTTATCCTGTAGTGAAGCATAGGCTAACAGATCTATGAACTGTCCCTCCACTGTATATGTGCCCTCAGGCCTTAGATCCGGTGACAAGCACAGCCCACTACTTGTATTGACCTTGGGCTTCATATTTGAGGTATATTGATTCTTAAGAGTTTGAAAATATTTTCATACCCTTCCTTCCTCCAGTGCTGGAGTAGGCAGGACCGGAGTGTTTATCACATTGAGTATCGTCTTGGAGAGGATGCGTTATGAGGGCGTTGTAGATATTTTTCAGACAGTGAAGATGCTACGAACACAGCGACCAGCAATGGTGCAGACAGAGGTAAGAATTCATCCACATTTATAGCATTGTTCTACAGTGCTCTTTAATAAACATTCAGAGTGGAGAAGGCTTAACAACCTATGTGGAAACTGAAATGACTAATGCAGTACAAGGGCAAGAGAGAAAAGATGACTTTTCAGCTGAGGTTAGAGTTAATGAGTAGGTTGATTCTTAGACTAGTGATTCTCAACCCATTCCTTGGAGCACACCCCAGCTAGTCAGGTTTTCGGGATATCCACAATGAAGATGCATGAGGGAGATAGATATACATACAAAAGAGAGAATGCATGCAAATCAGTGTAAATCTGTCTCGTACGTCATTGGGGGCATGGGCGTAGCCAGACCTCAATGGGAGGGGGGGCATATTTTGGCCCACCTCCCCGCTGCCACTTCCCCCCCCCCCCCCCCCCCCTCCTGACTTAAAACAGGACAGGTACCAGGCAATGTGAGACCAGTGTGGGACAAACGCTATAGCTGGCGGGGGTTGAGGGCCCCCACCAGCCAAATCCGTAGCTACACCACTGATTGGGGGTATCCTGAAAACCTGACTGACTGGAGAGTGTGCTTTAGAAAACCTCCTAGCAGTAGCACAGCTGTTGCCTGAGCACTGACTCTTCTCTCTTTTCTGCTTCAGGATGAATATCAGTTCTGCTACCAGGCAGCTCTGGAGTACTTGGGGAGTTTTGATCACTATGCAACATAAAAAGCCATCATTTTGCAGACTCAACCAACTACTTAAGTCCTGAAAGGCCTCTTCTTACCCTCAAGGAGTGCTTGAACATAAAACTGAAAAAAAGGAAGCCCCTTTTCATGTGGGAACTACGGTGAAAGTGGAGAAATAGGGAAGGATTTTTTTTAATTTAATTTTATTTTTTAAGGAATGCCTCTTGCAGGAACTCCCATGTTGTAACCTAGAAAGCGGAAAGGCGGCTTGGAATATCACTGGATTATTTCGGGTGGTGGACCTCTTCTGTTATCTCAAATGGTGTTCTCTACTGGAGACTTTGTGAACATCATAACATGGATCCAAAAGCCGAACCGAATGCTTGTAATTTTATTAGAGGGAGCTGAGTGACCAGAAAAGGGAAACTGACTTTGGGTTACATCATTAGAGTTCAGTTTATTTACTAATATAGTTTTGGCAGGTCTTTAAAGTAAGTCACTTGCAAAGTAGATGGGGCTTATAAGAGTCTAAAAGTAAGCTAGGAATACACTGTGCCAGAGTCGCGAGAAACTCTTAAGCTTTTGGCTTCTGGACAAGTGATAAAATTGGCAATTGATCTCCTTTGTCCTGATGCCTATTTCATTCAGAATGTGTCACCACTCCCTTATTAAATGCTCTAAACATTCCTTATTTCTTTTGATTCCAAAAATCAATCATCATCAAGGTATTATAAGACACTGGTGCCACCAGTAGCATTGGCATGGTGCATAGGGAGCTCCATTCAGGCCACTGGATTTTAAACATACACTTCTATTCACCCGGCATGTGTTTCTGCTTTTCTTCCTATTCTGCTCGGAAGCTGTTTCCTATAGCATAAAAGAGGCTTTGGGAGACTTCTTTGAAATTCCTTCAACACTTAGATGCAACATCTTTTTTAACTGCTCGACAAAACAGAACCAGCTATGTTTTGGCAGCAGAATTTCCTACCTGGTGAGGAAAAGATTGCTCCTGAAGTCAACCCCTGCCAGAAAAAGAATCTTCCAATATATTGCTCTTTCCCCTCACAGCTAGCAAAAATCCAGCGAGGGGAAGAAGAGGAGTCAGAAAAATCACCTGTCCAGGAAGCTGCTTAAAAATATGTCCCCTAGCTGTACAAGAATTTAAAATGGTGGAGGCGCAATGCAAGCTCCGAGTGACTTTCTTTAAATCTTCCATGTAACTGAAACATAAATGACATTTCCCTTTTTTTTAAATAGTGTATTTTTCCTTTTTTTAAATGAAAGAATATCAGTCAATGAAATTAAGAAAAAAAACTTGCTTATTTGTTCATATTATGTTCAAAGACAGTCTATTTTTTCACTGTAGAAATGTTATGTGTAATGGCTGTTATATATATATTATATATATATAATATACATAAGATGCAGTGCAAATTGCTACTTCTACATATTGCTTTTCTACCATTTAAAGGGTTTAAATTCACTCATGTATGAACAAAAGTCTTTTGTAATAAAACAAAAAAAAAATACCTAACATATCCAAGCTTATCTTCATGAGGGTGTGAGGATTTACAGGTTAATCCATGCAAGGCTTCGGTGCCAACTCATGCCACCCCCAAGTGGAACCATGTTGCCTCAGCAATGCCAACGGAAGTAAACAGAAAATGAGGGTAGGTTTCAGAAAAGCAGCTACCCTGAAGCCCCTACAGCGCAGAGAAACCTAAATACTAAATAACTTTCTGCTACTGCAGTGGCGATTAGGACAGGACCCACACTGCATAGCTGTATGCTTAAAGCTATTCATACATTATCAAAACATCTCTAATGTTTTGGGGGGGTTTTTAATTTACCATAGTTTGAAATATGTTAGTTTTAATGGCCCCCATAAGGGAGAATGATACGGCCTAATTTTCACATATTAGTTTCCATTAGTTTGGGACATCTGCACTTTCCTGATGGTGCTATAAACAAATCCCGTCCACTTGGCATCTTGAATACAGCTCAAGTATGAAAAAGAAAACCTTTACCATTAGCAAAAAGCCAGTATCTGGAATGTGGCATCAGCTGATGAGCAGAGGGAAAAAATGAGACACCGTCCGTCACCTTTTGTTCTCTTATGGTGACTGCCATTAAGCAGTGCCTGAGGAACACAGGATTAAAAGGCGATTTTGAGGCTGTCCGAGCATGCGGCAACAACGGTCCTATATAACTGCTGATGGAAGTCAAGGTACCACGAGGAGGATGGGATTAATAATGGAAGAAATAAACTCTACCAGAGATCTAACTTGCTTTCTAAGGGCAGTGAGAAGGGCTCTAATGTGGCTGCATCACCTTGGTATGGTGGGACTAAAAGTAATCCACTCTTTGGTCCCTCTGAAAACCCCGTTTTCATATTTACAAATCAAACAGCAACAAAAAAAAGGCAACTTTAAGGTTTCATGACCCAGTGTGTGAACGTTAACCACCTTCCCACCCTGATTTGTATGTATGCAGAGAGCAAAGTCAAAATGGTTTTCTTCTTTGTATGGGAGAACAAGTGCTGTCACTTTCAAACTGTTATTTCAAAACAGAAAAGTAAGTGGCCTTCACGCCACTGTGGATGTAGATATGTCAACTTTGTATTAAAGGGAGATTGAAAGGAAGGCCTGGCACTGTCTGTCTTATTGTTAAATGGAGAAGACTGCTTATCATACAAAATCTTTAGCATTATCTCTATTTCCTTTCCACCGGTGAAACAAGTCTGATGTTTTTTGACATCTGTTGCTTATCCAAGATTGTAAGAGAAGCTGTTACAGCTACTTCCAAAGTAGCAACGCAGAACAAACAAATGAGACTTTATTGTTGTTTAAAGGCAACAAAATTGCATACCCTTTTACTTACTACTACTACTATTAAACATTTCTATAGCGCTACTAGACTTACGCAGCGCTGTACAAATTAACATGAAAAGACAGTCCCTGCTCAACAGAGCTTACTTAAAGATAAATATAAAAACAGAATACATTCAGAACAAAAAAAGGAAGACCTAGAAGTGACTAAGAGCATGCCAAGGGAACCCCAAACCAGCCATGTTAGGAAATTTAGTGGTATCAGCTTTGTAATACTTTTGGCCCATCAGTGCAGCAAAGTGCCATCTCCATCCCCATCCCCCCAACCATTTCAAGTCTACAACTCTCATTCATTACTAAACTTGCTGGATTTACTTCCAGGAAGCCATAAAGGTCAATACAGAGTAGAGCCAAGACAATGCCACTAAAGGGCAGAACAGTTCAAACATGCAGAAACAAAGCTTCACCCCCAAGTCCTCTATTTTGAAGCGAATGGAGCCCACAGAAATTCAAATCCTTTTCTTTTGCAGCATATGCAATACGTAAGGGTAAAAGATCACATAAGCTTCCTGGGTAAGAGCAATAACCAGATGATATTGCCACACAACAGGGAATTAACCTTCACAGATCATGAGAAAACATTTTTTCAAGGCCATTTAATTGACGCCCATAAAAATCTCTAATGACAACGTTGAGGTCATTTCCATGAGAAAAGGTTAAATTCCTTTTATTTTTTTTTGGGTGTAGTACACATGAAAGGCCAAAATGTTCTCACTGAAAATGAGCTAAATACAGAAAATGCTTCTCTTCCGGAAAGGGAACATGTAAATGATTTGGATGGGCTGCGAAGGCAAATGCTAGGATAAGACTACAATGTGGAAAATGCAGAACAGAAGTAGTAATTAAAATCAGTTATTGTTGCTACCATTAAGACATGTTATTTTACAGTTAACCTGTTATTAGTAACTACATCTCATTGCATAAAATGGGACCTGTGGTAAAATAATACATCTTAATGATAACTACGCCCCTGAGTGTCTAAAATATAAACAGGTCAAAACGCTCACATAAACATTTATGTGCTGACATTTAGGAGCCCTTTTACCAAACAGCAGTAAAAGGTGGCCTGCAGTGGTGTCGGCAGATGGGATTACTACGCCCCAAGGCCACCTTTTACCACTGCCAGTAAAAGTGGCTTTTTCTTAAGGAGGCAGTAAATGGCCGTGTGGTAATTTAAAAATTGCCGTGTGGCCATTTATTGCCGGAGCCGTTATTACCTCCTATTTAGGAGGGGGCAATATGGCTCCAGCAGCAGGGGCGTAGCCAGACTTCGGTGGGAGGGGGGTCCAGAGCCCAAGGTGAAGGGGCACATTTTAGCGCCCCCCCCCCAGCGCCACCAACTTTGACCCCCCTCCCCGCCAATGACCCTCTCGACCCCCCCCTCCTGCCGCCAACCCTACCCCACCGCCACCTACTTTTGCTGGCAGGGGACCCCAATCCCTGCCAGCCGAGGTCCTCTTCTTCCGGCACAAGGCTTTGTTCTGTTTCTGAGTCTGTATGTGCAGGACATCAGACTCACAGAAACAGAACACAGCCTTGCAGATCAGCCAGTGGCCGTGTTTCTGACTGATCTGCAAGGCTTCGTTCTGTTTCTGTGAGTCTGGCGTCCGGCACGTACAACGTGTAGGACGTCAGACTCAGAAACAGAATGAAGCCTTGCACCGGAAGAAGAGGACCTCGGCGGGGGTTGGGGTCCTCCGCCAGCAAAGTTAGCCCACGGTGGTGGGGGGGAGGGTTGGCGGCGGGAGGGGGGGATCGAGAGGGTTATCGGCAGGGGGGTCCAGACCCCCGTGGCCCCACGTAGCTACACCACTGTCCAGCAGTAGTTGGGCAGCATATGGCACTGGCAGAAGTGGCACATGGGAGGCCTGGAGCTACCGCTGGTGGTAACCCTACCATCCTTTGGTAAAAGGTCCCCTTAACGTTTGTTATTCTATTCTATTATAGTTATTCTGTTCCTTAAATGTTTTTTATTTATATATTCCACCTTGACTGGGATTCCAAGAAGAGGGTATAAAAAGTTCATAAGTAAAGAATGGCAACATAAATGTTTGTGACTGAACATTTCAAAGCCCAGCAACCCTTGGTAGTTTGGCATTTGGGTGGGGAGAGGGGACATGAAGCATAGTGGGATTAAGGGGACAACCTCTCCTTTTCCCTCCAGTGGAGCGCGGCTCAGTAAGGCACTTATCTGAAAACTAGACATCCTGGGTTGCAGGTGTAAATCCCCACTTCATATGTGTTGGGACAAATATGTTCATTCCTCTTCTGAAAGGGAAAATAAATTGTTTAGGCCTACCATAGTCCCACCCAAAACACACCCCCTAATATTATGTTTTTCAGTTTTAGACATCTATATCCTGATAAAATCGAGTCTTATACATTTATGCAATATGAACATCTACATGCCAGGTTATGCACATTTAAGATACAAATGGCCCTTCTAAAATAAGTACCTATATGTTCATTGTTTTCCATTTACCTTCCAGCACTTTGCAACAACAAAACTTGCCACCAACAATAATTTTCACGGAATTTCTAGTTACTCAGCTCTCTGTCTTCAAATTCTCTGTAGCCAAGCAGAAGTCATAAAAGACAAGTCCTAGATAAATAGCCAAAAACATTTTAATGTGTATGCACACAGCTTAAAACAAAAATTACCATTGCTACCACACTCCAGTGTGAGGAAGGTCTCTGGGCAGTGCAATATTTTTATGGTTAAAAAAGCCCTTTACAAACCTTTGCACTGGGAAATTTTGTGACTAATAGCAAAAGAGCATTTATTCATCAAATTGCGTATATGTGCTATTGTACAGCTGTCAAAGGAGACCCTGAGCACTTTTCCCAGCCAGAGACGTACACTGATGTTTTATTTTCCTAAATACCAGAATCTTCCACATGCTGGCCATTACAAATTTATTGTCAGATCCTCTAAATAACTTAATTACATGTGGGTCCCCATAGTTGAGCTGCATGCTGTCTTTTTATTAAAAAACAATTTTAAACTCCAAATTGATAGTGCTGATCAAACTAAATCCCCTATCTGAAAGATTCTGGATCTGTTGCATGAATGAAAGACTTTATTTGAAAACATTATGTGAACTGAGCAGGGCTTTTTTTCTTTTTTTGAGGGGGTACTGAGTACCTGCACCTTTTCCATTGTCTGCTAAAATTGACCCATGGTCCTCATATTTTAATGAAAGAGCTGAGGCTCTACAGACAAATTCTGCCTTGTTACAGATTCTGTGACTGGTTGCAGGGGGCCTGGCTGTTGTGGGCTGGGTCCCTCAGTGATCACCCCACCCCTGAAGGGTGGCCTCTCCATTTGAGTACTGGCACCTTTTTCGCTAGGAAAAACGCACTGGAACTGACTAACTCCCACTGCCTACAGTTTTTCCTGCACCCTGCTTTGAAATCACACAAATATCACGTATGTTTAACCAAACTGTAAAACAGCACAGCTCCACTGTTTATTTCCTCACAGCTTTCCATGTTAACAACAGACCCATCAAGAGGTAACACATGTCAAAAGACAAATTAGACTATTGACTGAAGTTCTGAATAGAATATGATTCTACATGTAAAAGGTATTCTCTAACAAACACTATCCACAGAATACTGATGGAAAGGTATTTCATTTTGTTTTAAAGACGGGCATACGTCTAATAGGAAGTGCATTGAAAATATGCCTTCAGCAAGCTGATCATTTCCACAGTAGTTATTATTGATACTCTGCTGCACTCTGAAGGGCAGTATGAAGAGTTTGGTGATAAATAAACAACCGATTGAGCGTATTCCATCTCTTCAGGTCTGAGCTAGTGTTTTCAGACAAAACCACTCTTGTTTAAAGAATATGATAGTGTATCTCCGTTGTTACTATAGATGCGGAATATAAGAAGTAATGTAGTTAAATAAGGAATAGCTTTTAATGCCACTTTAAAGAGGAAATACAAATAATAAAATTCACAATTCTCATAGGTCTGCTTCTCTTCTTTCCTATTTACAAGGTTGATAATTTATCAAAATTCATCTTAAGTACTGAGATGGAAACTACTTAGCCTATCTCATCCAATATAAAAGAGGTAAAGGGGAAATCAAGTTATTCACAAGCAGCATATTGTTCTCAATGGATGATGCTATTCAGATGTTTGTTATTTCCACAGTTAAAAGAAAGAATGAGTGTGGATAATCTGGCCTGGTGGCTGTTTGCTAATAAAACCATTTAGATTTATACCCATTGACTATCATTCCATCAGAGTCTTTAGAAACATGATGGTCGATAAGAGCCAAATGGCCCATCCAGTCTGCTCATCCACAACAACCACTATCTCCTCTTTCCCCTAAGAGATCCCATGTGCCTGTTCCATGCTTTCTTAAATTCAGACACAGTCCTCGTCTCCATCACCTCCACCGGAAGGCTAGTCCATGCATCCACCACCTTTTCCGTGAAAAAATATTTCCTTAGATTACTGCTGAGCCTATAACCTCTTAACTTCATCCTATACCCTCTCATTCCAGAGTTTTCCTTCATTTGAAAGAGGCTCACCTCCTGTACATTAATGCCACAGAGGCATTTAAATGTCTCTATCATATCCCCTCTCTCCCTCCTTTCTTCCAAAGTATACATATTCCAAGCGCAGGGGCCATTTTTGCCACAGTGGGTATAAACAGCTGAAAATAGCCATGGCCATGCGGTAAGATTGCTCTTACCGTGTGGCCATGCAAACGAAGCATATACGTGGTGGTAAGGGCTCCCATGCAAATCCAGCGGTAACTGGGTAGCTCACAGCGCTGCCCGATTACCACTGGGTTAGTACTGTGCTAAAAATTACAGCCCCATTTTTCCCAGCATAGGAAATGGCACACGCTGGAGCTAGAACTAGCACCGGTGCCTGCGTTAGGCCAGCGGTAGCTCTAGATTAGTGTGCCATATGCCTGCTTTATAAAATTATTTCTAAAATTCATAGCCCCCATAAGGTAAATTAGGCTGTCTGACTCTGAAGGCTTTTTCTGTAAAAAAAAAAAAGATAGTGCAACCTATAAGTTTTCCTTCTATGCTGCACATATCATATTTAATATTCTACTACTGTTTGTGGCACACCTTCTACTAATGAATCCCCTTTGATCCTATATCAAACATTTTTCCAGTTTCAATATTTATATTATACTTATTCTAACAAAGAGTGAGGGAAAAACCTAGTACAACAACAATACACCCCCCCCCAAAAAAAAATAACAATACAGTTAAAGAAAAAAAAAGAATAACAGATGAAAACAGAAATAAGAATAAAAGAAACAGATGAAACAAAACAAAACAAAACAGGTAAAGTTATTAATATGAGCTACCATTAATATGTTATTTTACTGTTAACCCCAGTTATTAGTAACTAAGTCTCATTGCTTAAAACTAAGGGGCCCTTTTACTAAAAGGTTGCTGCGTGGCAACGGGCTTGCCACATGACAACCCAGAACTACCACTGGCCCAATGTGGGTGCCGGTGATAGCTCCACCCCCAGCAAATGCCATTTCTAGCGCTGGCATTAAGCGCACACACACATAAAATGGCCACACAGCCATTTCATTTTTGGCTATTTTCACCTGCCTGCAGTAAAAGGGGCCCTGGCATGCAACAAAAATGGCCACTGCCACTCGCACAGGGCCCCTTTTACCACAGCTTAGTAAAAGGGCCCCTAAGGGCTGTGCAGTGGCATCCTTTGACTTTCATCCTGGGCCGGAGGCCAGCTGGGCTTATGGCTGATCAGTGGGTTCTGGTGAGGGGGTCTTTGCACGCTGCCCGCATGAATTTGGCTCAGCAGTGGAAAGTGGTGCGGGTCCCCTCATTGGTGTCCTGGATTACGAAAGTGAAATATATTTGTGAGATGGAGAGATTGACAGCGATTAAACATAAAATCTTGCCAAAGTGGGAAAAAGCCTGGAAACCTTTTTTGAATGCAAGTGTTTGATGAAGGGAACAAGGCTCGGGAGGGGGTAGGTTAAGGGGGGGATAGGGTTAATAATAAAATCAAATATGTTTTGAAGTGTAATTTGATTTAAATTTAAGTGGACACAGAATTTCATTATCTTTTCAAGACTGCCATTGGTGAAACATTTATTGTAGCTTGTATTGATATGAGCTGAGTTGAATTGAACGTATTTTTCTTTTTGTTCTGTATTCCATACTTCAATAAAGACTTCTAAAAATTAAAAAAAAAAGGGCCCCTAAAATAGCTTGCGTTAATAACTACACCCCTCAATTTTCAAACTCCTTTAATGAAGTAGCCAACTCTGTTAACTCCAAGAGGAATCTGGTGCCCAAGAATGAAATTTGTTAAATGTACAGGGTCATAAATTAAATATTTTACCATCATACAGAATTTTACAATTAAATGGATAATTTTGGAAAAAAACTAGCACCTAATAACCCAAGGCCCAAGATTCAAGAAAGTTTCACATCTATATTGGACTTACCTGGTGATATCTGGATAAATCCTAATCTGATGCCCTAAAAAGTTTCTATCTCATTTAGTGAAAAATACATGAAGTAACCATTCAGTCTCTTGCATTGCGAGATCTTGCTTTATTTTGCTTTGGCGTATCCATGCTCTTTGGCCATATCTGCATCAAAGTAGCTGCTTTAGTACTCTCTAAACTGGAACATTGTAATTCACTTCTAAATAGAATTAAGCTTACATCATTGAAACATCTACAGGTCTTGCAGAATACATCTATTATATTGCTGTACTATACGCAAAAATACGATTGTGTGATGACTTTCCTAACTGCCCAGCACTGATTGCCAGTATTGTATAGAATTAAGGGGCCCTTTTACTAAGCTGCGTAAGCATCTATGTGTGCCAAAATGGAGTTACCGCCCAGCTACCGTGTGACTCTTGGTGTAATTTCATTTTTGGTGCATGTCCAAAAATTTTGGATGCGCTTATCGGACATGTGCAGGTCATTACTGTGTGAGACTTGGCTGGTCAATGGCTGGCGGTAAGGTCGCAGACCCAAAATGGCCACGTGGCAATTTTGATTTTTGCCGCACGTCTATTTTTGGCAAAAAAATTTTAAAAAAGGCCTTTTTTACAGGCATGCTGAAAAAGAATTGGCACACTTTAGTAAAAGGACCCCTAAGTTTAAATTCATCATTACGGCACACCAAGGGATCCTAATCAGGGTATTCCCAAATATTTGGTGAACTGCTTGAATCCATTTACTTTGCATTGCTCACTTTGCTCTATATCAGAATTGACTGGCTATACCGCCTGCTGTAGCACATTCCCCACCCCACCCCTCTGTTTACTAAGCCAGGTGCTAATGCCGACACAGCTCATTCACTTTAAATGGGCTGTGTCGGCATTGCCGCATGGCTTAGTAAACGGGGATTTGAATTCACGCAATATTCTACATTTTATTTCTTGGCACCAGCTATCTGGAATTGTTTTCCTCAGGATCTCAGAGTACAGTCTAATTATACAAGGTTTAAATCAGGATTGAAAACATATTTTTTTGAGTAAGCCTATGGGCGCTCACCCTAAATACAAATTAAACTACATTTTTCTAGCTGTGATGTGATTGGTTGGGGACTGAGGCATCAAGATACACTGATTTTGCTCCTTTCATCTGTTCTTTTTTTTTTTTTTTTTTAGATTTTTTATTTTTGTTATATATCACAATTGTTATATTTCTTCTATTTCATTCTCCCTTTTTCCTATCTACACTCTATTATTTTAATCATGATTTTATATTAATTTTTACTGTAAACTTATCTGTTGACCTGCCCAAAGGGCAGAATATAAAAACTTACATTTCATTTAATATGCCTTATTAATAGGTAGAAATGCAGCTTATGAAACCTCAAACATGCAGATAATTTTTGAACTGGTATAACATTAGAAATAAGAAATGAAAGGAAAATTCAATATTCTTACGTTCTTAATTTGCATAAGATTTTCATCTCTCTGATTGCCCTAAGAAAGAACCATTAACAAAAATACTTTCTTCTCATCTCTCAAAGTTTCTTAATCAAAGAAACATCCAGTTGTAGCTTCTCAACAGATTATTCACATGTCTCCACATGTTGCTCAAATTCTCCAACCATATCATGTTGAATATCCAATTTGATTATTAAAAGAGTTTACAACCTCGCAAATGCTATTAAAGTCTTCAAAGTTGGATCTGAGTCTCACAGCCTAAGAGGTTAACCTAAGTGGAGGGACATTTTTGATATGACATCTAAATCACATTTTGGATATTTTCCCCTGGATTGGCGCAGATTCTATAACAATGCATGCAATTTAACAAGCTAATGAGCGCTAACGGTACTTAAGCAGTAATGAGCATTAATTGGCAATGATTACAATTTAGGCGCACAACTTGCTAAGCATATTCTGTAACATGGTGCACCAAACTTCTAACGCGCACACGCAAAAGGGGGCATGGTTATGGGTGGGGAAATGAGCATTTCATGGGCATTCCAAAGTTTAGGCGCCTAGTTATAGATTATGGCCCAGTGTGCCTAAATCTACGTGCTGATATTTACGCCATGTTTTTGTTGATATAAATAGATGAGCATAGATTTAGGCGCTGAAATATCAACTGAACGTATTCTATAATCAGCGCCTTCACTACTTTCTAACTAAAATCACTACTGTAACTTCACATAACTGCAAATTGAAAGCCATTTTGAACCGAAACTTGTTTTTGGAAAACAGTGGGATACAAGAATGCATAAATAAATAAGCTTCTCCAAGCTGCTACAGGAGTAGAAATTGAGGCAATAGATGATTTCTTTGCTTCAGAGCAAATGCTTGGCACAGTTTCCTGCCACATCTTTGAACCCGATGGATTCAGAACACCACCATCAGAAGCAATTTGGGAAGCTTCTTCCATTCTCATCACGGCCACCAAAACCACCTCCTTTATGTAGAGGCTGCCACCACCGCTGGAAGATCTGGAGAAATCACAAAAGGAGAGAGAGAGGCTGCGCTTGGCACTGAGCCATCAGAACAGTAAAGAGGAAATTTCCAAAACTAGAGGGTTGGAGAGAGGCCATATTCAGGGCCAGGGAGGCCCTGGAAGAGGAAGAACTATCTCCTTGCTCAGTGTCCCTTGACCCCTCTTCTTAGTTCAAAATTGTCACCTGCTATGCTTCCATAGGAAAAGGACAAGAATCTCCTTTTCTTAAGGAAAAATATTTTCCAACTGCTCAGAGCACCCTCTCGCACATCTGTTCAATCTACCATTGGTACTCCCCCCACACACCACCACCACCACCAAGCTACACCAAATATTACAATACAGCTCTGTATCACATCATGGCTATAATTTCTGGCATCACAGTTTAACAAGAACATTGGCCTTTAACTGGAGGTTTCCAGAGAAGGGAAAATGGTAAAAGAAGAGGACATGAATAGAGGTTGTAGGGTGGTAGATTTAAGAGTAATGTCAGAAAATTCTTTTTCATGGAGAGGGTGGTTGATGCCTGGAATGGCCTCCCAAGGGAGGTGGTGGAGAAAAAAACGGTAATGGAATTCAAAAACGCTAAAAGATCAGCTCACACATTCCTGAATCTTCATTTCCCCAGCTGTAAAGGACTAAAATACAGATTAACACATGCGTCCAGCTTTTCCTACATGAGCACGCAGCTGTGGAATGCACTGCCATTTAACGTGAAAACAATGTGCGACCTAATCAACTTTCAGAAATCACTGCAGACTTATCTCTTCAACAAGGAATACCACAATGATCCATCACTGTAACGCATCACCACTTACCTGATATTCCGAATGTGATCTCTCTATATCTGATTGCTTAATTCTATTATGTCATCCATGTTCTTTATGTAATACCAATTGTATCTTTTACTCTGGAATGGCGATTGCCATGACGGAACATTGTAAGCCACATTGAGCCTGCAAATAGGTGGGAAAATGTGGGAAACAAATGCAACAAATAAATAAAAAGGCATGGGAGGAACACAGAGGATCTGTAATTAGAAAATGAATGATATAAAAAGCAAAACTTAAATGGTTTCACGTGTTTGGCGGCTCTGGCTGTGAAGAACTAAGGCTAGTGCTGGGCAATCTTATACAGTCTGGATCCTGTATATGGCAGTCTGGTTTAGGATGGGCTGAAATTGGCTTTGATGGAAACTCAAGTCATTTGTAACGTGAGGATAGTGCCGGGCAGACATTTACAGTCTGTGTCTCACAAATGACATGATGTATTTGGATAGGCTGGAATAGGCTTCAACGACAACTTCAGTAGTTGGAGCCTAAGGACAGGGCCATGCGAACTTCTACAGTCAATGTCCTAGAAATGCCAATCAGAGATAATGATCAAGTACTTTAGATCACATTCATTGTTGGTTTAATCATAACTTGATAACGAGCGTGACTTTTGGGCAGACTGGATTGGCCATTCAAGTCTTTATCTGCCATCATTTACTATGCTACTATCTGCCATCATTTACAATGTTACCCCCCCCCCCCCCCCCCCACACACACACACACACACACATACACATTAGGGTAGAGCAGACCTGTTTTAAGTGTTATTAAACATGTTTAAATTATTTTTATCGGTGAGCAATCAACAAATGTACAACATTTCATAATCCAGAGAAAAATTTCCTTTCAATAAGTTAAACTTAACACAAAGCTGGCTTTCCGGGCATGGATCAAGATATGCTGTATTTAAGAGGTTCTCATAGTAAACTTTATAACAAATGTTTTTCCCCCACCCACCCTCCCTCCCTCCTAAAAACACCCTATGCAATATTATCCAAAGCTGAGTATCACGCTGCATTTATATATTCAGGATTCAGCTACACACCACTGGGGTTAGGGTGCTCCAAAATGGTTCCCACATCTTCTAAAATAACAGACATTTAGAGAACATCATGTCATGAACACCCATGCATGCCATTGTGAGCAAATGTATCATTTGGGACCGCTATAAGGATAATGATAGGATCTCTGCCAAAATCTAGTTGATAAGAATTGCTTTTTTTGCTACCAAGACCACTCTTTAAAAGCAACCAAAAAAACCCTTAGCTCCTGGTTGAGTAGGGAATGACACATTGAATTTATCAAATAAAAGTTCTGATAAAGTGCACACTGTGATTGACCACATAGTTGAGACATAAGAAAGTAATTGCCCAAATTGCATTTCCCTAGGACAAAACCAGAAAATGTGGCCAAAGATGCAGCATCTTCTTGGAATTTAGGACATTTGTCTGTGAGTTATTGTTTAGACACTTTTCCTATAGTTTTAAACTGAAACTTTTTCTAGAGGTAGATAAAAAGGATAGTAGCAAGACTCCCCCCTGCATTGAAATCAGAACTTTTATGCAGCCCTGGCCCCCCTCCCTCCCTCCTCCCTTCCTTGAAATGATAGCTTCCCCGCCATCCTCCGCCCCCCCCCCGTGGCCCCCCCGCCGCCCCCCCTGAGGTCGTCGCACTGCTACTGACCTGAATTAGGTGTTAATCAACGTGTGAGGAATTAGAATATTTGCAAAGATTATTAACGGCAATCTGATTACTGAGTTAGCTTGAACTTTCTGCCACAGTCTACAACATTAATAGATAGCCTCTAGAAGGCACAGCAGGACCTAGTTTACTCTTCAATCCCACACATCCTCCCCAACTCCTACCCACCCCTAGCACAACTCTTCATTTATAGTCAGTTATTCTAATTAGGACAACAAGGGAGGAGTGCTCTTACAGAGTTTTAATTACATTTCCTTACTTTCTAAGAAGAAAACATTAAATAAATCACACAATATACCTTATAAGCTAAAGACTTAAATTATTGAAAAATTCAAAACTACTAAGATGGAGACAGCAGGTCATCAGCGAGAGGGGTGCTATCAAGTCTTAACTTCATCCTATACCCTTTCATTCCAGAGTTTTCCTTCATTTGAAAGAGGCTCACCTCCTGTACATTAATGCCACAGAGGTATTTATTTAAATGTCTCTATTATATCCCCTCTGTTCGTCATTTCTTCCAAAGTCTAGCAGTACTAGCACTGAGGCAAATTCTCTGTCTCAGTTTCTGTGAAGATCATCTAGTAGTGATTCAAGAACTGTTTCTGTTCCATAACCGGGTATGAATCCAAATTGACATTGATCTAGCCAATTTCTGTCTGCTAGCCAATCAAAGTCTTGTTCAAAGACTGTTTCTTCTATAATTTTTCCTAAAAATGGGATGTTGGATACTGCCCAGTAACTTTTTTATGCTGTTGGTAGTTGTCCATAAGAAAGAGAAGCAGTCACGATTTTGTGGTGCCTTCTATGAGGCCCCTGCTTGCCTTTGATGGGCAGGGGTCAAGGGAACAGGTAGTTGGTCAAAGGTCTCTTAGAATTTTGTCAAGGCCCTCCTCTGTTATTGGGTTAAAAGAGCCCCCCATCTGTCTGTGTCAAGAGGGGAAAGTTTGTGCACTCCTGATTAGCTGATAGGAGACTGGGTGGGACTGTCTGTAAATCCTGGTAGAGACTTTTAAATTTGTTGGCAAAGTATGCAGCAAAATCACTGCAGTTCAGTTGTGACTGGGCAGGCTGGTTCTGTTGCAGGGGTTGCAGTAGGCTGTTTACTATGTTGAGCAAGTGCTTGGTTGAATTGGCAGCCTGTTCAATTCATAGAGAGAAATATTGTTTTTTGTCTGCTGTTAAGGCTTGGCGGTACTTTGTCATGTGATACCTACTGTTTAGCCTGTCCTCATCCAGGCAAGATTTACTCCATCTCGTTTCCAGCTTCCCTCCTTTGTGCTTAAGGATCCGAAGTTCTGGAGAAAACCAAGGTGAGTGTTTGTGAGTGGGGCATATGACCTTTTTTAGTGGTGAGCATTTTCTCTAAGGTCTTAGCTAAGTGTGTATTCCAAATGTCAACCTGTTCTGACACTGTAGTTGTCTTTTCATCCACATGTGGATAGTCCAAGGCCTCTACAGTTTTTTTCTTGTCTCTGATCTCCTTCCAAACTCTGGGAGGTGCCATTTCATGTGGTCACTTAGGGAAAATTAGGAAATGATCTGTCCATAATAGGGGTGTTATGTCAATACTGCTATCCTGGTTTTCTGGGATATCAACCCCTTTGTAGAATACCAAGTCTAGTATATGACCCTTTTCATGAATTGATCACCTATGTGAATCCTAGTGCTGTTATTGTGTCCAGGAAGACAGCAGTATCTGGGGTTTCAATGTGTAGATTGAAATCTCCCATGGTCACCATATCCTAGGGTAATTCAGGGTCACTTGTGTAATCAGATCAAGGAGTTCTTGCACAGATAATGTGTTACGAGGTGCTCGGTATACCATGAGCAGCCAGATTGGTTTCTCCTCTTCTAGCTGGATTAAAAGAGATTCTGATTAATTTAGCAGGGGGATGCAATTCTGCACAGTTTTATTGTATCCGAGATTAAGACTGCTAACCCTCCACCCCCACCCTCACCACTCATAACCCCTCCCCCAATCATAACTATTCCATCCACTAACCAACTTGTCCCTGCCCTACCATTCAAAACATCTCACCCCCCTCCACACGCACATCCCCCTGCTCCTTAAAGCCCCATCCCTTCATTCATTCACTTAGACCCCCTTGCTACTCATAACTCCTGACCCGCTTATTCAGCTCCCGCCACTAATCATACCCCATCTACTCAGTGGCGTAGGAACGGGGGGCAGTGGGGCGGTCCGCCCCGGGTGCACGCCGCTGGGGGGGGGGGTGTTGGCTCCGCTGGTTCCCTGCTCCCTCTGCCCCGGAACAGGTTACTTCCGGGGCAGAGACAGCAAGGAACCAGTGGAGCCGACGCAGCGCCCAGCGACATGCACTCAGGGGCGGATCGGCCCTCTCGCCCGCCCCTCGCTTCCTAATGCAAGTAAGAATGCGCTCCAGGGGGGAGGGTGCATGCCGAGGGAGGGCACCGTGCTGCACCTGGGGGGGGTGCGCAGTGGCAACCCGCCCCGGGTGTCAGCCGCCCTCGCTACGGCACTGCATCTACTCACTGAGTTCCTCGCCACCGATCAGCCTCCTAATAATTCATACCTTTACCAGCCTGTCATTCAGCTTCCTGTCAATCTTAATTCTCTCCCCCCCCCCCCCCCCGACCATTCACTCACAACAGTTTTTGTTCAAAGGCTGGGAAAATGGTTAATACATGATTTTAACTAAATATTAACTGTAGTTTGGTACATTATTTTATTACACTATGGTGCTCATTTTCAAAGCAGATGGACATCTTAAAATACCTATAAAAAAAAGTCCATCTGCTAAAAACATCCAAATCCTGATTTTGGAAGGTCGGTATTTGAACATTTCCCACTGCAGTTTGTCCACATACCAAGGGAGCATGTTGTGGGTGTGTATTTAAGCAGGACTAGGGAGGGCCAAAAGTAGGATGTCTAACAAGGATTTTCAAATGGAAAAAAACATCCATGTCTAAAAAGAAGGATGCTTTTATCTAGACCTGTTTCAGTCACATCAAAGTTGCAAAAAGTTGCTCTAATTGAGGAGCTGACCATTGGAGGGATTAAGGCATGACCCCCTCCTTTATCCTCCAGTGGTTGCTAAACCCCTTCCTCTCCCCTTGAAGTGAAACTGGAAAGGAAAATCAGGCTCTATGTCAGCTGTAGGTATTATAGCCATTCTAAACCAGTTCAGAAGCAAAGCTTAGTGGTTAGTGCAGTGGACTATGAACCAAGCTACTCGGGTTCAAGTCCTACTTCAATTCTTTTTTTTTAACTAATTCTGAGCCTTCCAGAAACAGAACATACCTACTGTACCTAACTATATAAGACACCTGCAAGCATGAAGGTAATTGAAGGGGTATACATTCAGGTACAGAAGGTATTTTTCAGGTCCCGAAGAGATCACATATAGAAAACAAAGAATTATAGTGGGATTTAAACCTGTGTCCCTTCATTTACAGTCTACTGCACTAACCACTAGGCTACTCCTCTGTTCTGTAGGCACATCTTTGTGGCCATATTTTTGAAAATTATGCCAAGTGAAAAACAAAAAGTAGCGTGATCAACATGACACTTTCAAAAACACCAGGGAGGCGAGTGGTAAAAAGTGATTCTTTATTAATAAAAAAAGACTCGACACTGAGCCATGTTTCGGTGTACAACGCCTGCCTCAGGAGTCTATAAATAAGACTAAGATACATAATTTTAGTACATAAAAGCATTGGACATGTTGTAAAAATGTAAAAAATAATAAGAGCATAAGAACGTAAAAATGATACATATACATAAAGGTACTAATTATTTAATTATAAAATTATAAATATGGAGCACATAAAAAGGGGTAAAAAAAACGTTATCGAAGAAGGATGTATATTACATGAAGTGTATTCTGGAGAGTGAGATAGTATATAATGCAAAGGTCAATCAGGAGATACACAAGTTAATGTAACCATCAAAAAGAAGGTTAAGACATATCTACTATAATAAAACTCACCCTCAACGTTCTGAAGACAACGTTCTGAAGTCACTCAGTCACTCCCTGAAGGGTTCATGGATTCATGGTGGTGAAGCCACAACACTGACCATGTCTCTCTGCCCCGCCCTCACATGACGGACCAATCAGAAAAAACACCCTCAACATTCTGAAACACAAAGGACCATCACAACACCGTTCCCAGGCAACACTAGGCAACGTAAGACGGACCAATCAGAGGAAACTACGTGACAATAAGGGAGGAGCATTCCCCAGCAGAATGGCTCATTATCTGTGCAGCACGGAGAGCACAGAACCACCGCTGGAACAAGAGAAGAATATTCCTGCTGTGGGTATGTGCAAAAATAGACCGGGGGGGGGGGGAGAAACACTCACTCACTCACACACACACACACACACACAAAATAACTCTGTGACACATACACACACACACACACACACACACACACACAAAAAGCCACATGCTAGCGCCCGTTTCATTGGTTTCGGAAACGGGCCTTTTTTACTAGTTCAATAGATAAAAACATAATACTAAACATCAAAAAAAGATTGTGTAAAAACATATTGAGTAATACATACATGGGTGAGTAAGGTAATAATGCCAACCTATGTATTGTATAAACTGAATCACTGAAGCTACATGGACATGAAAACCAAATCAAGCCTAGAGTGGTGAAAAGTACAAAAAGTGAATGATATATATAAAAGAAGAAGATAACAAAAAAAGAAAAAGGAGAGAAATAGTATATACCTTTATAAAGACTAGTGATTGGTGAGTATGCCCAACACTGAGCAGAAACAATCAATGAAACTGTGAAAAAAAGGGAAGACGCAAAAGGATATGAGTAGAAGCAAGAATAAAAAAAAGTGCTAAAAAACAGGAACTGTGAGCTGTATGAGAAAAAGTATGATACGAAGTGACAATGGGCATAAAAACAGGGGAGATAGAGAAACCAAACAAAGGGGTAATGTGTAAAGAGACTAGTGCTGACAAACGGTATTAAGCTGACAAAAACACAAGCACAGAAGAACTAGTGCTGGGAAGTAGCATGGAGCAGTTGACAATGAAGTGATATGGAGGGGCATTTTCGAAAGGGACGTCCAAGTTGCGATTTGGACGTCTTTGCAAAACGGCGAAATCCAGGGGTGGGGAAACCTGTATTTTCAAAAAAAAGATGGACGTCCATCTTTTGGTTCAAAAATACCGTCAGAGACTTCCAAATCCTTAAATTTGGCCGTCTCTAGATTTGGACGTCCTTAGACATGGACGTTTCTGACTATCGGCGATTTTCAAAACCAAAGACGTCCATGTCAAAAACGGCCAAATGCAAGCCATTTGGTCATGGGAGGAGCCAGCATTTGTAGTGCACTGGTCCCCCTGACATGCCAGGACACCAACCGGGCACCCTAGGGGGCACTGCAGTGGACTTCACAAATTTCTCCCAGGTACTTAGCTCCCTTACCTTGTGTGCTGAGCCCCCCAAAACACCCCCAAAACCCACTACCCACAACTGTACACCACTACCATAGCCCTTACAAGTGAAGGGGGCACCTAGATGTGGGTACAATGGGTTTCTGGTGGGTTTTGGAGGGCTTGGTGTTTCCTCCACAAATGTAACGGGTAGAGGGAGGATGAGGCTGGGTCTGCCTGTCTGAAGTGCACTGCAACCACTAAAACTGCTCCTGGGACTTGCATGCGCTGTCATGGACCTGAGTATGACATCTGAGGCTGGCACAACATTTTTAAAGATATTTTTTGAGGGTGGGAGGGGTTTAGTGACCACTGGGGGAGTAATGGGAGGTCACCTCCGATTCCCTCCGTTTGTCTTCTGGTCATTTCGGGCACCTTTTTGTGCCTTATTCATAATAAAAACACGTCCGGGTGAAAACGTCCAAGTGTTCGTCTGGGACGTCCTTGGTTTTTTTCGATTACGGGTCAAGGACGTCCAAGTGTTAGGCAAGCCCAAGTCCCACCTTCGCTACGCCTCCGACATGCCCCCTTGAACTTTGGCCGTCCTTGCGACGGACTGCAGTTGGAGACGTCCAAAATTGTTTTTCGATTATACCGATTTGGATGTCCCTGGGAGAAGGACGTCTATCTTCCAATTTATGTCGAAAGATGGACGTCCTTCTCTTTCGAAAATGAACCCAATGGTAGAACTGCCAAGCAGAGGGAAAGAAGCATAGACGGTCGGTAGCCCAACTGTTTGGGGAGGCTAAAGGGGGCGGAGCTTACCTCCATACGCTCCGTGGCAGCGACGTCAATGAAGAAAAAGACTACAGGCTTGCCGCCAGCTTCTCCCTTCTCTCTGCACACAGTGTCCCGCCTTCTGCGGTGATGCATTTCCTGTTTCCGCGAGAGCGGGACACTGTGTGCAGAGAGAAGAGAGAAGCTGGCGGCGAGCCTGTAGTCTTTTTCCTCATTGACGTTGCTGCCATGGAAATAAAAGATGAAAATGCGCGGGGCGGGAGGGCGGGCTGTACCACAAGCGGAAGTCGACGATTGGGCTGGGGAGGCTTAGCCTCCCCAAGCCTCTTATAAGGGGCGCCTATGGAAAGAAGTGAAAATGAGGAGTGCTAAATGATTGAAATGAGTGATGTGTGTGAGTGTGAGACTGGTGCTGATAAATGATATTGGGCTGACGATTTTTTTTACCCCTTTTTATGTGCTTCATATTTATAATTTTATAATTCAATAATTAGCACCCTAATGTATATGTATCTTTTTTATGTACTTATGCTCTTATTATTTTTTATATTTTTACCACATGTCCAATGCTTTTATGTACAAAAATCATATATCTTATTCTTATTTATAGACTCCTGAGACAGGTGTTATTAATAAAGAATCACTTTTTACTACTCGCCTCCATGGTGGTTTTGAAAGTGTCGTGTTGATCACACTACTTTTTTTCACTTTTCCTCCCATAGCGGATCCAGTTTCTCCACTTTTGTGGTTTTTCCCTTTAAAATTATGCCAGACAGACGTTCGTGTCCCTGGTTTTTTTGTTGTCCAAAAGTTGGAAGTTTATATTTTGGACATTTTCAGTGCAAAGACGTCCATCTCACAGCTATAATCAAACAGGAACTCTAGACACAGCATATTAAAGGCAGTATATTAAGTTCAAAATAAGCCATTAACCATTATCCCCCAAATTCTATATATAGTGCTAAAGATTGTGTATGAAAATTTGGGGACACAAAAAATGTAATTGAATAACAAAGCAATTAGTGCTGATAATTGGGCCATTATAATCAATTATCAGTGCTAATTGGAATTAATTTGGATTTATACATGCAAAGTTAGGCTCCGAGATCCATGCGTAAATTTTATGCATGGATCCAAAAAGGGGGTGGTACGGCCATGGGAGGATCAGGAACATTCCTTCAATTGATATGTGTTTTTATAGAATAAGGAGGATCCGCGCCTAATTTAGACATGAGGATTTATACCAGCCCTGTGAAAAGTTATATTTGATAACTTGTGAGCAGCTATATGTTCTGATCTCCCCAGGTACTATTTAGATAGTAAACAAATGTTTAATTAGTGTTATAATTGATCCATATTTCAGTTACCTGTTATTCTTTTGCTGATTTGCACCTTTTCTGTTCATTGTTCTAATTTTTCAGAGAATAAACATTCCTTTTAGTTTATTTACTGCTTGTCTGGACTGATTAAGAATCCTGGTGGTCTGTGTGTTGGGTCTGTGAGTGCTTTCTAAGGGAGCACTGGGAGTGTGGCCTTAGTAACCTAGAAATCACGGGGGATAATTTGAGAGTGGAAGACTCGCCCAGAGGCAGTTGTGACCCAGTCGATGGGTGGAGGGTGCTATTCTAGAGCACAAGTGGCAGGTGCAGGTGGACCTGAGCTGTGCTGAGGATAGACCCTCTAAGTGGCCACGGAGTAACCCCAGGCATTTAGTGGCAGGGCTTAGTGCTTTTTTAGCGCTATTTATAGAATTTAGTCCTATATACACATGTTTTGATTTTAGCATTGGTTTCTATCAGTTTGGTGGACAGGTTGAGAAAGAAACTGCAGCAGAGATTAATGCTGATTAGTTTGTACTGGTTTAGTGTAGATTAAGTGATTTAGGTTGACGTGGTCTGAACTCATTGGAATTGTTTCACCATTATCTATATCGCTTGAATGGTTCATTTATAAAGTGGTACCAACAGTACAAATGTTTTCCTTGAAGACATCTTTAGTCTGTTTACTTCAAGGTACTCAATAGTGAAAATCATTTATTTGCATCTGTGTAGTCATTCTCTAGCTACTTATTAGTAAGACTAGACAATCTGCTAAAAGAACACATTTCCAGTACAGGAAAAGATACATTATTAAAGATCTGTTATATTCATTTAGATTCTTTTCTATGCTTGAATTTTCTGTAATAAAATAAATGGTTAAAAAAATAAAACAGTTGGAATAATTTTTTTGTTCACTACCCAAGAGAACTTAATGACTTCATCAGTAATTTCCGGAGGTTGGAGGCATAGGAGCCAGCTCTATGGTTGCCAGTGTGTGCTGAGCACACCTAATATTGAGCAGGCTCCTTCATTGTGTTCTAGGAGGGGTAAGTTATATTGTGTTGGTACCCCTAATCATTTTGAAATGTGGGTGCCTATGATTTTGGAGACTGGGAGTAATGAGAGAAAAAAAACCATTCTTTTAACAGTTAAATTCACAGGAGCTTTAAGACAAATTAATTAATCCCCTCATATTCATCCAGTGGCAGTCAGCATGTTTTTAAATGCCGACAGCCGCAGGCTGAATTAGGCCCACATAGTCAATGCTGGGCCATGTCTAGGTATTTGGACACATCTGGGCCTGCTCGGCTGCTGGCAGATATTAAGTGTGACCGGATAAGACATTTAGCAGCTCATGTGACTGGTCCTCAAGGTGGCCCCTTAGCAGTTGTACCACAAGACTATCACTAAGGTGTTTTTGTGGCCATTTTGAACCCGGAGCCAGGGGTTTGGGGGAATCTGAGCTAGAAGGTCTTTATTATGGATTGAAGAAGGGGAAGTCTGAGTGGGATCTTTATGGTGGATTGGGGAGGGTCAAGGACCAGTCATGTGAGCTGCATTAAGGCAGGTCATGTGACAGGCCCATTTATCCTGGTCCTAGCTAATAATATTCAAACAGGACCCCGATAGGCTTGACCAGGCAAAGATAGAGTGCTTTTTGTATGGTTCTATTTGCTTGATTTACCTATCCAGATCTTAGCTGAAAATAATTTAGAAACCGGATAAGTGCCAATTGAGCCTTTGGACCACCCACACAATAGCCAGTTTGGGTTTAACTGGTTAGAGGGAATTAGTTGGGTAATATCACTGAATAGCCCACTCAGGCAAGAGGCTCCCTTATCTAGTTAACTGGCTTTGAATATTAACCCCTTAGTGCTCTTACATTTTAGGCTTTATTCCTACTCCCAAATTTCTTCCCTTCCTTCACACTGTTTCCCCCCACCCCCTAGTTCCTTTCTTTTTACTTTGCTTTTACATACGCTTTCTATTTCCCTTTCTACATATTTAGTATGAGCAGGTGGACTGCAGGACATGTTATTTACTGAACTTATTTTGCAATGATTTATAAGCAGATCCTCTACCGAATCTTTTCATAGATTAAAAAGTGCTTCTTTAAACCATTTCTGTTGCCTTCCTGTTTTCTGTAAAAGGAATGCAGTATTTATACAACTTTCAAAGGTCAGGTCAGAATTATTTCCTCTCAGTTTGGATCCAGCTGGTAATACCAGCTTCAGATTTGTTAACAGCTCAGCGACAGTGGCACCTGCAGATCATAGCTTCACAGACCAGTTCCATAACCAAAATTTGTTTTCACAGTACCTTTCCTACATTAAATTACATTACATGGCACTTATATCCCACATATACCGTCAAGGTTCAGTGTAGCTCACAATAAGAAAAACTGGAACATCTCCAGAAATTATACAATGTAATGCAAAACCATGTACATTTTCAAACCAATCACTATGTAATTAAAAACTCTCTAAATAAGAATGTTTTGAATAATTTTTGGAAAAACGTTATAATCAGATTGCCTTCTAATATTGATTGATAAATCATTCCAATGGCCAGCTGCTGAATATGCGAATCTACTAGCAAAAACCTTTTTATAAACCATCCTTTTTGGATCCAGATATTGTAAAATTAGATAACACCTAGAACCTGGAAAGACATTCCTAGAAGATAATCTAATTAAACCTAGCATATATGCAGGTGCTTCACCATAAATTATCAAAAATACAAGGCAGCAAAACTTAAAAACAATTTGTGTCTGTACTGGCAACCACTGTAACTGCACCATCAAAGGAGTAACTATCAAATTTAGATGATGTTAAAGTGACTTCTACAGAATAAAAATATTACAATCTGACCCCTCTGAAGGGACACCACCTTGTAGTGGTGGAAGGGCTTCTGTGTTTCAATGACTCAGAGGGCTATGCTGAAGGGTTACCCATATCAGACAGGCCTCTGAGGAGAAACCAGACAAAGAGTGTCCCAAACTGGGAGAGTGGTAAGATGGTGACCTGAAGTTCGTATGCCCAACAGCCCAGCTGCCCTCTAAAGTTTCGTCTTCTTTACGTAAATTTCCTCTCTGCAATTGCAGTTACCTTAACTGAGAGGAAGGGGACAACCGGCGGTCAGCCACCCATGGCCAGTGTTTTCTCCCCTGAGCAGCAAGTGTGGGACCGCTGTGCTATGAACTGCCCACAGATGAAAGGGTTGGCAAGTCCTTTGATTAGCGCCGGCGAAGGAGCGTTGACACTCTTGGATCTGGAAAAAAACAACTCCATCGCTCCCGAATTATTCAACCACCATGCCCAAAGGAGTGGAGGAGTGAGTTAGAGGTATATGCTGAAACGGAGGACGTTTACAGCAGAACCCGAATTGGCGGAACCACTCCTAAACACCTATGAGAAATCAACTTGGAGTTTTTGGCTCCCGTGGAGGTTACATTGAATACCATCTGGAAGGCGCTTCGGGACCTAACGGTGGCAGTAAATAATTTTGTTTCAGATATAATTTTATTAGAGAGTTACATGGACAATCCAACTGAACCCTTTGAGAGAAAAAAATTGATATAACAAATGATTCTACATGAGCAAGAAGATAATAGACCAGAAATTTTGAATAATAAAATGAATATTATTATAGATAAGTACATAAGTACATAAGTAATGCCATACTGGGAAAAGACCAAGGGTCCATCGAGCCCAGCATCCTGTCCACGACAGCGGCCAATCCAGGCCAAGGGCACCTGGCAAGCTTCCCAAACGTACAAACATTCTATACATGTTATTCCTGGAATTGTGGATGTTTCCCAAGTCCATTTAGTAGCGGATTATGAACTTGTCCTTTAGGAAACCGTCCAACCCCTTTTTAAACTCTGCTAAGCTAACCGCCTTCACCACTTTCTCCAGCAACGAATTCCAGAGTTTAATTATACGTTGGGTGAAGAAAAAGTTTCTCAGATTTGTTTTACATTTACTACACTGTAGTTTCATCACATGCCCCCTAGTCCTAGTATTTTTGGAAAGCGTGAACAGACGCTTCACATCCACCTGTTCCACTCCACTCATTATTTTATATACCTCTATCATGTCTCCCCTTAGCCGTCTCTTCTCCAAGCTGTATAGCCCTAGCCTCCTTAGTCTTTCTTCATAGGGAAGTCGTCCCATCCCCGCTATCATTTTAGTCGCCCTTCGCTGCACCTTTTCCAATTCTACTATATCTTTCTTGAGATGCGGCAACCAGATGATTAATATCAAGATTATTGTTTTTCCCAGAGTTCCAAGTATGACTCCTAAAGTTTTCCTCAGAAATATTTCCTCAATTATTACTTTAAAAGGAGTGAAACCTGTGAAGACTGGGATTACTTTAATCAGTGGGATTTGAATTAGAGACTTAAGTATAAGTATTGTTAAATAACTTCTGGTTTTTAAAAGAGAAAGAATGTAATCAGATGTATTATTTCTAACTAATATTGGACAATAAGTATGTTTTCAATGAAATGATTTGACTATATACCGTATTGGCCTTGAAGAAGCCAACCAGATGATCAATGTGGAATAATAAATTAGACGAGTAATATCTGGGGATAATCAGGTTAATACCACGGGGTTTTTTTTTCTGTTTACTGTTTAATTGATCTCCTTATCTTGTTTCACTCTCCCTATTTAGTGGTCTAAGGAAGAGAATAGAATTACCTGAGTGAAATAATTCCTACATATTACTTTCTCTGTATTTCTAGCAAGTTGTTTTATCACTTGTAAAAATGTAAATGGTTATAAATAAAAAATTTAAAAAATATATTACAATCTGAAAGGCTCCCTTCTGCCCCAGTTTAAACTACAATACAATGTGCTGAAGGACCTTGAGGATATCAAGCCAAAAAAAAAATAACTGACTGCAGAAGCGTAGCCAGGTTGAAGGCGCGGGTGGAGCGGAGAGTGGACCACCAATGGTGACGGCGCCAGCAGAAGTCCGTTTGGGGGAGCAGCTGCTCCCCTGGTGCCCCCCTCTAGCTACGCCTCTGACTGGATGTACAGTACATGGACACTCTAGCCTTCTGAAGGCAGACCAACTGCAGGAACATGAACCTGAACCAAGCAGGTGAAAGATTATACTAAACATAGCACATATCAGCAAAGAAGAAGCAAGGCATTACATTAAGGGGCTCATTTTCGAAACAGAAAAACGTCCAAAAAAACGGCATAACAGACAGATGCACATTTTTCTCACAGAAAACCATCCAAAGTGTATAATCAAACCAACAAGAAAAATCGCCCAAGTCTGCTAGTTGCCGAAAGAAGACATTCCCAGAGGGGGCGTGACATGGGAGGTATGTGGTGAACATTCATTATCCATAATGATATCAAAATGACTTCCTAGGGGTGGGAAGAAAAATGTCTGGAATTAGACCTGTTTTAAAAGCATCTAGGGTAAGGCCAAACCTATCCTTAGACCCACTTGTGATTTTGCTGAGTTGGAGAGGTGGAAGTGGTCATTTGTGAGAAGGAGTAGAGAGTTGCTGAGTGCTTTGTTACTTTTGTATTTTTGCCCAGGTCTCAACCTTTTGACATTTACATTTCTTGATTTGCCTCCTCTGTGTACTCCTGCTAGCTCCCCAGCCACACGTACCCCTTCCTCAGTATCTCGCCCCCTTCCCTCATCCAAATCCTCACTGCACCCAGACTCCCATGTTGCCCATTCTACATCCCTACCTGCTTGTCTCCTGTCCCTCATTGTTCCTCTGTTTGTCCACTTCCAGTTTGTCTCTGTGCTGCTGCTGTTTGTGTGAGGGCTGTGTGCTGTTCCTGGGAGAGAGAGTGCTTTGTGCTGCTGCTGTGGGTGTGATAACCGTCTGCTGGTGCTGGAAGAGAGAGTGCAGTGAGTGGCTTAGTGCTGCTGTGTGTGTCTGGCTTGTTTGTTGGTGGTGGGATAGTGAGTGTTTTGGGCAGCTGGTGTTGTCTCATGACCATGTGCTGATGTGGAGGCAGGTGCCGGGTCTCATGAGGTGAAGTGATATTTCTGAGGTCAATGGGTTGCACTTGTTGTGGTGGGACACCTGCATGCCAATCATGGATGCACTGAATGCTTTGGTGGCTCACGCCTTGCTGGAGGTGGATAAGAGTTTGGAGGAGAGGCCCCGGAGGAGATATCACTATCAAAGAGTCTTCAGGCCCCGCAATCACGTCCTGGACTTCATTGACCAGGAATGCCTGACTAGGTTCTGCTTCGACATGGCTGCCATATATCTATGACCAACCACAACCCCTCCTCCAGCCCAGGACATGCAGGAATAATCTTGTGCCAGTCCACCTTATGGTCACTGCCTCCCTCACCTTTCTGGCCACTGGCACCTTCCAATGCAGGCCTCACCCAGTCTGCCATCTCCAACTGCCTTGCCCAGTTCCTCGATGCCTTCCTCACCCACACCTCTGACTGTCCACTACTGCCCAGGCATTTCAAAACATCATGGTTCAGTTTTATGATATAGACCACTTCCCTTTGGTCATAGGTGTCATCAACTTGCACACACATTGCACTCAGACCCGCCCTATAAAAATAGAAAATCACTTCACTCTATGAACATGCAGGTTGTTTGTGATGCCCAGGGGGAGATTGTGGATGTGTGTGCCTGCTACTCAGGCTTCACCCATGATGCCTACATCCTTCAGCATCCAGAAATCTACTACAGGTTTGACTGAGGCAAGATCACCAGCATATGGATCCTAAGTAAGCTGTACAGGGATTACCAAACACTATAGTCCCTCCCCCTCCTCACCTTCAACACACTCCCTCCCTCTAGATGCTCCACAATCCCCAATCATTACCACACCTCAACAAGGTCACCATACCAGCCAATACACACCCATGTCTGTGATTCTGCTTCCCCCCACAGGCAACAGAGTCTACCTCCAGCAAATCTGGCTCATGACTCCCATTAGTCCACCTTCAAAAAAGAGGCAGAGGAGGAGTATAACAAGAGGCATAAAAGCAACCTGCACCATCATAGAACTCACCTTTGGTCATCTCAAGAATAGATTCTGATGTCTGGACTGTTTTGGAGGGAAGCTCTTCTACAGCCCTGAAAACGTGGCCAAAATATTCCTGGCCTGTTGCATGCAACACACATCATCAAAGAATGGCAATTAGGTGGCTTACACCCTTACTTCCCCCTCCCCCTTTTCCTCCCTCTGGGATCCATCTCTCCCACCCTGTTCCCAAGCTGCTGGCGATGGCCTGGGCCTAGCAGGTGCAGAAAGTGTGTCAGAGTCATAGTAACATACATAGTAAATGATGGTCCATCCAGTCTGCCCAACAAGATACTTTATATGTATACCCGAGTTTGATTTGTCCTTGCCTTTCTCAGGGCACAGGCCGTAGAAGTCTGCCCAGCACTGTTCTTGTACTAAGTTCTGAAGCTAATGTCCTCCTCTGTGGGGCTCCCACTATCCTCACAATCATCACTCCATCCTGCTGCCTCTGCTGCAGCCTGTAAATCAGGCCACTTGATTGGCCGGGTGTCAAATCTGCTGCTGGGCCCAGCACCTGCTGCCCTTGAGGGATCCAGCCTCTCGGTTGTCCCACTGATCTGAGGTGCTCTGGGTCCCATCCTTGGATGTTTTGAGGGTGGTTGCGGCTTGGCAGCTGAGGTAGGTGCAGTGAAGTGTGGCTGGGCTGTGAGGCTACTGGTGGTACTTGCAGCTGGTGTGGAGGGTGTTGGTGCAGGACTGGTGGCCTCACTGGTTGCAGGTCAAGGCTCAGGTGCTTGCTGTGTCGGCAGTATGCTTGACAAGGCTGCTGTGTAATCCTGGAGATCCCTCCAGCTCCCCCGAAGCTGCTGCCAAACATTCAGGGCTGCGTCCCACACTACACCCTCTCTTTTTCTCACTTGTAGGAGATAAGCGCTAGATACCAGTGGTACAGATTCAATAGGCACCTTCAAAATGGTTGTAACAAATTTCTTATACATATCTAATGATAATGCTGGATTTCTATCCAGGAGTAAAGTTTTTGCTCAGACTTCAGCTACTGATCCAGAGCACAGGCCCTAAACAGCCATTCCTGGTGGTGATGTCACTTCCTGTCTTGTTTTTTTTTTTTTTTGTCATATCTGATGCCTTTTTTCTGCCCAGCCTCCTTTAATCTCTCCCCTTCTTTCTGTTTACCTCTTCATTCTTTCTTCAAACAGGTTGGTGGGGGTGAGATATTATCTAGAAGGGCCGCACGAACATCCATAACCTAATACAAGTATGTTCTTGAACCAATCAGCTTTAGTATGAGCCACTCAGAACCTACCCTCAGAGAGAAGAATGGGTTATTATCAGTGTAGGTGGATGAAGATTAGGGAAGAGGAAGCCTTGTATATACCATACTGAATGCTTTACTGCACCATACAATATGGTGTCACGCTTGGGCATTAGTTTCCCCTGTCATTTTTGGAAGTTACTGTATTTCATATCTCAGCTAGAACCACTGGTGGGCAAGGCGAAGGGAATAAAATAGTTATCTATAAGTGGTGCTTCACTGTTCAGGTGACATAGAGCTATGTTCAAAGGAACAGAGCATGCAGATGTGATTTTACTACATTGTATGCAAAGTCACATTTTTCTTAAAGAAACTAGAACTGCATTGCATGCAAGGAAATAAAACCAGGACTGACCCACATGGCCCTTTTGACATCCAACTGTATGGTTACTCTAATCGTGGCATTATAACCCCAACTGAATCACATTCCAATTCAACCGTTAAAAACCACTAATAATAAAGTGCACGCTAATGAACACATCACCTGCAATTTGTTTAATAACTTTTTCCTCAACTGATTAAGCTTTTTTCTTTGTCATACCATAACTGTCATCAGCAAAGAGTCTGAGTTATTTATTTTACATAGCCATAGGTAAAATATTAGGTTTGATTAAAAAAAAAAAGAGCTCCTAAATTTGTGCTTCTAAGGATTTTAAATTTGATTCTATAAATAACCAGTAACTGATGCTTTTGATTGAGAAGTGGTGACACATGATCATATTTGGGGACATAGAATAATAGTTTAGGAAGCACAAATGTAGGCGTTCAGCTTCTTTTTTTTTTTTAATATTGGAGCCTTTGTTCATAAATACCCCCCCCCCCCCCAAAAAAAAAAAAAGCTGAGGGCTAGATTCTATATATGGTGCCTGAAAAATCCACAAGGAATACATTTTTGCCTAAGCAAGCATATTCTATAAGCTATGCTAGTTTAGGTGTGGTATATAGAATATGCTTAGTTGATATCCCAGTGCCTAGAACTACGCGAATCCATTTACACCAAGGGAAATGTGGCATAATTACTGGTGTGTAGATTTAGGCGCAGAGGGGCATATTCTATAACAGTGCGCATAAATTTTAGAATGCCCATTAAACGCCCCCTTTTTGGCTCCACACATTCGAATTGAAGCCAGGGCTCAGTTTAAACTTAACTCTTTTGTTTACAAAGTGTTAATTGGGTTAGCCCCTTTCTATCTTACTGATTTCCTTTGTTCTTATTCCTCTTATTCTATGTGTAAATTAATGTTCCTACAGTTTCCTTCAATCAGACAGCTTAGATATAAATCTATATTCAATTCTTCTTTATATTATCAGGCTGTAGTACTTTGGAATCTTCTGCCTCTGGAAATTCACACTATCTCGAATTACTTAACATTTCGAATTGAGAAGTTTTTTTGGAGTTTAATTTTGTTTATTTTTGAAATTTATTGTAGTTCCTTGAAACTTTTGATCCAGTCTCCTTTTTGTAATCCACAATGAACTGGTCAGGTGTTTTGCGAAATAGACGTACTATATAATATAGTAATTTAGGTGCTATGCATTACAGAATGCACTTAGCGAGTTATGCGTGTAAATCCTAATTTTTGCCAATTAGTGCTCATTATTGCTTGTTAAGTGCTGTTAAAAATGCTGACTGACTTATTAAGCCAAATAAGATACACATGTTGTTATAGAATGCACTTGGATTTTGGTACGGAATGCTAGGTGCGATATATAAAATCCAGCAGTGAGCGCCTAAATTTATGCTCCCAGATTTGTGCTCCTAAGGATTTTTAATTTAATTCTATAAATAACCAGTAACTGATGCTTTTGAGTGAGAAGTGGTGACACATGATAAATTTTATGCTCCTAAATTTATGTTCTTAGGGGCCCTTTTACTAAAAAGGGCCCTGCGCCAGTGGCGGGGGCCGTTTTTGCCATGCATTGAGGCCCTTTTTACTGCAGTGGGTAAAAAGGCCAATAAAAGACATGGCTATGCAGTAAGATTGCTTTAGCCGCATGGCATTGCAGGGGGGACCACTTACCGCCACCCATTGATGTGGTGGTAAGGGCTCCCACGCTAACCCAGCACTAACCAGGCAGCATACGACGCTGCCCGATTACTGCCAGGTAACCCCCTGTGGAAATATTTTTTTTCAATATTTCCACAATCACTAGAAATGATGCATGCTGGGGTTGGAACTATGCCAGCACCTACATAGGGCCAGCAGTAGCTCCAGATTGGCGTGTGGTGGGCTTACCGCCGCTTAGTAAAAGGGCCCCTTTAATTCGTGCTCCTAAATTATTTTTCTGTGGCCACAAATGTAATGAGGTGTCACAACTTCTCTCTCAAAAGCATCAGTTACTGGTTATTTATAGAATCACATTTAAAACCCTTAGGAGCTGGCCCCAAAGTGGTTTATATCTATTTCAAATGGTGCCATTGTTCCTGAAGAGTAGGGAGAAAAGGGCATTGGGAAGGAATCTGCAACATTATTTGTGGCAAGGCAAGAAACCCAGGCTGCCGCTTAGGATATTGCAGACTCCTGTTAGTCACGGAGGCATGGGTGTCATGAATATTAAATATATGTTAGTGGCTAGTCAAATGAGACATATCAATGATTGGTATAGAAACACAGATACCTTGTCGTGTACTACCTTAGACACACACTTAGTGCCAGGAATTCATATAAGTAGCTTGCTGCATGGACTGGGAAAGATACCAGCAGGCATTGACAGACACCACCTGAAGTACAAGGCAGTGAGGGTGGCCTGAAAGTGGATATTATTTTATTATTATTTATGACATTTTTACCCCACATTAGCCCGAGAGTGACTCAGGTTCAGTGTGGCTTACATAACAATTAAATGAACGATACATATTAAAAATTACATAAACAGATTATAAAGTACAATAAATAATGCTATAACATTGGCTTTGTAAAACAAATATAACATATGTGGTGAATTAACCTAGATACAACTGTTCTTAAGGGTAGATGGATAGAGAAGATTAAATCATAATATGCCGTCACTTATTCTTTTCTCCAACTGTAACATCCTACTTTAACATATTGTGGAAACTCGGAAGGGGAGTTTTTGCACATTGGCACCAGTGTGGAATCACTTATCTGGCCCACTTTATAGATCAAGAAGAAGGGAGACCAAAATCCTTTGCAAAGATACAGCAGGACTTTCAAGTGCCATCTTCAGACTTATTTGCTTACGCACAGGCATGTCACTTCGTGAGCTCTCTAGAGTGGACAGCGTTAACGGAGGATGTACAAAACCTATTATCAGAGACCCTAACATTAGGGGCCCAATCTTTAGTACCATTGTGCTTCCACTACAGGGTATTATTAGATTCGACACCGGATGTTGACTACCAAGCAATTGCAATGCGGTGGGCAGAGGAGCTCAGCCACCAGCTCACGGGAGCAGATCTTCAGGCTTTTATCACCCTCAACAAAAGCATATTCCACATGTGAATTGCATAAAGAAACATTATACAAATTTGCAATGCGCTTGCATATTTCTTCAGCTCAGGCCTACAAAATGGGAATCTACACAACAGGAGCTTGTCCCAGGTCCACAGCACACTTGGTCCATATGTTTTGGACATGCCAGGTAGAGAGTTTTGGATTTGCTTCCTTCAGTATTTTGTGAAGCTATGGTCTCTCTCTGTGGCACATACTCCATTACTGCTATTCGGAGAATACTCACTAGGTAAGCCAACAAGGCAGGGCAGTAACAGGTTCCTATGGAGATTGGCATAAAGTCCATACTGCAGTCTTGGTGCTCAACTGAAGGACCCACGTTCCCTCAATGGAGAATTTTAATGATCCAAGACATAAGGATGGAAAGGATGCAGACTGAGGACATTACACAGGGTCCGGCATAGGCGGTCGGTGGCCCAACTGTTTGGGGAGGCTAAAGGGGGCGTGGTTAGGGGTGGGGCCAGGGGTGGGGCTTAAATCCATAATTGTCTGATAACACACAGAAAAAATAAATAAAACTAAAAGTCACAATACCTTTTATTAAATTTAGATATTAGATATGTATCATATGTCAAAGAATAAAGTGGTTGCTCAAAGCATATTCTAAGCACAATCGCTCAACTGCAAAACACTATGCACAACTTTGTGCGAAAACACACTCAAAACCTTACTGTACCATAAATATTACACTGGGCAGATCTAATACACCAATATACCACCCATACGGAAAATGCAGACCGTCAACAACATGAAACAAGGGATCATATCATCACAATTCTCATGTAGAGCCATAAAACACCCTAATTCATGTTTAATGTGGGATAAAATGCCGTAAATAAGTAAATAAATATAAACTTTTAATGTTGAGCACCTGATTCTCAAAGTGGACATATTCCAAACACTATAATGAAAATAAAATGATCTTTTCTACCTTTGTTGTCTGGTGACTTTTTCTGATCATGCTGGCCCAGTATCCAATTCTGCTACTATCTGTCCTCAGTGCAGGTCAGGAAGTCATCCTCGTTAAATATCTCCCTGGCAACCCAGGACACCTCCAGCCAACCCCCCCTGCTCTCTCAGGAGTAAAGTAAACAAATTAAACCATAAACCAATTTCTACAACTGGTTACACAAGGCTAGAGGGCTTTCACTGCAGCTCCTGCTGTGAGGATGGAGGTAAATCAACAATTTAAGCCCCTCAGAGCACAGCAGGGGAGGCTTAGCCTCTCCAAGCCTCTTATACCGGGCACCTATGGGGTCCGGACCTCCAATTCCAGGCCACATGGCCACTCTTTGGGACACATTATTACCTCAAGCACGGAGTCGTTTGCTCAATTTGTAAGTTTGATTTTCTTGATTTGCACTAGGCGTTGGTGCGAGAAGGAATGTGAGATGGGTGGGGAGTGGAATGGAGTGGAGGGGAGGGAAGGGATGGGGAAAAAGATGAAAATCATTGTATATTGTTCACTTTTCACTGGTTGATGTTACATCCAAACTACTCTTGCAGTAAGTAAATCTGTAAAATATCGGACTATTAAGAACATAAATTCAGGAGCACAAATGTAGTCTGATATTAAAAAAAAGCTGAGCTTCTAAATTTGTGCTCCTAAGGATTTTAAATTTAATTCTATAAGGGGCCCTTTTACTAAGCTGTGAGAAAAGAGGACCTGCATTGGTTTTGGCAGCCATTTTTGCTGCATGCTGAGGCCTTTTTTACCACAGCAGGTAAAAAGGCCAAAAAAAAGAAATGGATGTGCGGTAAGTTCGCACTTGCTATGTGGCCATTTCGGGGGGGAGCACTTACCGCCACCCATTCAGGTGGTGGTAAGGGCTCTCAAACTGGCTTGGCAGTAACCAGGCAGTGATTACCGCTGGATAACACTTGTGGTAGAAAATCAGACTTGATTTTCTGTAGCACTAGAAATGGTGTGCGCTGGGGACAGAAACATAGTAACATAGTAAATGACAGCAGATAAAGACCTGAACGGTCCATCCAGTCTTCCCAACAAGATAAACTCATTTTACATGGTATGTGATGCTTTATATGTATACCCGAGTTTGATTTGTCCCTGCCTTTCTCAAGGCACAGACCGTAAAAGTCTGCCCAGCACTGTACTAAACATTCTGAAGCTAATGTCGAAGCCCCTTAAAATTTACACTCCAGCCCCTCCATATCTATTCAGCCATGATCAGGGCGCAGACCGTAGAAGTCTGTCCAGCATTGGTTTTACTTTCCAATTACCGGCGTCATCACCCAATCTCCGTTAAGATTCCATAGATCCATTCCTTCTAAACAGGATTCTTTTGTGTTTATCCCATGCATGTTTGAATTTCATTACCATTTTCGTTTCCACCACCTCCCGCAGGAGGGCATTCCATGTATCTAACCTCCCTCTCCATGAAAAAATACTTCCTGACATTAGTCCTGAGTCTGCCCCCCTTCAATCTCAATTCATGTCCTCTAGTTCTACCACCTTCCCGTCTTCAGAAAAGGTTCAATTGCGGATTAATACCTTTCAAATATTTGAACATCTGTATCATGTCACCCGTTTCTCCTTTCCTCCAAGGTATACATGTTTAGGTCGGCAAGTCTCTCCTCATACGGTTTGCAACTCAAATCCCATACCATTTTTGTAGCTTTTCGAAAATGGTATTGGATTTGCGTTGCAAACCGTATGAGTTTGCAACGTGCCCACATTAGGCCTGCGGTAGTTCCGTTTTGGTGTGTGGCAAGACTGTAGCCATGCACCAACCCTTTAGTAAATAACCAGTAACTGATGCTTTTGAGTGAGAAGTGATGACACATGATAAATTTATGCTCCTACATTTGGGGCCCTTTTACTAAAGGGTTGCCGTGTGGCAACCCGGAACTACCACCGACCCTACCCTCAGTGGGTGGCGGTAAGGTCTCCCCCTGAAATGACCACATGGCAAGTGCGAACTTACTGTGCAGCAATTTCATTTTTCCAATTTTTACCTACTGAGGTAAAAGGGGCCTTGGTATGCAGCTTAGTACAAGGGCCCCTAAATTTCTGCTCCTGAATTTATGCTCTTAAACTTTTGCTCCTAAGGATTTTAAATTTGATTCTATAAATAATCATGAACTGATGCGGAGCTCAACATTTTGTTTTTACACATCGACCCTTTATGAACAAAGGGTCTGATATTTTAAAAAAGAACTGGGCTCCTAATTTGTGCTCCTAAGGATTTTAAATTTGATAAGTTGATTCTATAACTAACTAGTAACTGATGTTTTTGAGTGAGAAGTGGTGGCATATGATCATATTTGTGGGCACAGAATAATAATTTAAGAGCACAAATTTAGGTGCTCAGCTTTTTTTTTAAATATTGGACCCATTAACTTTAGGGTTTTTTTTGTTCCATTGCACTTTATTATTATTATTATTATTAACATTTGTATAGCGCTACCAGACGCACGCAGTGCTGAACACCTGACACAGAGAGACAGTCCCTGCTCAATAGAGCTTACAATCTAAAAATACAGACAGACAAGACAATTAAGGGCGAGGAAAGTGCTGGGTGTGAAGAACAAGGATAGGGGAATTGAGCAGTGGTTAGGAGCCAAAAGCAGTGGTGAAAAGGTGGGTTTTCAGCATAGATTTGAAAACAGGTAGAGATGGAGCTAGGCGTACAGGCTCAGGAAGTCCATTCCAGGCATAAGGTGCCACAAGGGAAAAGGAACAAAGCCTGGAATTAGCAGTGGAGGAGAAGGGGGACGACAAGAGAGATTTGTCCAGCGAGTGGCGATTACGGGGAGGATTATGTTTTTCAAATGTTATAGTATGTATTTAGAATCTGTTGAGGTGGCTGACAGAGTTTGGACTGGTCCATTTCTGCTAACCTCACTTTCCAAAATATGCTCCGTTCAAATTGTATTATTTTGTATTGTTGGCAGTGGGCTTGAACTGTTTATGTTGTTGGACTTTAAAATCATTGCAGAGGTGCCAGGAGTTATCTATTCCAGCCTTGTTTTGAGATAATTTGCCAGTCTTGTACTGTGCCTTCCTGGTAGCTGTAATAGTAATATGTACCTCATACTGCTAAAATGACTCACAGGAGCCTCCTGGCAACTTAAACCAGTCCTGGTTTTGGTCACTTACATATAGGGACATGTTTAGAACCAGAGCCAATGAAGCTGGGAGTAAAATTCAGACTGGCCCAACTTGATTCTAATTATCTGAAGCAAGTAACTATTAAAACTTCTATTGTTAACAGCTGAATCTATTTAACTTTTTATTATCTGCCACATAACCATCATCAAACGTTGTTTATTATCAGATAAATAGAAATCTGATGTGCTGTAAATTGGAAAAGATGAGGTGCAATAGAGACAGGCACAGCAGAAAACAAAATGGGTCAATCTGCCACAAACTCAAGTGCCCATATTTACTAGGGGGGTCCTTTTACAAAGGCATGCTGAAAAATGGCTTGCGGTAGTGTAGGCGCAGGTTCTGGGCGTGCAACGATCCATTTTTTAGCGATCCTGTAAAAAAGGCCTTTCTAAATTTTTGCCCAAAATGGACGTGTGGCAAAAGGAAAATTGCCAAGTGTCCATTTTGGGTCTGAGATCTTACTGCCAGCCATTGACCTAGCAGTAAAGACTCATGTGGTAACTGAGTGGTAATGACCTTCACGCATCCGAAAATAAAAATTTTCAGATGCGTGTATCGGATGTGCGCTAAAAATGAAATTACCGCAAGAGCCACGCGGTAGTCGGTCGGTAACTCAATTTTGGCGCACGTTGGGTGCGCGTGGACACTTACACGGCTTAGTAAAAGGGACCCCTAAGTGTATTTCTGTCTTGTGTCCTAAACCTGCACTATTTTTTGTTTTTCAATTTTAACCTACAGATACTTTAGAAGGGCATACATTTTGGGGCTACTACATTCCATGGAGCCTTGTTGGTGACAGAGCGTCATTGGATAAGTAGCATTTTCAGACATGAATGCACTGTGCTATTGGCTATGCAAAGTTAATTTCAACACCAAAGAAAACAAACACGTCTGATTTTTGTTGAAGTTTCTGTGAGCTTTAGCTTTTCTGCTGTTCAGCACTAGTGCTAAAATAGCAATACTAACTCAAAATGGATTCCCCATTAGAACAGCTGAGTTACTGTTCACAACTCCTTGGTTCTATGCCATTGTCTCTGAAGAATTACACCTGCTTGAATTTGCTGTACTGGGTTATTGAAATTTACAGATTTTGAAAGAGTAGCTTATAGATCATTGTAGTCCCTCATCGCCTGCCTGAAGGGAGGAGACTTGAATATTTTCAGTTCATATGGATGAGGAATAGGAGGAAACCTTAAGCATAATGTATCAACAGTTTTAGTGCACAATACAGTATGGTAACCTAATATTATATACTAGTAAAAGAGGCCCGTTTCAGAGCAAATGAAACGGGCGCTAGCAAGGTTTTCGTCGCCAACACCCCCTCCTTCCCTGGCCAACCCCTTCGTTGTTCTGCCATTGCTCCGCCCCCAATGTCATGACGTTTGATGCAAGGGCGGGGCCCGGAGCGATTTCCCACCCCCCCGCCTCCCTGCCTCCCTCCCTGCCAACCCCTTCGTTGTTCTGCCATTGCTCCGCCCTCGAGGGCGGGGCCCGGAGCGATTTTGGTGGCTTCACCACCACGAACCTTCGAACCTTTTTGAAGGAAGTCAGGGCTTGGCTTCACTGACGTCAGTGTCCTCAGAACGTTGAGGGTGAGTTTTATTATAGTAGATTTAATTAATATACTTGGCCATACAGTATAGGGGGTCATTTACTAACAGTATGCATTAATACCGTCTAATGTGTGTAATGGCCATTATCTCTGCAAAGACATTAAGGGGCCCTTTATTTATTTGGATTTTGCTCACACCTTTTTTTTTAGTAGTAGCTCAAGGTGAGTTACATTCAGGTACACTGGGTATTTCTCTGTACCTGGAGGGCCCACAATCTAATTTTGTACCTGAGGCAATGGAGGGTTAAGCGACTTGCCCAAGATCACAAGGCCGCGCGGCAACTCAGAACTACCGCCGGCCCAATGTGGGTGCCTGCAATAGTTCCACCCCTACCATGCACCATTTGTGACACTAGTGGAAATACGGAAAAATATTTCTGCAGTGGGTTAACTGGTGGTAATTGGGCAGCATTACATGCTCAAAATTCCAGCACTGTACTAAACAGCACTGGAAAAATACCGCCACAACAGCACAGAGAAGGAACTCTCTAATGCTGAACATTAATGACATGCAAATTTAGACATTTTGTTAGCATTGAGCATTAGGTACTTCTGCGGGAGGATTGTGCCTGACCATGCGCTCAAGAGCTGTGTGTTAAGCATATCTCTTGAGCGTATGCGCAGAAGCCAGAAGGGGAGGAGGAAGAGCTGCCAGCTGCCAATAAGTGCAGCTGAACAAGTGAACCTCTGCATTTCAGCTGTGATTTGGAGCATAATTCTTTAAATTTAAAAAATACTTACTTTTTATTGGCACATGGCCAATTCTTGTCACATTTTTAAATTTAGTTTTACTTTTTGGGGGGAAGGGGGTGTCCTTGTCTGCCAACTATTTCAGCTACGTGTAGCTGGTCACAGGGATGCATGCATGGAGCTTTCATCATTGTCCAGCCCTAGCAGTGAAAGATGATTATTTGAAGGGCTCTGGTCATCCCAGTTTCACCACTGCTGTTTCCATTCTTCTCAGCATGTCCACCAGTAGCACCAGTCACCCTATTTCTCCCCTGCTTGGCACAACCCTAATGCCAGCTCTAAGCTGGTGTAGGTTTTGCCATGGGAAGAGAACTCTTGTTTGGCATGCTGCCTGCTAAGCATTTGGGAGGAATGTGGGAGGCCTTCTCTTGCATGCATTTACATGCTCATTGTGCCCAGAGCTGGAGAACTCATTTCATGCGCTCGTTGGCTCTGAACATTCTACAGGAACAAATGCAGGCGCTAGTCCAGCACTAATGGCCTCTAGCACCCGCATTTGTTTCTGAGCATCAGCGCCTAAGAGGATGGAAACAGTTCAGAGAGAGGCTGCTGTAATAATACAGGATCTGCAACACTTAGAAATGTCAAGTAGTAGTAGTAGTATTATGATCTCCAGAAGGCGGCTCTTTCTGCAACAGTGCAGGTATTGAAGCAAGTATTAGCAGTGAATCTGAGAGATGCGATGCACAAAATTAACCCATTTGGAGACACTGCCCCAGAGACATAAGGCGCTCAAGGGGGGAGATGCATTTATCAAGCTGTGTTATGGCTATACTGTGTGTTGTTTGCACCTTAACGCATGTTAAAGAGTTCTAATGTAAGTTGTGGTACTATAATGCAGTGTTAGTTAAGTTACTGCAGGGTAAACAGTAATGAGATACAAAGCATGCAACTCATGCAAAACACATTATTACTATGTAAATTCTATAAGGCAGCTTGCAGTGAACACCGCAAGGACTCATTATAGCTGGAAAAATAACCCCAGGAAAAAGCTAGGGTTATTATAACATCACAGTTCAAGTTCAATTTATTTGATATACTGCCTATATAAACAGACTAAGTGGTTTACATCTGAATATAATTTTTTTTTTTTTGGGGGGGGGGGGGGTGGAATGAACTGGAGGTGGCACAACTATAGACACGAGGACAAAAACACAGAACAAACTTCCACAATAGGAAAATGGGTACACTAGGAAGAGTTACCATTGCAAATTTCTAGTTTTAAATTGTGCTGGTCAAATCATTTTTCTGTTAAATTTTGTTGCATTGTTGTGCTTTTCTATACCTCCATTGGCTGTTCCTAAAACATTTTGGCAAGTTTAATCATAGGTGTTTGCCACAACCTGCCTTTCGATTTATGATGATTTTCAGGCAGTGTCTCTCTTGAAGAGAAGGCTGTAGCCTTTACATCTCATCTTCGTGATACTGTAGACGAATTTTCTCCTTTAAATTCTGTGCCAATTCAATCTGATAAAGTTTTCCTTTTCTTCTGAACTGTTTAAGGTGAGCCAATAGAATATGGTTCTTTTTTATTTCCAAATTGAACCTTCCACAAGTATTTTTATATACTCCTCTTCATCTTTTTTCGCCATATATACTTGATCAGTTACTGGTTACACCAGTCTTAGTACTTTGTCTTCATTTACTCCTTTGACCACTATTGGTCTTCAGAAAGTGATTCATTAGATACGTACCTTGGGACCAAAAAGCAGCACTTGGACATCTCAAATCCTTCTAATTTTTGTCAGCTAGCCAATATTTCATTTCTTTGTAAGACAACCAAGAAAGTTGTTCTGCATCAAGTTCTGAAATTTTGGGAATCTACAAATATTTTCCACCCTAAACAATCTGGCTTTAGAGAAGGCCATAGCACTGAGACAACGTTAATTTCTAAGATAAATGTTGTCATATGTCTCCTGGATTTGGGAAAGGATGTTTTGTCAATTCAATTTGATCTCACTTCAGCATTTGGTATGGTAGATCATTCTATTCTATTCTCTTATATTGAGGAGACAGGCATTACTGGTGTCTCTTTAAATTGGTTTGATCTTATTTTTCAGATCATAAGTTTCAGGTTGCATATGGCAACCTACTTTCTACATCATTTTTTCTTTAACAGGGGTACCGCAGGGTTTTATTTTGGCCCCAGTACTTTTTTTTTTTTAATTTAAATTTTATTATTTTACAATATATTTGCAGGCATAACATCCTGACAGAAAGTGAAATATTGCATAATATAAAGGAAAAAAAACTCACATATTATGTTCATAATATTTCAAAATTCACTCAAGTCCAACAACAAGAGGATCCAAAACTTAAACCAGAGGAATCTATAAAGAAATCTATAAAGAAATCATTAATACAAAAAGGAAAATAGCTATCCGTGCAGGACTAGGTGATTAACTAAATTACTCACGTTGTTTTCTTAGAAGCAATTAGTTTGGAGAGTTGAAGTGGATCAGTAAAGGTATATTTTACATTATCAAGCTTGATAATATACTTGCAGTGGCACCTCAAAAAAAAAAAGTCCCCCCTGCTTGAGTAACAGCAGTTTTCATCATGAGAAATGGTTTCCTTTTCTGCTGAGTTTCTCTGGAGAAGTCAGGGAATAGTGAAATTCGTAAACCTAAAAGTGGCTTCTCCCTATGCCGAAAAAACATTTGGAAGAGCCATTGCTTATCAGGGAATAAGGCCACTGTAGCAACCAAAGTTGCCGGGGTGGCCTGTTGTGTATCTGAGATCTCCAGAAGAGCAGAAATATCTGATATTTGTGGCACATTTTGATTCAATACTTTTGATGGAAGATAAAAGACCTTCGAAAACGGAGGTAGATTAACTTCAGGTATATTTAAATTCTCTATCAGATATCTCTTCAGCATATCACCAGGCTTTACCATTGGCACACTAGGAAAATTAATAAAACGTAAATTCAAATTCCTGGCATAATTTTCTAAATTTTCCGATTTAATTTTTAAATTAGTTAAGTCCTTCATAAGCAAAAATTGAGTGTCCTCTAATTTTTTCACAGATTGTTCAATTTTCTCCATTCTAGGAGTCAACTTTTCAAGTGCTACCTTCTGTTTTTCAGTCTTTTCCTCCAATTCATTAATTTTTAGGGATTGTTTGGTTGAAATTGCTAGAAACATCTGTCCCAAACGGGACATAAGATCCCATAATGAATCCATAGTTACCGTCTCGGGTTTGGTAATGAGGTCCAAGGGAAAAGTAAATTCAATCTTCCCCGTTCCAGTCGCTTGTAAATTCCCAGCCGTTTTTGGTTGGCGAGTTTCTCCTGGGGACGACAACTTCCCCTCCTCCGCTATCGAAAGCTGACTCTGGGTTTCCTTCTCCAAAGCAGCTTCACCACTCAGGGTAAGCGTCAGAGAACCAGGAAGCGGGGAACTCGCTGCCATTGGCTGTGGGGGTGGGAGTCTCTGTTCAGGGCTGAGAGTAGTTTCCAACTCGAGAAACGCCGAAACTTCCTCCAATTCGCCAGCGTCTCGCCTCGGAACAGCCCCAGATTCCACACCAGTCCTCCGTTGCATATACCGATCTAGCGGTCCAGGTATTTGGGAAGAGGTCTGGGAAACTCGGGCAGGGCCCCAGTACTTTTTAACATTTTTATTGCACCTTTAGTTGCTCTACTGCAGGATTTAAGTTTTTCCTTTCAGCTTTTGGTGATTCATGATAACTGGGGCCTGACTTTTCAAGACATCCTTGTGCAGAAATTTTCACAAGTGATTTCTTGGAGCTCCATAACTAATTTGAAGGTGAATCTTACAAAAACAGAAGCCATTTTGTTTTCAAGGATGAATTCTCACCCCTCCTCCGTTTATACAAAAAAATCAATAATATTCCTATTAAACTCTCCACTAATATTCAATCTTCGAGGATGCACCCAATTTGTGTGTGCAATTTAATTGAATAACAAGCCAATTAGTGCTGATAATTGAGTGCTAATAACCAATCTGCATTAATTGACCTTCATTGAAATTTATGCATGCAACTTAGCCACATGGCTCCAGAAAGGGTGCACAGCCATGGGAGGGTCATTCACAGATCTGGGGCCTTCCTAGAATTTATGCATGTGGTTATAGATTACAGGGATCTGCACCTAATTTAGACATGAGGATTTACTCCAGGGTTTACTTGGTGTAACTTTCAGCACCGTTATTTATTTTATTTTATTTTTTTTTGCAGCCATTTTTTCAGCGCTATTTATAGAATTTGGTCCTTAATATTTAGTTAAATATCAGGGCTCTTGCTATATATTTTATGAACCTCAACATTTGTCTACATTTGAGATCTCCGATTCTCTTGAGTCTCAATTAGGCACTGTTCCAGCTGTAAAGACTGCGGCTAGTTCACCTATGGGTTAGATAGCTAGTAACATAATTATGCTGTCACTTATTAAAGAATTTAGGCTATTTTCCTTTTTTCCCCTTTACTTATGTATTGTAAAATGGATCCCTTTATAAATAGCGGACTAGTGAAAATTGGAAATTATATTAGATTATTATATTTTTCTCTTTTTGTTAATTACCTTATAGGTTTGGGTGTATCCCATTTTCTTTTCTGTAACAAGTTAGTTGTTTGTGATTATATATTAAAAATTCCAATAAAGATAAAATATTTTTAAAAAGGAGAAAGCTGGTGGCTGGCTGAGTAGCCCTGAGGTGCAACAAGCAGCAATACCTCCAGGAAATGTGAATTCCTTTAGTTGCACAGCAGGGTGGAGAACAGAGGAGAAGCAGCATAGCAATTGGGGGATGGGATGATAATATTGTTGGCGATTTTAATAGAGCACTGAACCCACAGGTGGATACCGTGAGAGGGGAGGATAAAGGGGCAGGTTAGCAAATTGAAAGCAGTGTAAAGCCTACACCTTTTGGAGATTTATAAATGTGGGGAAGTAGTTCTACTCCCACGCACTCAATAGCTACTCCCATGTATTATAATAACTATATATCAATTTGTTTTCCTGTTTTACTATGTAAGCCATATTGAACCATTCTATATCATAAAACAAATCGGAGAAAATTTTTCTTCACCAATGCATAATTAAACTCTGGAATTCGTTGCCGGAGAACGTGGTGAAGGCGGTTAGCTTGGCAGAGTTTAAAAAGGGGTTAGACGGTTTCCTAAAGGACAAGTCCATAAACCGCTACTAAATGGACTTGGGAAAAATCCACAATTCCAGGAATAACATGTATAGAATGTTTGTACGTTTGGGAAGCTTGCCAGGTGCCCTTGGCCTGGATTGGCCGCTGTCGTGGATAGGATGCTGGGCTCGATGGACCCTTGGTCTTTTCCCAGTGTGGCATTACTTATGTACTTATATTTTGTTAACCCGTTTTACTATGTAGGCCGCATTAAGCCTGCTATTGAGTGGGATAGTGCAGGGTACAAATGTTACAAATAAATAAATAAATATAGATTACCTTTTGGTGGAAGAAAAACGAAAGAATATAACAAATGGAAAATGAAAATTATTAAGAAGAAATCAACAAGATGTACACAAAGAGATTGGAAGAATATTTTTAAAAAGAGAACGGTGGTTGTCATATTAGTTCACTTGGATATGTGAGAATAAAGGTCAAATGAACTGTAGCTCACAATCAAATGAAAAAAGGTATCATCTACAACTTATTTGTTAATCTTGATTTCCACATTTTTTAAAAGGAAAACTGTTAACAGCTATGAAATAAACATTAGCATTATGATTAAATAACAGGTTATAGGAAAATGTGCCACAAAAATTTCTAGCCCCTTCTGTAAACCTATCCCTGGCCTGAGGCAGGAAAACATATCAAACTCAGAAGTGATGGCAAATTTAAACTGAAAACTCTACAATGGCCATAATTAAGAAGAGGACATAAGAGAGATTAGATAAAAATGCAAAATTGTGTGACGTGGTTCAAGACATCAGAAATGGTGAAAAACTATGGGAAAAGTGAACCCAATATACTAAAAAAAGAAAGCTATATTAGCAACATATGTACTGTAATATGCATTGTTCTGCTATGAGCCATACAGAAGTGTTGCAAAACTTGTCTATCAACAGGAATTATTTAAAATAATTTAACAAAGATGGAGGAATAAAACTGGAATTAGAACATGAGGGATAGGAAAAACATTGAAAGAAATAAGTCGTTATGGCTGAAAGGAGGGAGGAGAACGAGAGAGAGAGAGTGAGAGACTCAATAGTTAAGAACACTAGAGAAGTTGATGTTCCGTCTCATAGATACAGAGAACAGATGGATAAATGAGAGAGAGAGAGAGAGAGAGAGATGGGAATAAAGATTAACTTCTCAAGATTATCCATCTGGCTCCAAAATTCATCCATCTATCCATGCATACTAACAGTGAGCCAGACATGAGAGATGACATATTGTCTTTTGTGCTGTTTGTCCTTATCAATCAGTGTGTGTTCAACCGTCACCTCCTTGTAGCTAGGACATTAACCTGACCAAAATTAAATCTAGGCACAAGTTGGGATCATGGACTGGATTACGTAAATGGCACTCAAAATTCGGTGTAAAAAAATAGCGTGCAGCCAGATGCATGCACAAATTTTAATGTGCCAATTAACATCAATAGTTGGTTATTAACACCAAATTATTGATGTTAATTGGCTCATTCCTTAATTTGTGCGCACAATTCTGGACGCCATATATAGAATCTCGGGGCAAGTGTTCAACAAATGTTATTGGAAGCACATCAGACCAAAAATTTGCATCTGTACTTTGATAAGGTTACCATTTTAATTTTGTATTCTTCCCTAGTATTAAAGATGGGCTTTTATTCTGACCTCCTTTATTCCTTGTTTCAATCCTTTTAATGTACCACTGTGGTATCTAACTGGACTTGTAATAGAGAGTTGCTTAACGGGAATGTTTTCTTCAAAAATTAAATTATATTAAAAAGTAATCCTTCTGATTTCTGGTATAGCTGCTTAAAAAAACATGATATGAGAAATGCAAAGCGTTTCCTCTCCCTCCTCCTCCCCCAACCCCCAAATCATAGTCAAGATGACAACATCAAAGCAAAGCAGAATTCTAAATTTGTATACCAAACCACACAAATCATTCAATGGTGCAGGGGAAGGGGAATTACCCTCTTCACCCCAGTAATCATTAGCAAGGAGAGAGCAGCCCCTGGATTACCTCACCTCTACCCAGATCTTCCCTTGGCTTCCTGGTATGGTATACTACTTGCAATTTCAACAAAATACGTAATAGAACATTATAATTGATAGTGAAGGGTAAGGCAAAGTTGTAACATATAGATGGGTAAGAAAGTAGGAAGAGTTAGAAAGTAAGGTGACTGATTTGAAGAAAGAGAGATGGTTAAATATTACCTCAGCTAGGGTAGGAATGGAAACATGTCCCACTGCAGTATGTGCAGCACGAGTCACTCCTTGTGTATTTTCTTTTTAATTATTTTTGTTACATTTGTACCCCGCGCTTTCCCACTCATAGCAGGTTCAATGCGGCTTATATATTATATACAGGTACTTATTTGTACCTGGGGCAATGGAGGGTTAAGTGACTTGCCCAGAGTCACAAGTGATACTAACAAGTTAGTTACTTCTTCCATTAAAGGCCTGGTTGAACAGCCAAGTTTTCACCTGCTTCCTGAAGTAGAGATAATCTTGTGTCAAGCAGAGCCTTTCAGGCAATGCATTCCAGAGTGTGGGGGCTACTCTGGAGAAGGCTCGCTTGCGGGTATCACATCGTGTAATGTCTTTTGGAGAGGGTGTGGTTAGAGAAAGTCCTAGGGAGGACCTTAGTGTTTTTGGCAGTGTGTGGAGGATCATCCTATTCTTCAGATACTCGGGGCCATTTCCTTTCAGGGCCTTGAAGATCAGACAGTTTTAAATTTAGCCCTGTATTGTGGTGCTAAGGTCTTGACCAGGCATCTGCATGGGGCCTGTGAGCCATCACGAATTACAGGCCCTATAATAGCCTCACCTCCTTCTCTACATTTATTCTCCTTGCACATAAACCTGTGTGAGAGCCAGGGCTGCTTCAACAATTTATTCCTCTAATGCTACATATAAGGCAGCTCCTGTTGCATACATCTTACAATCTATTAAAGACAAACAGGACAAGTAAGAGAATGAGGCAGTTTCATTTATTATGAAAAATCATTAGAGAAATATGGGTACGAATAAGAGAACAATGAGGTTATGATTTAAAAAGCAGCCTTTAAAAGTTAGGCTTTTAGGCTAGATCTGAATACGGCCAGAGAGAAAACATGATGCACTGATTCAATAAGTGTTTTCCATTTCAATGGCTCAGCCAGGTGGAAAGAATGAACTGTGGAACTGGCAGTAGAAGGGCATAGATAAGAGTGACTTACCCAACAAGTGGAGTTTCCAAGGAGGGGTGGAGGGAGAGATGGGAGCTAATGAAATTCTAACTTGTACGTGAGTAACAGAAGCTTGAATTGACTTGAGGAGAGGGATTATGGGCCCATTTTACCAAGCTGCAGCAAAAGGGGGCCTGTGCTTGCAAGCATGCGCCGAGCCCTCTTTTACAGTGGATAAAAGGGAAGTCTTTCTTTCCTGCAGGAAATGGCCATGCGACAAGTAAAGCACTTGCTATTTCGGGAGGGAGCCCTTACAGCCACCCATTGAGGTGGCGGTAAGGGCTCCAGCGTTAACCTGGCAGTAAGCAGCAATGCCCAATTACCTGGTATGATGGATATGATGATGTGCGAGGGGTGGCTGCTGCGGTAGCCTAACAGTACTTCCTGTTTAGCGAGCAGTAAGCCCACGTTGGGCATACCACCGCTTAGTAAAAGGGGCCCTATATGAGTAGCAACGCTAGCAGAATGAGTCATACAGCTGCGTTTTGACTAGATTTAAGAGAGAGATAGTTCAGTAGGAGACTTGTGAGGAGCAGGTTGCATGAGCAGGAGGAAATTTTATTTGGATTTTGCTCACACCTTTTCCAGAAGTAGCTCAAGGCCAGTTAGGTACACTGGATATTTCTCTGTCCCTGTGGGACTCACAATCTAATTTTGTACCTGAGACAATTCTGACGAGGGCTATTTGCTCAGAGCCAGTGCTAGTTAGCCTGGACTTTAACCAGCCCTTTATCGTACAGACTGATGCAGAGGTTGGGCTCAGGGCCATTATGGCCCAGGAAGTGGATGGGGAGAACCACCCGGTGACACATATTAGGGAAAGGGGAAAGGGAAATGGGACTTGATATACCACCTATCTGAGGTTTACATATATTCAGGTACTTATTTTGTACCAGGGGCAATGGAGGGGTTAAGTGACTTGCCCAGAATCACAAGGAGCTGCAGTGGGAATCGAACTCAGTTCCCTAGAATCAAAGTCCACCGCACTAACCACTAGGCTACTCCTCCACATATTAGCCAGAAACTGTTCCCAAAGAGAGAGGAAATATGCGGTGATTGAGAAGGAGGCTCTGGCAGTCAAGTGGGCCCTCGAGACATTCCAGTACTATCTGCTGGGCTGAAACTTCCTGCTGGTCACTGACCATCAACCCCCTCAGTGGATGGCTTGACATATGGATTTGAATGCACATATAATGCGGTGGTTCCTCAGCCTTCAACCCTTTCACTATCAAGTGAAACATCGGGTGGGCCAAGAGCATGCTAATGCGGACTTTTTGTCCCAGGAGGTGGACCCTAAAATGGCAGGTGCTCAATGGTTGAACTGAGGATGGGGGTATAGAACACTGCAACCTTAAGAAAAGTCCCCCTAACTAGACTGGGATACCTTAAGAGCACTGATCCTGCCCCGGGAAGAAGTGAGCCTGGAGGGGTGGAGTCAATATGTGGGAGGTTAAAGGACAGGGCCAGGCTGAGGTCAAGGAGACCCATTTACTGAATGTGTTTAGCTGCTGTGACCTGGCTGAGGTAAGCCAACTTTGTTCCTTGTTAAGACTTGCAAACCTTGCTAAGGTCTGGATGGGGCCAGATCTGAGTCTCAGAAGACCCGAGAACTTACAGGCTGTATTTGGGGTGGGGCAGCCCCACCAGCCACAGACTGCTTGGCCTGCTAGCCAGAGGCCTACTCAAGACTGTTACTAAACTAGAAAACCTGTTGCATCAGAGGTTCCTGGCCTTTGAGGTAATAGGTCCAGGGCTCAGATGAATAAAAACATTTACTTTCACCTTTATATACCTTGTCCAGCTGGGTTATTCCCAGGGCCAACCCATAACACTCACCCGGGAGCTCACAGTCGATTTGGATTTTATTATGCTAGTCATGTCCTTATCTGTTTTTATGGTTGATTAGTTTATTGAACAGATTTAGAATATTTTCTCTGCTTTTTTTTATATATATCTGGTATGGTACACCATCTTGATGTTGTATTGAAAGGCGGTATAGCAAATGCAACAAAATAGATAAATAAATACATAAATAAATCTCTCTGGCTGGTCCCTGACTTGCAAGCCAATTCCTGCCCAGAGATGGGGGAAAGGGAATGGGACTTGATATACCACCTTTCAGTGTTTTTTGCAACTGCATTCAAAGCGGTTTACATAGTATTTGTACCTGGGGCAATGGAGGGTTAAGTGACTTGCCAAGAGTCACAAGGAGCTGCAGTGGGAAAGACTCACATTTATCCTCTGCATATGAGCCAGACCCCTCACTTGGTGCACACAACCATTACTGAGATTGCTGCTTCAGAAAGTTCTGCATACAAGGCTGAGGACCTTAAAGTTAATCAGGCTTCACTTAGCCTGGAGTTGAGGCTGGCTACCAAACAACCCAAATGAAGGGTGTTGCTGGTAACTGTGTCAGGAGTGCTGGCGAAAGTAATAGCCATTGCCAAGAGGTCTTCTGGTTTGGGAGGGCCTTCAGCAGTACAGCAGGTATTTTCTGTTGGTGAGATGTTGGAAATGAACATCACCACGGAGTCACTGTCAAGGAAAAGTGCTGCTCTATGGGTGTTAATGTTGCATTTGGCGGTTTGCAGAAGGTAGTGGTGGTGAGCATGGATGCCCTCTGGAATGTATTAAGAGTTTGGACATCTCTGTAAAGATCACTTTCAAAGGTATTTTTAAAATTCTGATGAAGTGTTGACCAAAGTGGTGGCATGATGAACAGTTAATTCAGCATGCTAGTAAAATGGGACCATTACAACAGCAATTGAGAGAAATGGAAAACCTGGAGATGGCTTTTTTTTTAAGGTTAGAGATGCAATGGAAATGTATGGAGAATCTTCTCTGAAGGAATAATTTAAGGTTTTTACATTTTCCTAAGTCTGGGATTGATGTCTCCTTGTGATATGATTAAGAGGTATCACCAGGAGATATCAATCCCAGATGAAATGTTGCCACCTATTGTACAGGCCCAATATTTGATATCAAGAAGCACAGTAAGTAATTTTACTGCAGCTCACACAGAGAGCTATCTTAGATACCATGAGTGTAACAGCTTTTTTGGAAAGTTCTTTGGATGTCATCACAACTTGAACTACTCTCCTGGTGGCTATTGCTTTAGATGACAAAGAAACAGTGGAGGAAACTAAATGAGGAAAAATCCACAGAGACACACAATTCTCCTTTATTCAGAATCTTCAATCGAGTCAACATGGGCCGTGTTTCAGCCTATTGGCCTGCAGCAGGAGTCTGCTGGCCAGTTCTTTCCCACAATCACATTCCTTTGAGGCTTCTCTGATATACAGTTCCAAACATTTGCTCAAAGGAGGCTCACCTTCTCCTTACAGGTACACTTACATATCTAAGATCTGATACCAGCAAATCCTGTTAGCCTGGGCCACCCGTGCTAGCACCCAACAGGTTTCTGGGATAAGTGCTTAATAAGACACTGCTGTAGTCTTAATAAAACAAGGGTAATGCATTTGATATATCACCTTTCTGTGGTACAACCAAGTCAATTTACATATTATAGTGGGCTCGCAATCTAATATTTTTGAATTTTTTTTTTCCTACTTGGGGCAATGAAAGGCTAAGTGATGTACTCAAGGTCACAAGGAGTCAAAACTTGGTTCACCTGGTTCTCAGTCCACCATACTAACCATTAGGCTACTCATCCACTCCAGGACTGCTATACGAGATCAGAACAATGGTCTATTGAGCCCAGCATTGTAATCTTTAAAAATGGCAAATCTAGTTAGATTGGAAGAAGCACCCAACAAATCTTAAGTGGGAGAAAAATTCCTTGTTGTCCACTCTCTGCAGGAAGAGGTGGTTTTGCCCATGCCTGTCTAGCTAATAGTTAACGGACCTGTCCTCATAAGCAATCTGTGTGCATGCACACAAAACACAGTGGCTATCCATATCCTCATGTCTGCTTTTGCATATACAGTGGGGGAAATAAGTATTTGATCCCTTGCTGATTTTGTAAGTTTGCCCACTGACAAAGACATGAGCAGCCCATAATTGAAGGGTAGGTTATTGGTAACAGTGAGAGATAGCACATCACAAATTAAATCCGGAAAATCACATTGTGGAAAGTATATGAATTTATTTGCATTCTGCAGAGGGAAATAAGTATTTGATCCCCCACCAACCAGTAAGAGATCTGGCCCCTACAGACCAGGTAGATGCTCCAAATCAACTCGTTACCTCCATGACAGACAGCTGTCGGCAATGGTCACCTGTATGAAAGACACCTGTCCACAGACTCAGTGAATCAGTCAGACTCTAACCTCTACAAAATGGCCAAGAGCAAGGAGCTGTCTAAGGATGTCAGGGACAAGATCATACACCTGCACAAGGCTGGAATGGGCTACAAAACCATCAGTAAGACGCTGGGCGAGAAGGAGACAACTGTTGGTGCCATAGTAAGAAAATGGAAGAAGTACAAAATGACTGTCAATCGACAAAGATCTGGGGCTCCACGCAAAATCTCACCTCGTGGGGTATCCTTGATCATGAGGAAGGTTAGAAATCAGCCTACAACTACAAGGGGGGAACTTGTCAATGATCTCAAGGCAGCTGGGACCACTGTCACCACGAAAACCATTGGTAACACATTATGACATAACGGATTGCAATCCTGCAGTGCCCGCAAGGTCCCCCTGCTCCGGAAGGCACATGTGACGGCCCGTCTGAAGTTTGCCAGTGAACACCTGGATGATGCCGAGAGTGATTGGGAGAAGGTGCTGTGGTCAGATGAGACAAAAATTGAGCTCTTTGGCATGAACTCAACACGCCGTGTTTGGAGGAAGAGAAATGCTGCCTATGACCCAAAGAACACCGTCCCCACTGTCAAGCATGGAGGTGGAAATGTTATGTTTTGGGGGTGTTTCTCTGCTAAGGGCACAGGACTACTTCACCGCATCAATGGGAGAATGGATGGGGCCATGTACCGTACAATTCTGAGTGACAACCTCCTTCCCTCCGCCAGGGCCTTAAAAATGGGTCGTGGCTGGGTCTTCCAGCACGACAATGACCCAAAACATACAGCCAAGGCAACAAAGGAGTGGCTCAGGAAGAAGCACATTAGGGTCATGGAGTGGCCTAGCCAGTCACCAGACCTTAATCCCATTGAAAACTTATGGAGGGAGCTGAAGCTGCGAGTTGCCAAGCGACAGCCCAGAACTCTTAATGATTTAGAGATGATCTGCAAAGAGGAGTGGACCAAAATTCCTCCTGACATGTGTGCAAACCTCATCATCAACTACAGAAGACGTCTGACCGCTGTGCTTGCCAACAAGGGTTTTGCCACCAAGTATTAGGTCTTGTTTGCCAGAGGGATTAAATACTTATTTCCCTCTGCAGAATGCAAATAAATTCATATACTTTCCACAATGTGATTTTCCGGATTTAATTTGTGATGTGCTATCTCTCACTGTTACCAATAACCTACCCTTCAATTATGGGCTGCTCATGTCTTTGTCAGTGGGCAAACTTACAAAATCAGCAAGGGATCAAATACTTATTTCCCCCACTGTACCTGTTAAATCGTTTCACCATATATAAAGACACTGGACACAGTTTAGCTATCTTGTTCATTTCATATTGATTGCAGAGGTAAGAGAAAGAAGCCAAGCATCTCTATTCACTGGATCACATTTCAAAAACAGACTGAATGGAAAGACAATTTGATCATTTCCAAAGGAACATTCAGAAGTAATGTTGTGTCTGATGTAATATCCGGAATTGTAAAACGCCTGATGATGAATCTGATCTTCAAATAGTACAAAGCACAGAGTACAAAGAATATATCTTTAGAATAATACAAAAGAGAAATTTAGGGGTAATTTATTTATTTGTAACATTTGTATCCCACATTTTCCCACCCATTAGCAGGCTCAATGTGGCTTACATAATACCGTCAAGGCGATCGCCAAGTCCAGTAGATATTAAACAAATACAGTTTAAAATAAGGGTTAGGTAAAGTTAGGGTATACAAGGGGCATAGCTACGTGGGGCCATGGGGGCATGGGCCCCCACAGATTATGCCCTGCCCCCTCTACATTTGACCCCCCCGCCGCCGCCACCCGCCCTCCCGCCGCATCAGGTATCTTGTTTGCTGGCGAGGGTCCCCAATCCCCAACAACCGAAGAGTCTTCTTCAGCGCCTGTCGACTCCGGCCAGGACGTAAGGCGTCAGAAACAGATGATCACACCATGAAGGCGCCGGAGTCAACAGGCGCTGAAGAAGACTCTTCGGCTGGCAGGGATTCGGGACCCCTGCCAGCAAACAAGGTACCTGATGCGGCGGTGGGGCGGCGGTAGGTGGGGGGTTTGCAGTTGCAGCAGCAGGGGGGTCCAAAGTGGTGGAGGGGGGGTCGGCGGCGGGGGAGGCGGCTAAACAGTGCCCCCCCACCTCGGGCTCTGGCCCCTTACTCCCGCCGAGGTCTGGCTACACCCCTGGAGTATACAAGTACAACAAGGGTCAAGGAACTAAGAAATATACAATGTCCATTACAATGTGAGGTTTTGATGCATTATGGAGTTAAGGCATTTAAGTTGGATCAGTAGAGTAGGCCTTGCAAAACATTTTTTTAATTATTTTTTTTCCAGCCTCTATGGCAACCTGAAATGTCATACCCAGCTCCATGACAGCAGTATGCAGGTTCCTGGAGCAGTTTTTAGTGGGTGCAGTGCACTTCAGGCAGGTGGACCCAGGCCCATCCCCCCTACCTGTTACACTTGTGGTGGTAAATGGGAGCCCTCCAACCCCCCCCCCCAACCCCCCCCCCCCCCCCACTGTACCCACATGTAGGTGCCCCCTTTACCAATAAGGGCTATGGTAATGGTGTATAGTTGTGGGGAGTGGGTTTTGGGGGGGGGGATTTGGGGGGCTCAGCACACAAGGTAAAGGAGGTTTGCACCTGGGAGCAATTTTTGAAGTCCACTGCAGTGCCCCCTAGGGTGCCCGGTTGGTGTCCTGGCATGTGAGGGGGGCCAGTGCACTACAAATGCTGGCTCCTCCCATGACCACATGCATTGGATTTGGCCGGGTTTGAGATGGCCGGCATTGGTTTCCATTATCAGCAAAAATCGATGCCGGCCATCTAAAACCTGACCATCTCTGACATTTGGCCGGCCCCAACCATATTATCGAAACGAAAGATGGCCGACCATCTTGTTTTGATAATACAGTTCGTGAGACCTCTTCACGGCACCGGCCTTAGAGATGGCCGCCCATATAGATGGCCGGTGCCGTTTGATTATGCCCCTCTATGTCACCCCATTTCACATACATTTTTTCTATTAGTACTGCACCCATGTTATGGAGAAGAGGCATACGTTTTAAGTATATTTCACTCCTTTGAAACCAGGTTTAATTCTTCCCACCCCCCTTTCAATCCCTGAAAACTGTAAATTCTGAATATCATCCTGGAGTCTAATCAGCCTGCTATATCTACTCTACACACACTTATTTTTTTTTGCAACTCCGGCTTTGCACAATATTGTTTTACATATCTGATTACTCAAACCCCGTTAGCTCTCAAAAGGTAGTCTCAGATGTATTGAATTAGTCTACTAAATAGACTTTACCTACAACTTGCTTGCTGATCCTTATTGCCCACTTTCTTTCCCCAAATTTATTTTACCACTCCTCCCCATCAATTCCCAAGTCTTACTATCAGCCCTGTGCCACACAACAATTGTATTTTCAATCAAATTAATATTCCATTAAGAAAACCACCCGAGGCTGAAACAATTTTTTTCAATTTAAATAATGTTTAAATTTTGAAAAGAAAAAAAAAGTCCTAATTATATCTTTGTGTGGGAGACCATAAATCACATAATTACAATAGGAGCCCAGTATCTCTCCGACAGACTAAAAGCCGACTACACAAGTTCTTATCTCATTACAGTTTAATTAAGAATTATATTTGAGCCTCTTCTTTTTAATTATCAAAGGCCCCAGATGATTTATAATTGTTTTACCCAGAGTATGAGAGGGTGTAGTCCAAGTTGGGCACTAATGAATTTACTAGACACCCTTTAGGGAACTTTAATAAAATCAGCCTACAAAGATGAAGAACAGAGAGTAAACTTCCGAAGAAAGCATTTGGCTTCTTTCAATTAAAAAGAAAAAAAAAGACTGCAGCCAGATGCTGGCTGGAAAAGATTTACATTCCTATTTTAAACCAGGAATGGACTTTCCAATCTCATTCCCAAAAAATTGGATTTGCTTTTTCTATCCCAGCTATCACACTCAGACACTTATTTATTTATTTATTTATTTATTTATTGCATTTTTGTATCCCACATTTTCCCACATCTTTGCAGGCTCAATGTGGCTTACAATGTGTTGTTATTGGTAGATAGTAGATTAGGAGATAACAGTGTTACAAAAAGGATAGCATTATCGAAATTTAAACAAGTAAATATAAGTAGAAAACAGTACTGATAATAGGTAAGGTTGAGATGCCATAGAAAATAACGTAATCGAAATTCAAACAAGCAGATATAAGCAAAAACATTGTTGATACTAGGTAAGGTTGTGATGTATTGCATTTATAGTTGCTGCTCTTGTTGGTATGCCTTGTTGAATAGGTGGGTCTTCAGGGATTTGCGGAAGTTAGTTAGTTCATAAGTAGTTTTTAAGCTGCATGGCAATGCATTCCATAACTGTGTACTCGGGTAAGAGAAGTTTGACGCATGAGTTAGTTTGTATTTTAGGCCTTTACAAGTGGGGAAGTGAAGATTAAGGAATGATCGGGATGATCTTTTAGCGTTTCTGGGTGGCATGTCTACAAGATCTGACATGTAGGCTGGGGCATTTCCGTGGATGATTTTATGAACTAGAGAACATACTTTGAACATGATACGTTCTTTAAGTGGAAGCCAGTGTAGTTTCTCCCTCAGGGGTTTAGCACTTTCATATTTTGTTTTCTGTATATGAGTCTAGCTGCAGTGTTCTGGTTGGTTTGCAGTCTCTTGATGATTTGTTCTTTACAGCCAGCGTAGAGTGCATTGCAGTAATCTAAGTGACTCTATTGATTGTACCAGGTTACGGAAGATGGTTCTTCGGAAGAAAGGTCTTATTCTTTTTAGTTTCCACATTGAATAGAACATTTTTTTAGTTGTATTTTTCACATGACTTTCAAGTGTAAGATGTCAATCGATGGTAACTCCAAGAATTTTCAGTGTGTCCAATACGGGAAGGGATAACTTTGGTGTGTTTATGGTGGTGAATTTGCTCGTGTTGTGTTGTGAGGTGAGTATAAGGCATTGCGTTTTTTCTGCGTTGAGTTTCAGCTGAAATGCATCGGCCCATGAATGCATGATGATATGAAAACCTTGGTTGATGTCATTGGTAATTTCCATTAAGTCTTGTTTAAACAGGATGTAGATCGTTACGTCATCTGTGTATATGTATGGATTGAGGTTTTGATTGGATAATAATTTGGCCAAGGGTGTCATCATTAGGTTGAAGAGAGTTGGCGAGAGGGAGGATCCTTGGGGAACTCCACATTCAGGTGTCCATGTGTCTGAGGTGGTCGATTTAGATATCACTTGGTAAGATCGTGTGGTTAGGAAGCCTTTGAACCACTTGAGGACGTTGCCTCCAATTCTGAAGTAATTAAGGATGTGGTCAACCATATCAAAAGCGCTGGACATGTCGAATTGTAGAAGAAGTATGTTGTAACCAGTTGCGATCAATTGTTTAAATTTAGTCATGAGAGTAACTAACACTGTTTCGGTGCTGTGGTTAGACCGGAATCCTGATTGGGAGTTGTGCAGTATGAAGAATTTATTTAAGTAGTCGGTGAGTTGATTGGTCACTATTCCTTCCGTTAATTTGGTTATCAGAGGAATAGATGCTACTGGGCGGTAGTTGGTTAAGTCGCTTGTGCTTTCTTTTGCATCTTTGGGTATAGGGGTGAGTAAAATATTTCCTTTATCCTTTGGGAAGAGTCCATTTTGTAGCATATAGTTCAGGTGCTCCGTGAGGTCTGTTATGAATTGTTGAGGGGCAGATTTTATTAGGTTGTTAGGACATATGTCTAATTTGCAGTGAGACTTGACGAACCTTTTGAGCTTTTGGGAGATGATGTCCTCTGATAGCGTCTCAAAGTTGGTCCAGGTTCTATCCGCTGGGTATTCACCAGGGTTTGGGTCTAGACAATCAAGGAGTTCTGCGTAGTTTATGGTATTGATAGGTATCAAGAGGCTTAGTTTTGTGATTTTTCTCATTGAAGTATTTTGCGAGATTGTCTGCTGTTGGTTTGTCTGTGCTGTTAGAAGTTACCGGTGTAGTATCTAGTAATTTGTTCACGAGTTGGAAGAGTTTATGTGTGTCTTTGTAGTCTGGTCCAATTTTAGTTTTATAATATAGTCTTTTAGTTTGTCTTATGGTGTATTTATATTTTCTTTGTAGTTGGTTCCAGGCAGTGAACATGGAGTCGTCTGTCTTTTTATTCCATGCTCGTTCTAACCTTCTAACTTGCATTTTTAGCTTTTAGTTCTTCGTTGAACCATGGTATTGAGTTCTTTCTGTGTGAGGTTCTGGTTTGAAGTGGTGCTATGTTATCTAATATGTTTCTACATCTATTGTCCCACTCTTCGAGAAATTGGTTTGTATCTGTCTTTATAGACCATCCGTTATCATAGAACTGTTGCCAAAATGTTAACGGATCTATTTTTCCTCTCGTGGTGTAGGTAGTTCGTTCTTGTTTGTGGGTTGATTCTTTCATTCGCCATATGAGGGAGAAGTTTGCTATATAGTGGTCGGACCACAGTATGGGTGTCCATTTTATATCCATTAGTGCCAAATTTAGGTCAGCGGTGAATTTGTGTGTGATGATGTCTAGTGCATGTCCTTTAATATGGGTTTGCTGTGAAGGTGGCTTATGTAAATCCCATAGTTGAAGGAATTCTTCGCATTCTTGGGCGTTTGTTGAGGTAGGATCTTCAAGGTGTAGGTTAATATCTCCTACTATAAGTAAGTTTGAGGTAGAGACACATATGTTCGATATGAAGTCCATGAAGTGTGTTTGGCAGTCTTGCCAATTACCTGGCGGTCTGTAGAGCAGGACTATGTTAAGGTGTTCCATTAGATTTGGGTGGCTGATTCTAACTGAGGCAATTTTGAGTTGGGGCAGGATGGATTCGGCTATGGTTGTAATGGTGAATTGGGATCTGTAGATTATGGCTATTCCTCCTCCTCTTTTTCCATTGTCCAGTGGGTAATTTTGTAGCCTGAGGGGCATAGATCTAAAATTATGGGGTCTTTAAGGTCATGGATCCAGGTTTCAGTAATGAATATGAGATCAAGCTTGTCTGTTGTGATCCAGTCAGTTATTGTTGTTGTTTTATTAACTACTGATCTAGCGTTTACATAACCTAGTAGAATTGCTTGGTAGGGTTTGGTCTGGGATGAGGAGGTATTGATTTTTATTAGTTGTCTGTTTTCTTGGTAGCTGTGTCCTTTCTTCCCTTTCTGGTGGTTGTTTCCATGCATAGTTGCTTTTCCTTTTAGTTGGTTGTTATGTTTTTGTCCTGTTGTACTGTAATTTATTTATTTATTGTATTTGTATCCCACATTTTCCCATCTCTTTGCAGGCTCAATGTGGCTTACAATACATCAAGAAAGGTGGAAATATATTAGAAAATAGACATTTAGTGTTACAGAAGGATCTTAGGCAACAAGATAATGATACAATATGATAGTAGTATAACAAGCAGATATTGTAAGACAGTTCTGAATATATGTGGAGGAGTTGTGTATATTCACATTGGTTGATCTTTGTGGTATGCTTTGTTAAAGATTGAGTTGTCTGTAGGGTATATGTGATGTGGGTAGATTGTTGTCTATGTGGGGGGTTGTCCATGTATAGTAGATTAGGGGGGGAAATAGATAAGTAAAAGCAGTTTGTTATTGTTCATATTGGCTTTGGTTGGTGTAGTGCAGTAATCTAATTAAAAGTACTGGTCGGCAGTATGAGACGGTGTTAGCTGACAAGGTTTTACAGTCAGTATTGTAAAGTGGTGAAGTGTGATAGGGTGCCCTCCCTCAGCTCCCCAATAGTCCTCCGAGTCCTCTCCGTTCCCCCTCCCCTCCATGGCCAGTGATTCTCCCTGCCCTCCCTCAGCTCCCCAACAGCCCTCCGAGTCCTCTCTGTTCCGCCCTCCCCTCCTATCCATGGTCAGCGATTCTCCCTGCCCTCCCTCAGCTCCCCAACAGCCCTCCGAGTCCTCTCCATTCCCCCCTCCCCTCCCATCCATGGTCAGCGATTCTCCCTGCCCTCCCTCAGCTCCCCAACAGCCCTCCGAGTCCTCTCCGTTCCCCCCTCCCCTCCCATCCATGGTCAGTGATTCTCCCTGCCCTCCCTCAGCTCCCCAACAGCCCTCCGAGTCCTCTCCGTTCCCCCCTCCCCTCCCATCCATGGTCAGCGATTCTCCCTGCCCTCCCTCAGCTCCCCAACAGCCCTCCGAGTCCTCTCCATTCCCCCCTCCCCTCCCATCCATGGTCAGTGATTCTCCCTGCCCTCCCTCAGCTCCCCAACAGCCCTCCGAGTCCTCTCCGTTCCCCCTCCCCTCCCATCCATGGTCAGTGATTCTCCCTGCCCTCCCTCAGCTCCCCAACAGCCCTCCGAGTCCTCTCCGTTCCCCCCTCCCCTCCCATCCATGGTCAGCGATTCTCCCTGCCCTCCCTCACCTCCCCAACAGCCCTCCCTCTCCGTTCCCCCCTCCCCTCCCATCCATGGTCAGCGATTCTCCCTGCCCTCCCTCACCTCCCCAACAGCCCGAGTCCTCTCCATCCACTCCCCCCCCCGCGTGCACACGAGTGTGTTGAACCTGTCCTTTTTCTTTCAGTAGCAGCGAGCGACGTGAAGGCACTGCAAGTTCGCCAGCTTCAAGTTCTCCCTTCCCTGTCTGCACACAGCGTCTGACCCGCCTTCGCGGAAACAGGAAATACGTCATCGTAAAGGCGGGACGGACACTGTGTGAAGAGGAAAGGCCGCCGAGAACTTGAAGTAGTGTCTTCACGTCGCTCGCTGCTACTGAAAAGAAAAAGGACAGGTTCAACGCTCTTGCGTGGAGGGGGGGAACGGAATGGAGGAGGAGCGGAGGAGGGCTGCCGGTCGGGCCGAGGGAGGGAAGGAGGCGCGCCACGTGGGGCCTCTTAGAGCACAAGGCCCTGTCACCTGCACCGCTCGACTCGGGGTGCACCATTCCTGGGTTGGCCTTGGGGTTAAGTGGGTGAGCCTGGGCCCACCCAGGCCCACCCGTGGCTACGCCCCTGCAAGGTTGTATGATGCTGTGTTTTACGGTGGTTGACAAGATAGCTATTAGCGTGTATGGAATAGTCATTGGGTTTCTTGAAAAGATATGTATTAGTACATTTCTTAACTGAAAAGATGTATTACAGTTAGAGGTTGTGTTGTGTATTGTTGTTCCAGAATGATTAGTGCATATTTTACTCACAGAATTTCCTGAAGAGGTAGATCTTTAGGGCTTTTCTGAACTGGAAGTAGTTCGTGATGCTTCTTATGACTATGGGAATTGAGTTCCACCATTTTGAGCCCAGGTAGCTAAATCCCACTGTGTAGGTGGACTTGAAAAGTACATTTTTTGTAGTTGAGCAGGTGGAGTAATAGGTAACCTCTGGTTCCTGGGTTTGCATTTCTAAAGTGCAGTATTTAATATGAACATTTTTTATTGATGATAATGAGATACAACAGACTAAAACAACAGGTGAGTACTTTTTGTGCTATTCTTTTAATCTTTTTCTAGGTTAGTATGAATGTGTCACTAAAACACTTCTTTTTCTTTACAGACCCTATGAGTACTCTGGTAAGTATAAAACAACTTTACTTCAATAAGAGACTTCAAAATTTAACTTGTCTTAACCAGCTTTTGTGTTTCTGGCAGGACGTCCCCAACTATAGCTTTTCAGGTGAGTATCCCTCTGCCCTGGCCCAATGTCCATTTAAAATGCAAACAAAACTGGCACACCAAAATAAAAATATTTTAAAAACTTCACCCGCTCCAACGCTTTCTTGCGGTGTGTACCATGGGTTCCTCAGCAGCTCCAAGCTGCCTCTTTAGTTCCTATGCAGCACTGAACACTCTAAGCTGCTTCCAGCACTGCTCCTTATGCAGACCTCAACATTTTGAAGCTGCCTCAAGCTTTGGGTCACTTCAGCTTCTATGCTGCATTGAGAATTCTAAACTGCTTTCAGCTCTGATTTTCCCTCTCACTCAAGAAATTCAGGAAAAACTCAGAAATTACTCTTAAAAACACAGTTCTTCCCTGAAGTCACACTTCCCCAGACTCAGGTTTTTAAAGGCTCTTTTTAAACCCAGCTTCTTAAGACACCAGCTTCTCTTTAAAGAAAAATCATGAAATAAATAGCTCTCTCTAATAATCCCCTGTCATATCCCTCAGGAGAATATTGTTTCCCTGAAATCCCAAACTCTTCAGACCCTTTTCAAAGCTCTGATATCAACTGGAATAAACTTCTAGTTTCCAACATTTTTCTCACTCCCTAAAGACAGACGTTTTCCTTCCCTTTTCATACAGAATCAGTACCCTTACCAGCTTATTTTCGAAGGAGATCGCCAGCCATCTTCCGACACAAATCGGTAGATGGCCGGCGAAATCGGTATAATGGAAAGCCGATTTTGGCCGGCTCCAACTGCTTTCCGTCACTGGGACGGCGCAAAGTTCCCAGGGGCGTGTCGGAAGGGTAGTGAAGGCGGGACAGGGGCGTGCCGGGGCGTGCTTAAGAGATGGGAGCCCTCGGCCGATAATGGAAAAAAGAAGGGCGTCCCTGACGAGAATTTGGTCCACTTTATTTGGTCCCTTTTATTTCAGGTCCAAGTCCCAAAAAAGTGCCCGAACTGACCAGATGACCACCGGAGGGAATCGGAGATCACCTCCTCTGACTCCCCCAGTGGCCACTAACCCCCTCCCACCCTCAAAAAAACAACAAATTTTTTTGCCAGCCTCAAATGTCATACTCAGGTGCATCGCAGCAGTATACAGGTCCCTGGAGCAGTTTTAGTAGGTGCAGTGGACTTCAGGCAGGCGGACCCAGGCCCATCCCCCCCCTACCTATTACACTTGTGGTGGAAAATGGGAGCCCTTCAAAACCAACCTGAAACCCACTGTACCCACATGTAAGTGCCCCCCTTCACCCCTTAGGGCTATGGTAGTGGTGTATAGTTGTGGGGAGTGAGTTTTTTGAGGGGTTTGGGGGTGCTCAGCACCCAAGGTAAGGGAGCTATGCACCTGGGACCAATTTGCAAAGTCCACTGTAGTGCCCCCTAGGGTGCCCTGGCATGTAAGGGGGACCAGTGCACTATGAATCCTGGCCCCTCCCACAACCAAATGCCTTGGATTTGTTCATTTTTTAGATGGGCGCTATCAGTTTCCATTATCGGCAAAAACCGAGGGCGCCCATCTCTAAATCTGGCGATTTCAGCATTTAGGTCAGCCATCTTTAATGTTGGCCTAAATGTTGAGATTTGGGCGCCCCCAACCGTATTATCGAAACAAAAGATGGACACCCATCTCGTCCGATAATATGGTCGGCCCCGCTCCTTCACGGCACCGTCCTCTGAGATGGGTGCCCTTAGAGATGGACGTCCACGGTCGAAAATGCCCCTCTTAGTCTCCCAGACTACTGAAAATCTTAAAATTAGAGACCTCTAACCTCTTTTTTCTCTAAATTCTGTCAATAACTCAGACTGCAATCACACTTGCCTCTGTCTCTCTCCAGGTTTTCCGACTGTCTCCCACAACTGAATTTTCTGGTGACATCACATGTTCTACCAGGTTTATGCAGGTGAAGGTTCCAAGCCCTGCACATGCCACTTCTTCAAACATTGCAGAAAGACACAGACTTCTAATCATCCTTTTTTTTTAAAACAAAGACAATAATAATAATCAACCACTTATACCACAATCACTCTTCAGAGCTCTGATCCATGCACACAACCAATACCCCCACACGTACACACAATACCTTTCCAGCAGCTAAATCTGTATAGTCCTCCAGTTTTGACCATCCAGCACACCAGTTCTCAGCACACAGATATCTGCTGCATGAATATTCTGACAGTCCCCAGCATTAGCATTGCCATCTCTCACCTCTCACTACAGCAGCCATTCTGCCTTGCATCTCAGTCAGCTACAGACTGCTCCTGACTGCCTAACTGCCCCTGAGCCTAGAGAAGCTCAGGGGACTTTTAAAAAATTCAGGTTAAACAAATTCTCCATCAGATCACATCCAACTCCCCTTTCTCCACTTCATTTTCACAGCCTTCCTTCAACTCTGCCACTTTTTCTTCCTTTTCTAAAATCACAGAAGATACAGCACATCTTCTCTCCTCCAAACTAACTATCTATTCCTCTGATCCTATTCCATCCATTTATGCAGATCTTCTGTCTTATCCTTAATCTACCACTTCCACAAAAAACCTTCACGGGACCCTACTGCTCTTCCAACTATTATTCTATCTTCCTCCTTTCTTTCTTGTCCAAGCTACTTGAATGTGATGTCTTGACTTTCTTTCATCTCAAGCTTTTCTTGATCCCATACAATCTGGCTTTTGCAGAAGCTACCTTTGCCAAAGCCTCCAGTGGCCTTTTCCTGGTTAGATCTGAGGGTCTTTACTCGATCCTTGTTTTTCTTGACCTATCTCTGCTTTTGACACTGTTGATCACCACCTACTCCTTGATATACTGTCCTCACTTGGGATTAGGGGCGCTGTTCTTTCTTGTTTTTCTCATTATCTCATCCGTTGCATAAAGACAGTACTGAAAACCATGGGAAGAGATCAGAGCACCAAGGGATTAAGAATAGACAGAGAAGAGGTCTTTGAGACAAAGCTCTGATGTCCACCAACTGATAGTGTGATAGAAGTGGAAAAGGGTCTACCAGAGCATAAGCTATGGACCATGTGGCACTTAGTACATGTTAATGGCCAAGTGCCTACTAAGCTTTAGCAAAAGGGCTCCTTAGCTCTAATCTTTTCTCTTATCAGCAAAATCAGAATGCCTGACCTATAATCCATATAGTTTTGCTACAGTTTTGCTGCACTGAAGCAAAGCAACAAAAATGCAGCACTGGAAAGCTATAAAAAAGCACTAGAGAATTATTATATAAAACTTGAATATACAAAAATTGATATTTAAAAATACCACTACAGAGTTTGTTCTGATGTCCCAGCAGTTGGGCCAGTGGCGTAGCCACAGGTGGGCCTGGGTGGGCAGGGGCCCGCCCACTTAGGGCTCAGGCCCCTCAGGCCCACCCAACAGTAGCATACATTTAGGAGTAGCTGGTGGGGATCCCAAGCTCCGCCAGCTGAAGGCTTCCCCCTGATGGTAACGAAAATGCTACTCTCCATGATACCGGCACCTGCATATGCTCAGTTTTCAGCACATGCCTGCTGCAGACTGCCAAGGGGGAAAGAAGCATTTTCGCGCCAGCTGAGATAATTTTTTGGCAGTGGAGGGGGGGGGGGGGGGGAGAGAACACTTGGTGCCCACCCACTTCTTGCCCTGGCCCACCCAAAATCTGTCATCTGGCCACGCCCCTGAGTTGGGCTCTGTACGGCCATGCAGGGGAATATGGGTTGGATTCTCAGAACAGACTCCTGTTCATCAGGCCAACACAGGCCCTCCCCCCACCCCCCGAAAGTATGTCCCATACTATAATTCAAGAACAACATCATAGCCACCTGTTGGTACAATGATGGGCTAGAAGGAAACGAGATAGATTATAAGCGAAGGGTTAGGGGGGGGGGGATGAGGAAGTCCAAACAAAACAAAAAAAATTTTGTAGCAAAAAATGAAGGTTTGTGGCATGAAGTCCTACCTGGGGCAGTGAGTGGAGATGAATCGCCATGAAGTGGAAGCTGCTGGGCACAAGAAAAACATAAGAACAGCCATACTGGGTCAGACCAATGGTCCATCCAGCCCAGTATCCTGCTTCCAGCAGTGGCCAATCCAGGTCACAAGTACCTGGCAGAAACACAATTAGTAGCACCATTCCACTCTACCAATCCCAGGGCAAGCAGTGGCTTCCCCCATGTCCATCTCAATATCAGGCTATAGACCTTTCCTCCAGGAACTTGTCCCAACCTTTTTTAAACCCAGATACACTAACTGCCATTACCACATCAATGAATTCCAGAGTTTAACTATTCTTTGAGTGAAAAAATATTTCCTTCTATTTGTTTTAAATGTAATCCCATGCAATTTCATTGCGTGTCCCCTGGTCTTTGTACTTTTTGAATGAGAGAAAAAAAAACGATTCAACTCCACCCATTCCTCTCCACTCAGGATTTTGTAGACCTCAATCACATCCCTCTTCAGCCATCTCTTTTCCAAGCTGAAAAGACCTTACCTCTTTAGCCTTTCCTCATATGGGTGCAGTTCCATTCGCTATTATCATTTTGATTACTCTTCCTTGAACCTTTTCTAATTTTGCTGTATTTTTTTTTAGATACGGCAACCAGAACTGAACAATACTGAAGGTGAGATCACACCATGGAGCAATACAGAAGTATTTTAATATTTTTGGTCTTATTTTGCATCCCTCTCCTAAAATTCCTAGCATTGTGTTTGCATTTTTGGCTGCTGCTACACACTGGGCAGAAGATTTCACTGTATTGTCTACAATGACACCTAGGACTTTTTCTTGAGTGCTGATTCCTAAAGTGGATCCTAGCATTAGATAACTATGATACGGATTATTCTTCCCAATGTGCATCACTTTGCATTTGTCCAATGCCGTGGCGAGGGCGGCTGACAACCGGGGCGGGTCGCCACTGCGCACCCCCCCCCCCCCCGGAGCGCATTCTTACTGCCATACGAAAGCGGGGGGCGGGCGGGAATGCTGATCGTCCCCGAGTGCACATCACTGGGAGCTGCATCGGCTCCGCTGGTTCCCTGCTCTCTCTGCCCCGGAACAGGAAATAACCTGTTCCGGGGCAGAGGGAGCAGGGAACCAGTGGAGCCGACACCCCCCCCAGCGGCGTGCACCCGGGGCGGACCGCCCCACCGCCCCACCCCCTTCCTACGCCACTGCATTTGTCTACATTAAATTTCATTTGCCATTTGGATGTCCAGTCTTCCAGTTTCCTAAGGTCTTCCTGCAATTCTTCACAATCCGCATGCATTTTGACAACTTTGAATAGTTTTGTGTCATCCGCAAACTTAATCACCTCACTTGTTGTTCTGATTTCCAGATCATTTATAAATATATTAAATAGCACCGGTCCCAGTACAGATCCTTGCGGAAGTCCACTATTCACCTCCCTCCATTGAGAAAAATGATCATTTAATCCTACCCTGTTTTCTATCCAATAACCAAGTCCTAATCCACAACAAAACATTGCCTTCTATCCCATGACTCTTTAATTTTCTCAGGAGTCTCTCATGAGGAACTTTGTCAAAAGCTTTCTGAAAATCTAGATACACTACATCAACTGACTCACCTTTATCCACATGTTTATTCACACCTTCAAAGAAATTAAGCAAATTGGTGAGGCAAAACCTCCCATGACTGAATCTATGCTGACTATGTCCCATTAAACCATGTTTGTCTACGTGTTCTGTAATTTTATTCTTTATAATAGTTTCCACTATTTTCCCCGGAACTGAAGTCAGGCTTACTGGTCTGTAATTACTCGGCTCACCCGTGGAACCCTTTTTACAAATTTGTGTCACATTGGCAACCTTCCAGTCCTCAGGTACTACAGATGACTTTAACAACAGGTTACAGATCACTAGCAGCAGCTCAGCAATTTCAAGTTTGAGTTCTTTCAATACCCTGGGGTGTATACCATCTGGTCTGGGTGATTTATCACTCTTTAAGTTGTCAGTTTGGCTCAGTACATCTTCCAAGTTCACTAAGATTTCTTTCTGTTCCTCTGAATTGTCACCCCTGAAAACCATTTCCGGTACAGGTAGAACTCTTACATCTTCTTCTGTAATGACCAAAGCAAAGAAATAATTCATTCTCTCTGCTATAGCCTTGTCCTCCCTGAATGCTATTTTTACTCCTTCCTGATCTAATGGTCCCACAGATTCCCTTGCAGGCTTCCTGCTTCTGATATACCTGAAAAAAGTGTTACTATGAGTTTTCATCTCCACGGCAAGTTTTTCTTCATATTCTCTTTTAGCCATCTTTATCAATGCTTTGCATCTGTCTTGACAGTGCTTATGTTGCTTCTTATTTTCTTCATTTGGATCCTTTTTCCTTTTTTTGAGGGATGTTCTTGTGGCTCTAATTGCCTCTTTCACCTCACCTTTTAACCACGCTGGCTGTTGTTTGCTCTTTTTTCCACCTTTATTAATATGTGGAATACATCTAGTCTGGGCTTCCATGATGGTATTTTTAAACAACGTCCACACCTGATTCAGAGTCCTAACCTTTGCAACTGAATCTTTCAGCTTCTTTTTAACCATTTCTCTCATTTTGTCATAGTCGCCCTTTCAAAAATTAAAAGCTGCTACAGTAGATAGTGACTTCACTCCAGATATCAGTTCAAATTTGATCACGTTATGATCACTGTTTCCCAGCAGATCCAACACCATTACCTCTTGTACGATGCCCCACATTCTACTAAAGATTAGATCCAAAATAGCTCCCCCTCTTGTTGGTTCCTGGACCAGTTGCTCCAAGAAGCAGTCATTTATTACATCTAGAAATTTTATCTCCCTAGCAGTCCCTGATGTAACATTTATCCAGTCAATACTGGGGTAATTGAAATCACCCATTATTATAATGTTGCCCAATTTGCCAGCTTTCCTAATTTCTGTAAACATATTTTCATCTGTCTGTTCATTCTGTCCTGGCGGACAGTAGTACAGCCCTACCAGTATATTCCTTCCCTTCACACCTGGAATTTCTATCCATAAAGGTTCCACCCCGATATCCATTTCATGTAGAATGTTTATGTTGTTTGACTCAATTCCATCTTTAACATATAGCGCAACCCCACCTCCTCCAATCTGATCCACTCTTTCATTGCAATATAGTTTGTACCCTGCTAAAACAATGTCCCATTGATTGTCCTCCTTCCACCAGGTCTGAAATGCCTATTACATCTATCTCTTCATTTAGTACTATATATTCCAATTCTTCTATATTGTTGTTAAGGCTTCTAGCATTTGTATTACAGACACTCCAAACTGTTTTTTTTGCCTTGCATCTACAGGCTGCTTTGAAGTTAATGGGGATAATTTGCATCCTTTACTCTGTTCTCCCATTGAGCACTCCTGGTTTTCTTTCACCATTGTTGAAACCTCTCTGTTGGGATTCCCTAAAGATCCTGTTTTAATAGTATCCTTCAAGGATACTCCACACTGAACCATGCATTCTTGGGTGACAGTTTAAAAGCTGAAGCTGCTGTATCTCCTTTTTAAGTGTTAACAACAGCAGCCTAGTTCCATTTTGGTTAAGGTGGAGCCCATCCTTTTGGAACAGGCTCCCTCTCCCCCAGAATGTTGCCCAGTTCCTAACAAATCTAAATCCCTCATCCCTGCACCATCATCTCAACCACACATTGAGACCTTGACACTCTGCCTCTTTGGTCCTGCATGTGGAACGGGGAACATTTCTGAAAATGCTACCCTGGAGGATCTGGATTTTAGCTTTCTACCCAGGAGCCTAAATTTTGCTTCCAGAATCTCCCTTCCACATTTTGCTATGTTACTGGTACCCACATGTACCAAGACAGCCGGCTCCTCCCCAGCACTATCTAAAATTCTATCCAGGTGATGCGTGAGGTCTGCTACCTTCGCACCAGGCAGGCAAGTGACCAGGCGATCCTCATGTCCACCAGCCACCCAGTTATCTACATGCCTAATAATCAAATCACCAACTACAACAGCCATTCTAACCCTTCTCTCCTGGGCAGAAGCTCACACATCCTCGGTGCGAGAGGATATTGCATCCCCTGGTGGGCTGGTCCTGGCTACAGGATTACCTCCAAATCCACCAGGGTAATGCTCTCCTTTTAGGAGATCTCCCTCCTCCAAGGCAGGACAAGAACAGCCAAACTGGAGGTGGGACTTCTCTACAATGTCCCTATAGGCCTCATCTATTTACCTCTTTGTCTCCCTCAGCTCCTCCAAGTGTGCTAGTCTAGCCTCAAGAGAACAGACTCATTCTCTAAGAACTAGGAGCTCTTTGCATAGAGTGCACACATATAACCTCTTACCAACTTGGAGATAATCATACATGTGACACTCAATGCAACAGACTGGATAGCACCCCTCATGCTGCTGGACTGCTATCTGCATCTTAGTATTATAGATCTGTTTAATTAAAACTTCTTTAAGCACTAGGGATATTAGATGAATATAAAGACCCTTACAATTATATAGTATATTGTGTAATATATTTAGTGTTTGCTTCTCAGAAACTAATTAAATGTAATTAAAACTCGAATAAAAACTATCCTCTTCTTATCCTAATTAGAATAATTGACTATAAATGAAGACTGAACTAGGCCCTGCTGTGCCTGCTAGAGGCTGTTAATGTTGCGATATAAAGTTCAAGTTTTAAAACTAGGGGGGAAAGGATATCAAGACTTGTTGATAAAGTTTGCTTTTTTTTCTGCCTATAAATATCCTACAATTCCTCCTTTAAATTCCAATCTTTAAGTTCCCAAATCACAGAGCAAAATAGTGTTCACTTACCAGAGAAATGTCCTCTACTGTCAGAACTTCTCAGAAAGTTAAGTGGGATCTTTCCTCTATATATAGATTTGAATCTAAGGAGACTGCTTCAAACAGACCATTTCAAGCTATCATAGTAATCAGATTGCTCTTAATAACCTTTGCAAATATGCTACTTCCTCACACCTTAATTAACACCTACCTCTCCAGCAGCCAAAGAACAAAAATAACTGTCTTTTAGAACAAAAATTGAGCCTTGCTACTATCCATTTTAGTGTTCTTGGCTGTTAAGTATCTACTTCTAGAAAAAGTTTCAGTTTAAAACTATGGGAAAAGAGTTGTACACTATCCAGCTTATAATCGAAAGAGAAAAACACCTATATTGCGACCCAAATCGGGAGATAGACGTTTATCTCCCCAAAACGAATAAATCGGTATAATCGAAAGCCGATTTTGGACGTTTTCAACTGCACTCCGTCGCGGATGCGGACAAAGTTGATGGGGGCGTGTCAGAGGTGTGGCGAAGGCGGAACTGGGGCGTGGTTATCGGCCGAACAGAGATGGGCACATTTCACCAATAATGGAAAAAAAGTATGCGTTTTTAGCTAGAATTTAGGACACTTTTCCTGGACCCTGTTTTTTCACGAATAAGGCCCAAAAAAGTGCCCTAAATGACCAGATGACCACCGGAAGGAATCGGGGATGACCTCCCCTGACTCCCCCAGTGGTCACTAACCCCCTCCCACCACAAAAAATGATGTTTCACAACTTTTTATTTTCACCCTCAAATGTCATACCCACCTCCCTGGCAGCAGTATGCAGGTCCCTGGAGCAGTTGTTAGGGGGTGCAGTGGACTTCAGGCAGGTGGTCCCAGGCCCATCCCCCCCTACCTGTTACAATTGTGCTGCTTAATGCTTAGTCATCCAACCCCCTCCAAACCCACTGTACCCACATGTAGGTGCCCCCTTCACCCCTTAGGGCTATAGTAATAGTGTAGACTTGTGGGCAGTGGGTTTTGAGGGGGATTTGGGGGGCTCAACACACAAGGGAAGGGTGCTATGCACCTGGGAGCTCTTTTTTTTTTTTTTTTTTTGTCAAAGTGCCCCCTAGGGTGCCCGGTTGGTGTCCTGGCATGTGAGGGGGACCAGTGCACTACGAATCCTGGCCCCTCCCACGAACAAATGCATTGGATTTATTCGTTTTTGAGCTGGGCGCTTTCATTTTCCATTATCGCTGAAAAACAAAAACGCCCAGCTCACAAATTGTCGAATAAAACATGGATGTCTATTTATTTTCCAAAATACGGTTCGGTCCGCCCCTTCACGGACCCGTTCTCGGAGATAAACGCCCATGGAGATAGACGTTTTCATTCAATTATGCCCCTCTATGGAAACTAGTTAATAATGCTTGCTTCTCTCCCCCCCACCCAAAGACTGAATTAGGCCCTGCTGTGCCTGCTAGAGGTTATCTGTTAATGCTGTGGTACAAAGTTAACATTTTAAAACCAGGGAGAAAAGGGTATGGAGACTAGTTGATAAAGTTTGCTTCTTTTTTTTTCTCTAATCCTGTCTGTCAATAATCTACAATTCCTCCTTTGAACCACAATCTTTGTTCCCAAAGCACAGAGCAAAATAATGTTAACTAAAAAGCCAATTTCATTTCTTCAGCCAGACCTAGGCTGGGAGAGCTTCAAACAGAGCAGTTGTTTGGCACATTGGGGGTTGAGGAAGTCAATAAGGGGTAATATTATTAAGATCTGGCCGTGATAAACATCAACAACCAAATAAAGTTGTCTGGTGGAGATATTTGCCATTCAGAAGCCTTGAGCCATGCAGTAACCTACTGAAGAGTGAATGCTACAGCCGGAGAGCCACCACGCCCCCAGCAAGTTTTGGATTGTTAGTATCATCCTGTTTTGCATTTAGTCTTGCACTTACTACTGGGAAATTCCCAAACATTATAAGAACAAGAACACATTTAGGCTTCTCCAACTTACCATAGATGTTCCTTGTATTCAGATTCTCCATGTTTTGACTTCAAAATGAGCAATGAAATGACTTTTCCCACTCCTTAAGTGGTGGGGGTTGGGGGCTGGGGTAAGAGAAAACCTAGCAGTTAGAACCCTAATTACCTAACTGGACAGACTGGATGGGCCATTCTGATTTTTATCTGCCATCATCCACTATGTTACCATATAAGACTCTTTCCTGTCTCATATTGTCAGAAGAGGAGGCAGAGGAGTATTTGAAAGGGTTCTGTAGAACTTGAGCCTAGCAGCACATGAGATCTAAATCCAGTCCTGTAGGTTGCTATTTTGTTTTCTGATTTTGTAGTAATGAGAGCATGGATTATGGCAGCCTGAGATCTGCCTGCACGGCTAAAGATAGTTTTGAAGTAGCCGCTAATGGTTAGTGCTGTGGCCTGAGAACCAGGGGAAACAGGTTTGATTCCCACTGCAGCTCCTTGTGACTCTGGGCAAGTTGCTTATCCCTCCATTGCCCCAGATACAAAAATAAGTACCTGTATATAATATGTAAAACTGCTTTGATTGCAACAACGAAAGGTGGTATATCAAATCCCATCCCCCTTTCCCTTTAGCAAAGAGCAGAATGTGACATGGTCCTGAAAGCACCATTTTTTCACCATTCTGAGCATCTAGCATGGTAACACATGGCTTTTTATCAGATGAAATTACATTCTCTTTTTCCATTTGAATAAAAAGCCCCTAGAGGCAGCCACCTTACCACCAAACTCCATTCCTGTCAGAGGGAGAGATGATAATGTATAATTTCATCTTTATTTCAAGTTGCCTGACACAACATCGAAGGGATACCCTTCTGGGAGCTTGGAGGAACTGCTAGCTTTCTCAAAGCATAGAGGCAGTTGGAGAGTTAAATCCACCACTGATTAAACATAAAATATCTATCACCTCAAGAAGGGATGGGGGCAGGGGAGATGTTGAAGAAAGATCTGATGGGTCAGAAATGGAAAGTCGATTGAGTCTCAGCAGAGTACTATAAAACTGCCCGTGGACTTGGCACAGATTAACATCTTATGCTCTGTGCCAGTCTACAGGCAGCTTTGAACTACCCAGATCATGGGTGGGCAACCACAGTCCTTGAGGGTCACAACCCAGTGAGGTTTTAAAGTGGAGTAGCCTAGTGGTTAGTGCAGTGGACTTTGATCCTGGGGAACTGAGTTTGATTCCCACTGCAGCTCCTTGTGACTTTGGGCAAGTCACTTAATCCTCCATTGCCCCTGATACAAAATAAGTACCTGAATAGATGTAAATTCCTTTGAATGTAGTTGCAAAAACCTCAGAAAGGCGGTATATCAAGTCCCAATTTCCTTTCCCGTTACACCATGAATACGAATGAGATTGATTTGCATATACTACTTCCATTGTATGCAAATAGATTTATTTATTTATTAGGATTTATTTACTACCTTTTTGAAGGAATTCACTCAAGGCGATGTACAGTAAGAATAGATCAAACATGAGCAGGAGGCAATTAGAGCAGTAAAAATATTCGAACAACAATACAAAGTATGGCGTGGTATACTACATGCAATGACAACACAATATGTACTAGAACATTATAATTGGTAGTGAAGGGTAAGGCAAAGTTGTAACATATAGATGAGTAAGAAATTAGGAAGAATTAGAAAGTAAGGTGATTGATTTGAAGAAAGTTGAATGTGAGGTCAGAGAGATGCTTAAATATTATCTCAGCTAGGGTAGAAATAGATAAACATGTCCTGCTGCAGTATGTGCAGCCCGTGTCAATCCTTGTGTGTGTGAGTGAGACTAACAAGTTAGTTACTTCTTCCATTAAAGGCTTGGTTGAAAAGCCAGGCTTTCACCTGCTTCCTGAAGTAGAGGTAGTCTTGTGTTAAGCGGAGCCTTTCAGGCAATGCATTCCAGAGTGTGGGGGCTACTCCGGAGAAGGCTCACTTGCGGGTATCACATCGTGTAATAGCTTTTGGAGAGGGTGTAGTTAGTGAAAGTCCTTGGGAGGACCTTAGTGTCCTTGGCGGTGTGTGGAGGATCATTCTATTCTTCAGATACTCGGGACCATTTCCTTTCAGGGCCTTGAAGATCAGACATAGTGTTTTAAATTTAGCCCTGTATTGTACTAGTAGCCAATGAAGTTTTTGCAAAAATGGTGTGATGTGGTCACGTCGTTTGCAACCTTCTATGAGTCTTGCTGCTGCATTCTGAATCAACTGGAGCTGGTGCAGGCCCTTTGTAGTCAGACCATTGTATTGTGCATTGCAGTAATCCAGTCTTGATGTTACCATGGCATGCACAAGGAGAGAGGCAGCATAGCTGTTGCAAATAGTAGAAGCAGCTCTTGAAGGTTGCTTGGATTTGGGGAATCAGAGTAAGTGTTGAATCTAACTGTATTCCAAGGTTCCTGACTTGTGATTTGAGGGGGAGGTCATACTTCCCAAAAAGGATTTTGATGTCAGGTATGTATCCACCTGTGTTAGGGACCCAGAGAAGCTCAGTTTTACTTGGGTTCAGGCAAAGTTTGTTGTGTTTAGCCCATTCTTGAATTGATGTTAGACAAGTGATCAGTTTATTCAAGGCTGTAGGTAAGTCAGGTTCAATGGATATGAGTAGCTGCACATCATCCGCATAAATGTAGAACTGAGTGTCCATTGACCGAATCAGCTCAGCTAGTGGCTTGAGGTAGATTTTGAACAGAATAGGTGACAGTATCGATCCTCGTGGTACCCCACAGGTCAGTGTCCATGGTGGTGATGAGTTGCTGCCAATCATTATGGATTGTTGCCTGTCTGATAGATAGGATCGGAACCAGGCAAGTACTGTTCCATTGATACCTGTTTCTGTCAGTCATGCTAGCAAGATAGTGAATGATACATACCTGTAGCAGGTGTTCTCCGAGGACAGCAGGCTGATTGTTCTCACGACTGGGTGACGTCCGCGGCAGCCCCCACCAACCGGAAGAAGCTTCGCGGGCGGTCCGCACGCAGGGCACGCCCACCGCGCATGCGCGGCCGTCTTCCCGCCCGTGCGCGACCGTTCCCGCCAGTTGAATGACAAGCAAAAATGATGAAAACGCAACTCCAAAGGGGAGGAGGGAGGGAAGGTCAGAACAATCAGCCTGCTGTCCTCGGAGAACACCTGCTACAGGTATGTATCATTCACTTTCTCCGAGGACAAGCAGGCTGCTTGTTCTCACGACTGGGGTATCCCTAGCTCTCAGGCTCACTCAAAACAAGAACCCAGGTCAATTGAACCTCGCAACGGCGAGGACATAACAGAAATTGACCTACGAAGAACAACTAACTGAGAGTGCAGCCTGATCAGAACAAATTCGGGTCCTGGAGGGTGGAGTTGGATTTACACCCCAAACAGATTCTGCAGCACCGACTGCCCGAACTGACTGTCGCGTCGGGTATCCTGCTGGAGGCAGTAATGTGATGTGAATGTGTGGACAGATGACCACGTCGCAGCCTTGCAGATCTCTTCAATAGTGGCTGACTTCAAGTGGGCCACTGACGCTGCCATGGCTCTAACACTATGAGCCGTGACATGACCCTCAAGAGCCAGCCCAGCCTGGGCGTAAGTGAAGGAAATGCAATCTGCTAGCCAATTGGAGATGGTGCGTTTCCCGACAGCGACCCCTAGCCTGTTAGGGTCGAAAGAAACAAACAATTGGGCGGACTGTCTGTGGGGCTGTGTCCGCTCCAAGTAGAAGGCCAATGCTCTCTTGCAGTCCAATGTGTGCAACTGACGTTCAGCAGGGCGGGTATGCGGCCTGGGGAAGAATGTTGGCAAGACAATTGACTGGTTAAGATGGAACTCTGACACCACCTTCGGCAGGAACTTTGGGTGGGTGCAGAGCACTACTTTGTTGTGATGAAATTTGGTATATGGAGCATGAGCTACCAGGGCTTGAAGCTCACTGACCCTACGAGCTGAAGTGACTGCCACCAAGAAAATGACCTTCCAGGTCAAGTACTTCAGATGGCAGGTATTCAGTGGCTCAAAAGGAGGTTTCATCAGCTGGGTGAGGACGACGTTGAGATCCCATGACACTGCAGGAGGCTTGATAGGGGGCTTTGACAAAAGCAAGCCTCTCATGAATCGAACGACTAAAGGCTCTCCAGAGATGGCTTTACCTTCCACACGATAATGGTAAGCACTAATCACACTAAGGTGATTCCTTACGGAGTTGGTCTTGAGGCCAGACTCTGATAAGTGCAGAAGGTATTCAAGCAGGTTCTGTGCAGGGCAAGAGCGAGGTTCTAGGGCCTTGCTCTCACACCAAATGACAAACCTCCTCCACTTGAAAAAGTAACTCTTTTTAGTGGAATCCTTCCTAGAGGCAAGCAAGACACGGGAGACACCCTCAGACAGACCCAACGCAGTGAAGTCTACGCCCTCAACATCCAGGCCGTGAGAGCCAGGGACTGAAGGTTGGGGTGCAGCAATGCTCCGTCGTTCTGCGAGATGAGAGTCGGAAAACACTCCAATCTCCACGGTTCTTCTGAGGACAACTCCAGAAGAAGAGGGAACCAGATCTGACGGGGCCAAAAGGGCGCTATCAGAATCATGGTGCCGCGGTCTTGCTTGAGCTTCAGTAAGGTCTTCCCCACCAAAGGTATGGGAGGATAAGCATACAGGAGGCCGGTCCCCCAATGAAGGAGAAAGGCATCCAACGCTAGCCTGCCGTGTGTCTGAAGTCTGGAACAGAACAGAGGCAGCTTGTGGTTGGTCTGAGAGGCGAAAAGGTCCACCGAGGTGGTGTCCCACTCTCGGAAGATCTTGCGTACCACTCTGGAATGGAGCGACCACTCGTGCGGTTGCATGACTCTGCTCAGTCTGTCGGCGAGACTGTTGTTTACGCCTGCCAGGTATGTGGCTTGGAGGAGCATGCCGAACTGGCAAGCCCAACGCCACATCCCGACGGCTTCCTGACACAGGGGGCGAGATCCGGTGCCCCCCTGCTTGTTGACGTAATACATTGCAACCTGATTGTCTGTCCGAATTTGGATAATTTGGCAGGACAGCCGATCTCTGAAAGCCTTCAGTGCGTTCCAGATCGCTCGGAGCTCCAGGAGGTTGATCTGCAGATCCTCTTCCTGGAGGGACCACAGACCCTGGGTGTGGAGTCCATCGACATGAGCTCCCCACCCCAGGCGAGATGCATCCGTCGTCAGCACTTTCGTGGGCTGTGGAATTTGGAATGGACGTCCCAGGGTCAAATTGGTCCAAATGGTCCACCAGAGCAGTGAAGTGCGGCAACTGGTGGAGAGGCGGATGACATCCTCTAGATTCCCGGTGGCTTGGAACCACTGGGAAGCTAGGGTCCATTGAGCAGATCTCATGTGAAGACGAGCCATGGGAGTCACATGGACTGTGGAGGCCATATGACCCAGAAGTCTCAACATTTGCCGAGCTGTGACCTGCTGAGACGCTCTGGTCTGCGAAGCCAGGGACAGGAGGTTGTTGGCCCTCGCTTCGGGAAGGAAGGCCTGAGCCGTCTGGGTATTCAGCAGAGCTCCTATGAATTCCAGAGACTGGGTTGGCTGGAGATGGGACTTTGGGTAATTTATCACAAAACCCAGCAGCTCCAGGAGTTGAATAGTGCACTGCATGGACCGGAGGGCTCCTGCCTCCGAGGTGTTCTTGACCAGCCAATCGTCGAGATATGGGAACACGTGCACTCCCAGCTTGCGTAGATACGCCTCCACCACCACGAGGCACTTTGTAAACACCCGTGGGGCAGAGGCGAGCCCAAAGGGCAGCACACAATACTGAAAGTGCCGTGCGCCCAGGCGGAATCTGAGATACTGTCTGTGAGCTGGCAGTATCGGGATGTGAGTGTATGCGTCCTTTAAATCCAGGGAACATAGCCAATCGTTTTTCTGAATCATTGGCAGAAGGGTGCCCAAGGAAAGCATCCTGAACTTTTCTTTGACCAGGAATTTGTTCAGGCCTCTCAGGTCTAGGATGGGGCGCATCCCCCCTGTTTTCTTTTCCAAAAGGAAGTACCTGGAATAGAATCCCTGCCCTTCCTGCCCGGGTGGTACGGGCTCGACCGCATTGGCGCTGAGAAGGGCGGAGAGTTCCTCTGCAAGTACCTGCTTGTGATGGGAGCTGAAGGATTGAGCTCCTGGAGGACAATTTGGTGGAAGGGAGGCCAAATTTAGGGCGTATCCGCACCGCACTATTTGGAGAACCCACTGGTCGGAGGTTATGAGAGGCCACCTTTGGTGAAAAAATTTTAACCTCCCTCCGACCGGCAGATCGTCCGGCACGGACACTTTGAAGGCGGCTATGTTCCCGTGGATCCAGTCAAAAGCCCGTCCCTGGCTTTTGCTGTGGAGGCGCAGGGGGCTGCTTAGGCGCACGCTGTTGACGAGAACGAGCGCGCTGGGGCTATCCCTGTGCCTGACGAGGCCTTCGGGCCGGCTGGGTGTACCTACGCTTGGCAAAAGCATAGGGCGCAGCCTGCCGGGCCCGGGAAAAATGTCCACCTGCTGAGGTGGATGCTGAAGGCGCCCGGTGGGAGAGCTTGTCGAGGGCGGTTTCCCGCTGATGCAGTTGGTCCACCAGCTGCTCGACCTTCTCGCCAAAAATATTATCCCCCCGGCAAGGGACGTCGGCCAGTCTATGCTGGGTGCAGTTGTCCAGGTCAGAGGCACGCAGCCATGAGAGCCTGCGCATCCACTATACCTTGGGCCGCAGCACGAGATGCCACGTCACAGGTGTCGTAGATACCCCTGGACAGGAACTTTCTGCACGCCTTCAGCTGCCTGACCACCTCCTGATAAGGCCTGGACTGCTCCGGTGGGAGCTTATCAACCAGGTCCGCCAGTTGCTTCACAGTGTTCCGCATGTGGATGCTCGTGTAGAGCTGGTAAGATTGGATGCGGGTCACGAGCATGGAAGATTGGTAGGCCTTCCTCCCAAACGAGTCCAGAGTGCGAGACTCCCGCCCCGGGGGTGCCGAGGCAGTATCCCTCGAACTCCGTGCCCTCTTGAGAGCAGAATCCACGACCACCGAGTCATGGGGCAATTGGGGCTGCATTTACTCTGGGTCCGAGTGGATTCTGTACTGGGACTCTGCTTTCTTGGGAATGGTGGGATTAGATAATGGTCTCATCCAGTTCCGAAGCAGTGTCTCTTTGAGGACATTGTGCAACGGCACCGTGGAGGACTCTCTAGGTGGTGATGGATAGTCGAGAACCTCGAGCATCTCAGCCCTCGGCTCATCCACAGAGACCACGGGGAAGGGAATGCAAATGGACATGTCCCTTACAAAGGAGGCAAAGGAGAGGCTCTCAGGAGGCGAGAGCTTCCTCTCTAGTGAAGGCGTGGGGTCAGAGGGAAGGCCCACAGACTCCTCTGAGGAGAAATATCTGGGGTCCTCCTCTTTCCCCCACGAGGCCTCTTCCTCGGTATCGGACATAAGCTCATGTAGCTGAGTCCTTAACCGGGCCCGGCTCGACGTCGAGGCACCGAGGCCTCGGTGTCGTCGAGCGGTGAACTCCCGCGCCGGCGGGGACGAAGCTCCCTCCATCGACGTCGACGGGGACTCCACCTGCATGGCGGTCGAGACCGGCGCCGCAAGCGGCGGCGGTGTTGAAGGCCTCGGCACCGGGCTAGAGCTCGCCGGCGCCACAGTCAACAGCGCCGAGGGCGCAAGCACCCCCGGCGCCGGCACAGCCTGGCGCATCAGCCCTTCCAGGATCCCCGGAAGGATGGCTCGGAGGCACTCGTCCAGGCCCGCTGTCGGGAAAGACGGGAGGGCCGGTAGAGGTGTCAGTGCCGGAAGCTGCTCAGGTCCAGGAGCCTGCACCAAAGTGCTGGGACCCTGACGCATCGGTACCTCCACTACCGAAGGGGACCTCTCCTCTCGACGCTGACGCTTCGGCGTCGACTCCTCGCCGGCACCGAGAGCCGGATGCACCGAAGGCGACCGATGACGGTGCTTCTTTGATTTTTTGCGGTGCCCGTCATCGGCGCCAGGTGGAACGGAGGAGGAGGAGGTCGATCCCCCTCGGTCTCGAGGGACCGGGTCAGACAGGGTTCGGTCCCGAGGGCCATGGGCAGAGGGAGTGACCGGGGCCGATTGCCCACGCGGCCTCTCACCCCTACCCTCACCGGAGGACCGGCGGGCCGACGGGACTTGTGCTCCTCGGGTCGATGCCATCGGTGCCGATTTCACGGACATCGATACCGGTACCGAAGAACCGGCCGTCGATACCGATGCCGTCGACGTCGAGGGGCCGGCGCAAGTTCCAAAAAGACGGTCCCGAAGAACTTGCCTCGCAACCTGAGTCCGTTTCCGGAGACCAAGATACAAAGAGCACGACTTGATATTGTGCTCCGGCCCGAGGCACTGGAGGCACCAAGCGTGGGTGTCGGTCTGCAAGATAGGCCGGCCGCACCGACCACACTTCTTAAATCCACTCGGGACCTTCGAGGACATTGACGGAAAAATCGCGTCGGCGAAATTAAAGTCGTCGATGGTGGCGGTAAATCACACCTCAAAAAATAAATCGACCGCGCGGCCACAAGGCTGCAACACGACGCCCCCGCTAGAAAACGAGGGAAAAACAAGCGCGTTCACTGTTTTTTTTTTTTTTTTTAACAAGAAAAAGAAAAGGGTCCGGAACGCGCGGGAACTAGAAACAAACAAAAAAATAAGAAATTCGCGAAAACGCGACGGTTTTCCGGGGCTGACCAAGAGAGAGCGGCGACGCACGACTCTCTCCAGCGCAGAAAAAACAAGACTGGCGGGAACGGTCGCGCACGGGCGGGAAGACGGCCGCGCATGCGCGGTGGGCGTGCCCTGCGTGCGGACCGCCCACGAAGCTTCTTCCGGTTGGTGGGGGCTGCCGCGGACGTCACCCAGTCGTGAGAACAAGCAGCCTGCTTGTCCTCGGAGAAATCATGATCCACAGTGTCAAAAGCTGCTGAGAAATCTAGCAGTACTAACATTGAGGCAAATCCCTTGTCTCAGTTTCTGTGAAGATCATCTAGCAGGGATACGAGGACCGTTTCTGTTCCATAACCAGGTCTGAATCCAGATTGACATGGATCTAGCCAGTTACTCTTTTCTAGCCATTCATTAAGTTGAACATAGACGGTTTGTTCTATGAGTTTCCCTAGAAATGGGATGTTGGATACTGGCCTGTAACTTTCAAGTTTGTCCTGGTCAAGGTTGTTTTTCTTCAGCAGAGGGCGAATCACTGCCCTTTTTAATGCTGTTGGTAGTTGCCCATTAGAAAGAGAGGTGTTCACAATTTTTGTGTCGCCTTCTATAAGGCCCATACTTGCCTGCTGCACTATCTTTGATGGGCAGAGATCGAGGGAGCAGGTAGTTGGTCGAAGGTCTCTTAGGATTTTGTCAAGGCTCTCCTCTGTCATTAGGTTAAAAGTGTTCCATCTGTCTCTGTTAGGAGGGGGCGAGTTTGTGCACCCCTGGTTGACTGGTTGGGCACTGGGTGGGATTGCCTGTAAATCCTGGTGGAGACTTTTAATTTTGTTGGCAAAGTATGCAGCAAAATCATTGCAGTTCAGTTTAGACTGGGCAGGCTGGTTTTGTTGTGGGGGTTGCAGTAGGCTGTTTACTATACTGAACAGCTGCTTGGTTGAATTGGCAGCTTGTGCAATGCATTGAGAGAATTCTGTTTTTTGGTTGCTGTTAAGGATTGGCGGTACTTTGCCATATGCTTCCTGCAGTTTAGCCTGTCTTCATCCAGGTGAGATTTGCTCCATCTCCTTTCCAGTTTGTCCTTCGTGTTTAAGGATCCGAAGTTCTGGAGAAAACCAAGCTGAGCGTTTGTGAGTGGGGCATAAGACCTTTTTTAGTGATGCTGTTTTCTCTAAGGTCTTGGCTAGGTGTGTATTCCAGATGTCAACTTGTTCTGCCACTGTTGTCTTTTCATCTATATGTGGATAGTCCAAATATATCTTCCTAATGAGATATTGCACTCTCCAGTCACCCAGCTCTGAGCTACTTCTACCCGTTCAACTATTTTCTCACCTCTGCAATAAAGCTGCCTCTCTTCAGATTTCTACCTCCAACCATTGATACAGCTTTCAGAATTACGGAGTCTGTGTGCCCTGGGGCAACACTTCTGAACATCTGACTGTGAGTAAATTATCTGTGTTTATTAAATAAAGGAAACTTCAGAAAATAAAGAGACTTCAGGTGTGTGCTGGTGTGTCAAGGTTATACTTCAAGATATTGAGACTTTACAGTTATGCACTCTTATGCATATTCATTGTGGAAATCTCCAAAACCCAACTGGGTTGTGGCCCTCGAGGACCATGGTTGCCCACCCCTGACCTAGATGGAAGACCTAGATTTGAATTTGTAAATATCAGTTGTTACAGAATGGACTCTTAATATTTTGAGCTCTAATTCTTATTATATTTTTCTCCAGAATCTTTCGATGTACTAATAAATTGATAGAGAAGGTAGAAAAACATGTTTAATAACAATAATTTTTTTTAAAAAGCATCCTGCAAATGCCTTTTAATTCAATTTCTCAAAACTGACACAAGAAAATTATTAGATTTCTATGAGATTTGATTCAATTAATTAGTTTAAAAATATCCGCAGTGCCAGACAAGGCAAGAGAAATAACAATAAATCCCAGACATGGCTCTGCCTCGTCTTTTAAAGGCAATTAACTCTTAGTTATTAGCTTTTAATTAGAGAATAATAATGATATCATTAATACAGTTTATTATACTTGTCACCAGACAGCTGCTCCAAACAGATTTTCCTATCACATCTTTGAGATTGTTTTGTTTTCAGAGTTACTCTTCTCTGTTGGAAGCATGGTCACCAAAGCCTCCTCTACACACCCACTGAATATCTGTCTTGGATAGGTCCATTTAAATATTGACCTCTGTATTTGTACATCACAAGAACGTGCTCCAGCTCATCACCACTTCCCTGCCTGTAACTAGAGCAGTTTTTCAAGGTCCAGCCCCACAGCCTTCCCATTGGTTGGATCCTACCCACAGTCTCAGCTACTACTTACACTGTAAACAGGCGGGATAGGCTAACTCACATGAAGGGGGGTAAGGGGATCAGAAATCTGCAGATAGTTTTTAAACTTTTAAAAATATCTAGAAATATTAGCCATTATTTTAAGCTTATAGATATTAATTTGAAATCAGTAGTATCCAAAAAAAACGTCAGACAGCTGCTAATCCTAACTGCCTGAGTCATGAGCACATCTCACGGGACTCCCCTAAATTTTGGACCCTAGTTAAGTTCCAAGTCGCCAATACCTTAAATCTAGCCCTGTCCAAGGCAATGGATATTAAATGGCAGTACACACAACCAAAAGAAAGCAGTACAATTCAAAAAGTTTCAGAGTAGAAATAAAGAACATGAAATATATATCAGAATAACTTAAAATGCAGTACATCACAGCTAAGGAATGATTTGTAATACATGTGTATTCTGTGTGTGCTTTGCATGTGTATTATCTGAAGGGCTGAATGAGGTAATTTCCAGATGGAGTAGTCTGTGGTGTAGTGGCACTGCTGTGATGGGTAGTTTTGGGGGCAGCTTGTGCAGGGAGGTTGTATTTTGGGGAGAGACCAGTTTGGGAGAGGAATTCCCTAAATGCTATGTTTTACCATATGCAAGTTTCTAGGCTACAGAAATTGGAACTCCTCCTATAGAAATGAATTGGCCATTTTTGTAAAGGGGGGGGTGGGGGACTTGTGTCATTTGGTTTTTCTCATATGCCAAGTTTCATTTCATTCCATCACATTTTCATAGAATTTTGTCCCCAGTTAGATGAACAGTCTCAACCCCTTTTATATGATTCCTTCCAACTTCTGTTCGGTTGGAAAGAACCTTTAAAAAATGCAAGAACCTTATAATCATAGAAACACAAAAAAAAGATTCACAGCATACACATAATAAGAGCAATCCTATAAATCTGTATATATCTCAGAATACATTAAAGTGTGTGCATATAATGAGAGGGGACCACCACAGATCAAACAATCCTCTGTGTCACTTTCTCAAACTTTTAATCACCGCACACTCTAACACATCAATTTCTGTGACTGTGAGATGTAAGTTTTGTACTCATCTAAACACACACAAAAAATTAAACATGCTTTTTCTTTTCTTTTGTTGGGTCCATGAATTTCAGGGTGCTGCCTCAGGGAACCCAAAAATAATAGGAAAGGTTTGTGCTATGCCAATCACTAAAAAATAAACAAAATTTTATCAACATGATACATTTCACAATTATGTGCCCTTTGAGTTCTCAAGGGGATGTAACTTGAGAGACTTACTAGTTTTCTTTTCCAGGAAGAGGCCATAGATAGCAGTGGTCAGCTGTTGGGACATACTCGATGTGGACATTGCTCTGTGTGCAATTATGTGATCAAGACCAGCATTGTACAGCATCCAAGCCTACCATGCACTCACAAGTTAAAAACCAGTACGAAGAAGTCCTTTTACTAAGGTACGCCGAAAAATGGCCTGCGCTGGTGTAGATGTGTGAATTGGACATGCACAGGTCCATTTTTCAGTGCACCTGCAAAAAAGGCCTTTTTTTTTTAAGGCTGAAAATGGACATGCGTCAAAATAAAAATTGGTACGTGCCCATTTTGGGCCCAAGACCTTACTGCCACCCATTGACCTAGCGGTAAGTTCTCATGTGTTAACCAGGTGGTAATTGTTTACACGCATACAATGCCAATTACCGCACAGTTAGCACCGCACACCAGAAAATTTCCAGCACGCTTAGTGGACATGTGTAAAAAATTAAATTACCCAGGCCACACAGTAGCCGGGTGATAGGTCAAAATTGATGCATGTAGGACGCACGTACACTTAGTATAAGGACCCCAAACTGTGGTACCAGTGGGGTGATGTATTTAAACCAGTGCTCTTGTCCAGCGTTATATGTTGGACATACAAAGCGTTCATTTGATCCGAGTTCAAATCAATGAGCATCTCAACCATATACGTAGGGGTACTGTGGAGGCTCCACTACTTCAGCATGGGAAAGATCAAGGTAATCCAACTGAGAGTCTCCAAGTTTGTAGTTCTGGATGCACCTATTTTGCCAAGGGAAGGTAATCTTCCCTGTTAAGGAGAAGGGAAGCACAGTGGATTTTTTTTTGCCTTGTTGCGGATGATAGCAAGATTTGTAAGAGTGGACACCCCGGCAGGAGTGGAAAACATGAAAAAGGATCTGCAGAAGCTAGAAGAATAGTCTAATTTTTGGCAATTAAAATTCAATGCGAAGAAATGCAAAGTGATGCACTTACGGAGTAGAAATCCAAGGGAGGCGTATGTGTTAGGTGGTGAGAGTCTGACATGTACAGGCAAGGAGAGGGATCTTGGGGTGACAGTATCCGAGGATCTGAAGGCGACGAAACAGTGTAACAAGGCGGTGGCTGTAGCCAGAAGGTTGCTAGGCTATATAGAGAGAGGTGTGACCAGCAGAAAAAAGGAGGTGTAAATGGAGGCACTAAATGCACAGGTGGCTTACATGTTGGAGGAAGAGGAGAGGCACCGCAGGAGGTACTAACGCCCCAGAGTTTTCAGGCCCCGTAGCAGTTTCCTAGACCTCACTGACCTGCAGTGTCTCACTAGGTACCGGTTTGATAGGGCTGCCATTCAGCACCTTTGTGACCAGCTCCAACCCCTCCTGCAGCCCAGGACCCATAGGAACAACCCCATCCCTGTGCACCTAAAGATCACTGCTTCTCTATCTGCTTCTCTATCTTTTCTGGCCACTGGGAGTTTCCAGTCTGTCCTATCTGTTAACACAGGTCTCACCCAGGCTTCCATTTCTAACTGCCTCACCCAGTTCCTTGATGCCTTCCTTACCCACACCTCTGAGTACATCACCTTCCCCACCAACCCCCCGGCCCTGGAGAACAACATGGCTGACTTCTATGCCGTAGCGTTGCTTCCCCTTGGTCACAGGCGCCATTGACTGCACACATCGCACTCAGACCCTCCCAGGTATGAGAGGCCACTTATAGGAACAGGAAAGCATTCCACTCACTCAATATGCAAGTTGTGTGTGACGCCCAGGAGGATTCTAGATGTGTGTGCCCGATACCCAGGTTCCACCCATGATGCTACTACTACTACTACTATTTAGCATTTCTATAGCGCTACAAGGCGTACGCAGCGCTGCACAAACATAGAAGCAAGACAGTCCCTGCTCAAAGAGCTTACAATCTAATAGACAAAAATAAATAAAGTAAGCAAATCAAATCAATTAATGTGAACGGGAGGGAAGAGAGGAGGGTAGGTGGAGGCAAGTGGTTACGAGTCAAAAGCAATGTTAAAGAGGTGGGCTTTCAGTCTAGATTTAAAGGTGGCCAAGGATGGGGCAAGACGTAGGGGCTCAGGAAGTTTATTCCAGGCGTAGGGTGCAGCGAGACAGAAGGCGCGAAGTCTGGAGTTGGCAGTAATGGAGAAGGGAACAGATAAGAAGGATTTATCCATGGAGCGGAGTGCACGGGAAGGAGTGTAGGGAAGGACGAGTGTGGAGAGATACTGGGGAGCAGCAGAGTGAGTACATTTATAGGTTAGTAGAAGAAGTTTGAACAGGATGCGAAAATGGATAGGGAGCCAGTGAAGGGTCTTGAGGAGAGGGGTAGTATGAGTAAAGCGACCCTGGCGGAAGATGAGACGGGCAGCAGAGTTTTGAACTGACTGTAGAGGGGAGCAGCCTATATGATGCCTATATATTGCAGCACTCAGGAATCTTCCGCAGGTTTGACAGAGGGGAGATCACCGGTGGATGGCTCCTAGGTAAGTGCAGCATGGATCTGCCCAAACTATACCTCCTCCACCGGGCAACCCTCAGCACTGTCTCCCTCCAGCTCACTCCACAACCCACTATTCCCCCCCCCCCCCCACCTCCACAAGGTAACCACTCCAAACAATACACACATCCTGCTTCTCCCCAAAGGTGACAGAGGCTACCCACAGCAGAGTTGGCTCATGACCCCCGTAGTGCACCCACAAACAGGGTCAGAGGAGAACTACATCAGATACCCCAGCTTCCTAATGGTCAACCTACCTGAGCCCTCAGGCTGTGCTGTGTCAAGGGACCCAGTGCCATGGATCCTCTCCTGGGGCAAGAGCCCATGAATGATGCGCTCGATGGGGATCAAGTTAGCAGTGTCATCTGCTGGGGGGTTGGCACTAGCCTTTTTCCTGACATCACGCCTCAGCTGGCGCCACTTCCGTTTGCAGTCTTTCACATCCCTGCCACAGTGGAAGACCGCGTTGACCCGGTCCCTTACTGCCTCCCATTCTCTCTGATTTGTTGTAGCAGCCAGTTTGTACCTGGCAGATCACTAGTGCTAGACAACATACCTATTATTTACACAACTCTGTGCTGTGGGGCTCTATGGTAAGGGGGGGTGTTGGGCCCTCCTTCTCAAGGGGAGGCATATCATGCCAGGGGTCCTGCTCCTCCTCCACCACCGGTACAGGCAGTCCTGCCTTCTCCTCCTGCTCGTCCTCCTGCTGCTGCTGGCGCCCTGTGTATGTAAAAGGATTGTCCTTGAGATCAGCACATTCAACATGGCTTGCATAGTGCAGGAGCTGGCTGGCTGGCATGAGGCAGGACTGGGGAAAGGTGGGGTCAGTGGTGAGCCCATGGGGTGTGAGATGCATGAGATGATGTGACAGGGAACCCTGGAAGCTGGTCTGAAAAAGGAGTACACTATAAGATGTGTTGGCAGGGAACACTCATTCCTCAGCAGCATCTTAGCATTTTGGTAGGATGACCTTTTTTTTTTATTTGGGGGGGGGGGGGGAAGGAGGAAGCACTATTTCTTTACATTACTTTCAAATCATGCTATGACATCCACTAAGAGCAGGACATCAGGCACGAATACCATGAAACAGTATCCACCCCAGAAAGGGGGATACAGAAGTGAGGCATGTCATCTCAGAGGAGGTTAGTTGGAAGTTGCAGCCACACTCATGGGAAGGCCTTGATTGGGGACAGAGGTGTTATGACTTACTATTTGCCTATTAGCCACATGCCATTTGCATTATTAAATAAATACATTTACAAATGAGTACAGGTGCCCTGTTTACAAAACTTACATCGAGCCCTGCGGCGCCGTCGCACGCTCCTGATGAGGTTGAGGCTGTCCCGCCGTATACTGCATATTTTTAATGGATAAGTATCACACATTGTATTATGGATCCTTCTACCAACGTATTTTGATTGTTTTTGATGTTTGTCTTACCTGCGATTAAATAACTTCCATTTTTTTCAGTTATGCAGTACAATTTTGTGCACTATACACTTTATGTGCTATTTGTTTAGTATATATTTTGAAGATTATACAGATCATGTCTATTTGTTCAGTATACATATGTTTGTTCTTCCATAGACCAACCGTTTACAGTTTGCTTGTGTGACTGATTAATTACCATTGGATTATTTCAAACATTTCACATAAAGGTCAGTTTTTATGTTTCTTAATATTTCATAAACAGTGCAATCCGCTTCAGTGCAAGGGTCTGGGTCCAAAGAAATGCATACAGTTAACCAGAGCGTGCACTTAACTGTTGTGACCCAAAGAAGATTGACATCTGATAAACATATGTACAGTACTGTTTATTATTATACATACAGTATACAGTCCCCGTTAACTGACATTAGGCTTACTTGAAGAAATCAGTTATAGTTCTCTGTACACTATTGGGTCTGTGAGTTCCATAGACTATGTCTGCCAGACGGTAAAAACTATCATAGCACTGACATCCAGTGGCCTCCAGCGCTCTTGCAAAAGTAACAGGAGGAGGTTGTTGAATTTCGTCAGCATGTGCCTCCCTGCTCATTTCATCATCTGTTTCATCAGCCGTCGTTACCTGTGTGTAGGTGCATTTCTTGACATCAGTGCTGTTGTCAGCTGTTTGTAGATCATAATCAACAGCTACGTAGCGATGAAACTCCTCTTCAGTAACACTGGCTGGGATGTCAATAACCTGTTCATCTGACGTGTTTGCAACAGCTGCATCTGTTTCGTCCCTCTCCACATCCTTAACAAAGCTTGCTCGCTTGTAGCAGTTTACAATGGTTGCCTGTGTAACATGATTCCAGGCTACTTTCTGCATATTTAGGGAATCCAACAGTGATAGATTACGAGCCAGTTCAACAGCACGTTTATCCCTGCCATTCTGGTCTTCCATAACGCTCATCAGACGACGTAGCACAAGAGCCCGATAATGTTGTTTGAAATTGATTATGCCCTGAACCATAGGTTGGATCAGAGAGGTAGTGCTTGGTGGCAGGAAGACCACCTTGACGTTAGACAGCCTGACATCATCCCTGTGTGCAGCACAATTATCACAAAGCAACAAAATCTGACACTTTTATGCTCGCATTCTAGTGTCTAAATTCTTAGGCACTGCTTCCAAATTTCCCCAGTCATCCATGAATTTGTGTTAGCCTCGTATGACACAGGAAGTCGCTTATCTTTCTTGAAGCAACGGGGCTGTTTGCTCTTTCCAATGACGAGGGGTTCCAACTTCTCACTCCCATCCATATTGCAGCAAAGGAGGATCGTCAGTTGGTCCTTCAACGTTTTACCTTCAGTAGTTTCGGCATGTTTTAATGCAAGTGTTCCATCAGGAATTGCTCGCCAGTAGAGACCGTTTTTATCAGCATTGAAAATGTCACAAGGTTCAAACTTGTTCAAGATGGTAGGAAGAACTGAAACAACCCAATTTTCAGCACCAAAGTCATCAGTGTCTTGTTTCTCACCATGCTGTTTCTTGAATTTTATGTTGTTCCTCTCCTTCCATCTTTCCAACCATCCAACAGTGGCTTTGAATTCAGTTAGTCCAAGACTTTCAGCTAGCTGGTTAGCTTTCTCCATAAGCAGTGGACCACTGACAGGAAACTGTCTGCTCCTGACTCGAGAAAACCACCGAAGAAGAGCATCTTCTACCTCCTCAGCTTTTCCCGCCCATTTTCGTTTCCATTGTGGATTTGTATTGTTTTGCCAGTCTTCCAGAAGCTGGTCTTTCTGCTTCAAGACACGTGAAATTTGACTGGGATTGACACCATATTCTTTAGCAATAGATGCTTGACTTTCTTTGTTTTCTAATTTTTTAAGAACTTCTATTCGTTCAGCCAGTGTTAAAGTCTTACAGTTCTGCTGCATCGACGACGAACCCAGGGTACACTCTAACAACATTCTTTTGCTCATTCTGCCTGTGGCAGTTAAAGGGGCAGTAAATTTGAAATCTTGTTGGTTGTCACGCGCCAATCGGCTTCCATATTCCGTGCACGCGCTTATGCGGAGTCTTTCCTGCACAGGAGCAGTCTTAAACCATGCATATAAGCGAATCTTGCACTTATCAGTGGTGCGCTAACCGAAGTTTGTCCCCATAGAAATTGATGGTGCCAAAAATGGGACCGAAGTACGGCATGCAGTTAAACAGAGCATGCGCTTATCTGACATGCACTTAATTGGAGTGCACTGTAGTATTATTGTTTCATTGGTTATGTCTAGGACCTTTGCTTTTATATTTAGTTTTTACATTATGTTTTATATGTTTTACATATTTATATTATTTACATTTTGGATATTTTTATGTTTTTTGTACCTTATTTATATTTCATGTTCAATTAGACTCCTGAAGCAGGCCTGTGGCCAAAACACAGTACTGTGTCGAGTCTTCATCAATAAACTATCTTCAATTGATTCAAGTCTCCTCATTTGTTTCTGGTTTGCTTGGTCTATTTCCCACTGTTTGTTTGGTTCATACGTCTTCAACCTGCCTTAATGCTGGTCTATAAACAGTAGTTGGAACATGTTGTCTATTGCTATAAGCTGATTTGATATATTTTTGATAAAGTTTTGTTTATTCTTTAGAGATTGGAGCAACCACAAACTTTTTCTATCATTTTTAGGTTCCCTGAGGCAGCACCAAACATGGTCTGTGTCAAGACCCAACAAAAGAAAAGAAAAAGCATAAATTAAAATGTGTGTTTACATGAGTATAGAATTTACGTATCATAAAGAGTGTGCAGTGATTAAAAATTGAGAATGTGACACAGAGAATCGTTTGATCTGTGGTGGTCCCCTCTCATTAAATGAGCACACTTTAAATAATTTATTATGAAATTATACAGAAATTTACAGGATTGCTTTTATTTTGTGTATGCTGTAGATGTGCATTTATGATCTATGTAGTTGGTTTTCTCAGGTGGATTTATTATTTTCCCCTACCGAATACTGGACATGGATGGGCAGACTGGATCGTCCTGCCCATCCATACCATCTACTCTCCCATTCACTCCCTTATTTTTCATCTCCACCACCTCCACTGGGAGACCATTACACAAATTCCTTTCCATGAAGAAGTATTGCCTTAGGTTACTGCTGAGTCTATTTCCTTTCACCTACATCCAATGCCCCATCATTCCAGAGCTTTCTTTCAATTGAAAGAAATTGACCTCCTGTGCATTTTGCCACATAGGTATTAACATTTCTCTCATATCTCCCCTCTCCAGTGGTGTACTAAGGGGGGGGGGCGGTGGGTGCGGCCCGCCCCGGGTGCACGCCGCTGGGGGGGTGCTGCGCGCCGTCAGCTTCGTTGTTTCCATGCACCCTCTGCCCCGGAACAGGTTACTTCCTGTTCCGGGGCAGAGGGAGCATGGAAACAACGAAGCTGACCGGCGCGCAGCACCCCCCCCCCAGCGGCGGCGTGCACCCATTGGGGGGTTCTTTTGCCGGGGTGGGGGGGTGACAAGGGGGTTCGCGCTGCACCAGGGGGGCGGGGCACTGCATCCAGGGGGCGGGGTGCATCGGCGACCACCCCGGGTGTCAGCGCCCCTAGGAATGCCACTGCCCCTCTCCCACCATTCTTCCAAAGTATATATATATTGAGATCTTTAAGTCAGTCTCCATACACTTTATGATGAGGACTACTGACCATTTAGTAGCCACACTCTGGACTCAATCCTGTTTTCATCTGTTTGAAGGTGTGGTCTGTTCTACCTGATCTCCAGCATCACACCTACTGTTGTGTCTAGAATTGAGGTGGGAGGGATGGGTTGAGGAGAGGTTGGGTGGGGGTGATTTAAGATTCTGAGATTTGGGTTTGTTTGAAAGCAACTTTGGTTAAGAAAACTATTGTATTTTATACGCATTGTATCTTGCAGTCTTATATTGCTGTTAAACGTTTTGCCTTTTTCTAATAAAGATAATTTAAATGAAAAAAAAAACAACAACTAATATTTGATTACTAAGGTGCGCAAACATTTTTAGTGTGTGCTAAAAATTAGTGTGTGCTAACAGTGTAGATGCCCATAGGAATATTATGGGCATCTACATGGTTAGCGCCTGTTAATGCTTAGCATGTACTAAAAATACTAACGTGTCTCTAGCGTGGCTTAGTAAACAGTGCCCATAATAAAATTATAAACTATCAAAACATTGGATAACAATGATAAAAACAATAAAACTCTAATAAGCTGAACAAAAATACAAACATGAACAAATATGAACAAATAAATTAATGCAAATGAACATAAGCATATCATAAATATGAAAGTACATTAAAAAACATAACAGTTAAAATAAAATTAAAAGTTATCAAAACAATAAATTACAAAAAAAGGAAAAAGGTTAAAAACTGATGTGAATAACTTGAATTAGACAATGATAACAAGTATTGTAAAGCTGCAGTTAATGATACAGTGCACAAAAGAAACAGGGACACCAAACTGCATATAAAGAATAAAAAATAAACCATACGTAATACATGTAATATTAAATTAAAAGATAGATAAAATATATCTAACAGTTAAAATAGAGGAATACACATACGAAACGCTGAAAAGTAACTAACCTGTAGATGACAACTACAATATAACTGGTGTGGGTCACTAAGAATAGTAACACATTGGGCTATGGAGACACAGAGCAAGAGAACATTGAAAACCAATAAAAATCAAACTAAAGAGAAACCATTTGCTACAAAAGCATTAGAAAAAAACTTTAGAAAAAGGCACACAACTGACCTTACTGGAACAGGATCAATAATTTGATTGGAAAAATGACTGGAAAAAACCCCAAAAACATTCCCAACTGAAAAAGAGGGGAAGAATTGTATGCAATAGAGACTAGAAATATTGCGGAGAGCGTCTGATAAAAGGGGAGACTGGTTTCAACAAATACTGCTGGCCACAGAAGAACAGTGTCCCATATAAAACTGCACAAAAGGCTCATGAAAAAGCAACAGAGGCAGTGAAAATATAATTAAAACAAAAAGAATCAGTGCAAATGTAAAAAGTATAAGTAACGAGTTTAGAGAAAACCTGTACTGTGGAAAGATGCCAAAGAAACAGAAGTGCATTATAAAAATAAATAAATAATTTGTGGAACACAGAGTGCATCAATAGTGCTAAAAACAGATGAGTAGCCAAAAATACCTACTTCAGATATGCATAAGGACAGAAAAACTTGTTCAAAGTAAAGAACTTACAGTGCCACTCAGGACAGATGTAAATACTGTGCCGACAAGGCATTTGAAAGAAAGAACTGTGCTTTTGCATATTTATATTTTATGTACAGTGTTTTTGACCCCTGAGGCAGGCGGTCCTATCCATCGAAACATGGTCCCATGTCAGGTCCAGTAGTGGTACAGTGCTTGTTTAATAAAGATTGGTTCAACATCAAATTTGCCCACTGAAATTACTGTCATCCCCTATTTCCGCCTTAGTTCTATGGTTGTGGGGTTGGAGGGAGGGAGGGAGGATCAGAACTAGGGAATGAGCTGCGGGTAACTGAGACCCCCATAGGTGGGTCCCAGCTGAATACTGGCCAGGACCCACATAAGAGCCAGGGGCCTATACATGCCAGCGTAACCCTGGATATTGAATGCCAGCACCCAGACATGGCCCAGCATTGAATATCCAGGGCTCATTTAACTGGATACAGTCAGCACTTTAAAAAATGCTAACTACTGTTGACTGAATATCAGGGATATATAGGCTGGAGTGGACTTCAATGGCAAGTTTTTACAGTATGTGCCCTTTGTAACACCAATTGTATTCCTTCTCTGTTACGGCGATGCCATAACAGATCTCTGTAAGCCACATTGAGCCTGCAAATAGGTGGGAAAATGTGGGATACAAGTGCAATAAATAAAATAAAAATTGGCAGGGAGAGAGAGAGATTAATCATGAAGTGGAGACTGTGCAGAGTGCCAGATACAACTCTGGTTACCTTGATGGGCAGACTGGATAGATCATACAGGTCTTTATCTGATGACATTTACTATTTTACAATATGTATATATTTAAATATAGGCTCTGCTTAGCTGCCTGGGGACCCTAGGGAGAGGGTGAGGGAACCTGCAACCTTGGGGTAAGGAGCCTATGCTTCTGGTTCCACTGAAGTAAGGTCCATGGACCAAACCTCAGGAGCTAGGCTCTGGGACTTAACCTCAAGTGAAGTAGGCTGTGGATGCACCTCAGGGAGTAAGGTCTAACTCTTAAGTCATACTGCAACAGCCCACCTACCATTTGCTGGAGATAAAAACTGCAGAAGCTACATCCTGCACCAGCCCCTATTCAGGTGATGTCACCAGAACAGATCAGTTTCTCTACCTCCATCTGCTGGCCACTAAAGGACACAACTCATCTGTGTGGACTGATCTAGCAGGATGAAAAGGGAAATGTAAATCACTGATGTTATTCACACTGGGTAGTATATCAAATAATGAATTAACCTGAAACCTTCCACAGCAACAGTTCCTCATGCCATCAAACATGCAGAAGGTACACAACGCCTAAAAAAAAAAAAAAAACCTTTACTGGATCCTACCTGCCCTTACTACTATCATCCTAACACTCTCTTCCTTTTTGCATTAAAAATACTTGAGCTTGCAGGTTCATTATTGCTGTCTTTTTTTTTTACTCTCAAGCCAGTGGCGTAGCTATGGGGTGCCTTGGGGACCCAGGCTCCACCAACCCTAGTGGCCAGTCAAGTGCCTGTGTTTTGGGCACTACTGGCTGCCCTCCTGCTTCCTGCACCACTGTCCTTCAATTTTCCGGGCCACCGGCAGTGTCAGTAAGGTAAGTACACTGCCTTCAGTTTAGGGTTACCATATTTTGTCCCCCAAAAAGGAGGACACATGTCCCGTCCCCACCACACACCCCGCCCCCTTTCACGCCCTCACTCCACCCCCTGTCACATTTTCCCCTCCCCTGTCACACCCCGTCACCCCCCCTCCCCGTCACTCCCCTCCCCTTACCTTACTACTGTCCTGGTGGTCAATTGACTTCTTCAGGGCAGGAAAGAGCCCCCTCTTTCCTGCCGGAGCGCTGCCCTGCATGCATCCTTCCTGTTGCTGATCTTGGCGCCGATTCAAAATGGCTGCCGAGTTGAAGTCTCGCAAGGTCACTTCAACTCTCGGCAGCCATTTTGAATTGGCACTGAGATCAGTAACAGGAAGGAAAGAAGCATGCAGGGCAGCGCTCCAGGCAGGAAAGAGGGGGCTCTCTCCTGCCCTGAAGGCGGAAGAGGTCACTAGACCACCAGGGCAGTAGTAAGTAAGGGGAGGGGAGGCTAGCAATCTGCCCATTTGTCCGGATTTCTGGACAAGCGGGCGGCCCGCCTACCAGCCTGCTCATTTGCCAGAAATTCGGACAAACGGGCAGATTGGCAAAACCCATCCGGGTAAATCCAGACATATGGTAACCCTACTTCAGCTACAATTTTCTGTCCCACATAGGCAGGATGCTGCAACAGCGGGAGAGCTGCTGGGCATGCCAAAGGCAGTGTGCTTACCTCATTGATGCTGCTGGCAGCCTGGAAAATTTAAGAAGGGCAGCGATGTAGGGAGCAAGTAGGAGAGAGCTGACCAAGGAGATTAGATTGAGAACAGGATGCAGCCTGACAGTTGAACCCATGAAATAAGTCTCCTTTTCCCTCTCCTCCAAGCAGCTGTCATCCTTGTTCACCATAAAGAAAGCAAGCAAACCTATGAGCTGCTTTATGCACATTGCCGTTCTTTATTGTTGATAGCATTTTTATTTCATCTCACTTATGTTTTCAAACATGCAGGCTTGTGCAGCATACGCATGTACACAGAGGAAATATTGGTTTCATTCATTAGTAGTAATTAGTACTAAATTGTAAATCATTGTATAATTTGGAGGGGCTGGTTATAGGGACTCCCTGTATTCATGCAGAGATATTTTTACTTAGTAATGGGCCACCAAAACAGACATCATGAGTATCAGGTGCTTAATAATCAAACTTACTATTTATAAGTACAAAAAAATCATTAATTAGGTTGAGACCTGGGAGCATTTAACATCTTTTTTTTTCCTGTGCCTACATCAAAAGAACAAGATTGCATATGGGAAAAATAAAAAAAAACTTGCTTTGTTTTGTGGAATGCAGTGGTATATCATAAAAATGCACTTGCCTTTTTTTATTACTACTATTTCATAGAGAGGTATTGAATAATGAGGGAAGGGCTTCCTTCACACAGTAGTTTTGTCCAGAGTTAGTCTAAATGTGGCAACATTGTCCTGTTCATCACACTATTAGCTGCAAGTTCATACAAAGTTAATTATGTTCAATGAAAAATAAATCTGTTGGCTCAGGCTGCTTACGCTATGTGAATATTCTATTACTGTTTCATTATTGCTATCAAGTATTACATATTAAGGGCATTTGCATTAAACTTTGTTTTAATTCATTTATCCAGACCTTACATGCAAATGGTTTTACTTTTTAAACCCAAAGGTGAATCCTAAGGGTGGCTGAACAATTAGGTATAAACTCTGTTGTTTCTGACTTTACTTGTTTTGGACTGCTTTGGGTCCTATTGATCTGAACATCTGCTGTCTCTGTAGAAGTTGTTGTTTAGTTTTGCAATGTGTATGGATGCCTGTTCTGGTGTGCGCATGTCTATATATATGGCTATGATTTCTGAATATGTGGCATCATTAAAGGGCAGACTTTTAAATGCGCAGTTGGGTATATATGCTAATCTCAACTCTGTTAAATGTTAGACATATCCATCTATTTGCTCCCATGATATAATTCTATTATTCTGTCTATTTTCAAATGTAAGCCAGATTGAACCCAAGTTTGCTTGGGATAATGTAGAATATAAATGCAAAAAAAAAAATCCTTTATCTTCCACTTTTTAAGACACTAACTATCCAGCTGGATGGTGATGGCACAAGGAAAGCAAGTTTGGTCCAGTGAAGACTAACTCAAAATAACCTGTTCTTTAGCTGGCCTCTAGCTGATAAGGATGGCAAAGAGGGACTTTGAAAAAAAGATTGCGTTGGAGGCAAAAACACATAGTAAACATTTTTTTAGGTATATTAAAAGCAAGAAGTTGGCAAAAGAATCGGTCGGACTGCTAGATGACTGAGGCGTAAAAGGGGCGATCAAGGAAGACAAAGCCATAGCGGAGAGATTAAATGAATTCTTTGCTTTGGTCTTCACCGAGGAAGATTTGGAAGAGATACCGGTGCCAGAAATGGTATTCAAAGCTGACGAGTTGGAGAAACTGAATGAAATCTCTATAAACCTAGAGGATGTAACGGCACAATTTGACGAATTGAAGAGTAGCAAATCTCATGAACCGGATGGTATTCATCCCAGAGTACTGATAGAATTGAAAAATGAACTGGCGGAACTATTGTTAGTAATATGTAAATTATCTTTAAAATTGAGTGTGGCTCCGGACGATTGGAGGGTAGCCCATGTAACACCGATATTTATAATAGGTTCCAGAGAGGATCCGGGAAATTATAGACCGGTGAGCTTGATGTCGGTGCTGGGAAAATTGGTAGAGACTTATTATAAAGAACAAATTTACAGAGCATATTCAAAAGCATGGATTAATGTGACAAAGCTAACATGGATTTAGTGAAGGAAAATCTTGCCTCACCAATCTATTACATTTCTTTGAAGGGGTGAACAAACATGTGGATAAAGGCGAGTCAGTTGATATTGTGTATCTGGATTTTCAAAAGGCCTTGACAAAGTACCTCATGAAAGACTCCAGAGATTCATGGGATAGGGGGTAGTGTCCTATTGTGGATTAAAAACTGGTTAAAAGAGAGAAAACAGAAAGTAGGGTTAAATGGTCAGTATGCTCGATGGAAACAGGGCCGCCGAGAGGGGGGCAGGGGGGGACAAAATTGCCCATGCCTCCAAGGGGGGCCCGGCGCTGCAGTCCCACCCACCCTCCATCGTCGACCATCTGCCACCGGGCATTGAAATTACAGTGCCTCTCACCTCCGTGTGAAAGCGCTGCAGGCAGCAGTAGATAGCCTCCCTTCGAGCCTCCTTCCCTCCCTTTGTCCCACCCTTGTCTGACATAACTTCCGCGAGGGTGGGATACAGGGAGGGAAGGAGGCCTGAAGGGAGGCGATCTGCTGCTGCCTACAGCGCTTTCACACGGAGGTGAGAGGCGCTGTGATTTCAATACAGGGGACCGGGCCCTGTGGCGGACAGAAGGGGGAGCGGCAGGGGTGGGGCCAGCCTTGCCCCGGGCCCAGCCCAGTCTCTCGGCGGCCCTGAATGGAGAAGGGTAGATAGTGAGGTTTTCCAGGGGTCTGTGCTTGGACCGCTGCTTTTTAACATATTTATAAGTGATCTAGAGATGGGCGTAACTAGTGAGGTAATTAAATTTGCTGATGACACGAAGTTATTCAAAGTTCTTAAATCGCGAGAGGATTGTGAAAAATTACAAGAGGACCTTACGAGACTGGGCGTCTAAATGACAGGTGACATTTAATATGAGCAAGTGCAAAGTGATGCATGTGGGAAAGAGGAACTTGAACTATAGCTACGTAATATAAGGTTCCACATTAGGAGTCATCGACCAAGAAAGGGATCTCGGCGTTGTTGTTGATGATACGTTGAAACACTCTGCTCAGTGTGCTGCGGTGGCTAAAAAAAGCAAATAGAATGTTAGGTATTATTAGGAAAGGAATGGAAAACAAAAGTGAGGATGTTATAATGCCTTTTTATCAGTCCATGGTGTGACCGCACCTCAAATATTGTGTTCAATTCTGGTCACCGCATCTCAAAAAGGATATTGTGGAATTAGAAAAGGTACAGAGAAGGGCGATGAAAATGATAAAGAGAATGGGATGACTTCCCTATGAGGAAAGGCTGAAGCGTCTAGGGCTCTTCAGCTTGGAGAAAAGATGGCCGAGGGGAGATATGATTGATAGGTCTATAAAATAATGAGTGTAGTGGAACAGGTAGACGTGAATCATTTGTTTACTCTTTCCAAAAATATTAGGACTAGGGGGCATGTGATGAAGCTACAAAGTAGTAATTTTAATATGAATTGGAGAAATTTTTCTTCACACAACGTGTAATTAAACTCTGGAATTCATTGCCAGAGAATGTGGTAAAGGCAGTTAGCTTAGCAGGGTTTAAAAAAGGTCTGGATAGCTTTCTAAAGGAAAAGACCATACACCATTATTAAATTGACTTGGGGAAAATCCACTGCTTATTTCTGGGATAAGCAGCATAAAATATATTGAACTTTTTTGGGATCTTGCCAGGTATTTGTGTTCTGGATTGGCCACTGTTGGAAACAGGATACTGGGCTTGATGGGCCTTTGGTCTGTCCCAGTGTGGCAATACTTTTGTAGTATTACCATATTGAAAACACTTGGATCCACAGGAGTCTGACCTATTGTAGTTCTGTATATTCTCTGCTGGGTTTTTAAAGGTATAGTTACTGATACGTGTGTTGTGTTCAGAATTGGTGCTGTTAAGCTTGCTATATAGGCTCTGAGAAGCTCTTTTTTTTTTTTTTAGGATTTAATGTTACTTCACAAAATAATTTTGGTAGACAATCCTTTATTTGTCTGCTCCTTCATAAGGTGAAGGGGGTGGAAGGAACTCTAGGGACTTGAACTGGCTAACACCAGCTGCCGAAAGGAGAGAAAGCAGTAGAACCAGAGGAAGGGACAAGAAGACTTATTTTATTAATACAGTTTAATAAAGCGAATGCTACATACCTGTAGAAGGTATTCTCCGAGGACAGCAGGCTGATTGTTCTCACTGATGGGTTGACGTCCTCGGCAGCCCCCTCCATCGGAAAGTTTACTAGCAAAGGCCTTTGCTAGTCCTCGCGCGCCCATGCGCACCGCGCATGCGCGGCCGTCTTCCCGCCCGAAACCGGCTCGAGCCGGCCAGTCCAGTATGTAGCAAGACAATACACTTCAAGGGAAGACTCAACTCCAAAGGGGAGGCGGGCGGGTTTGTGAGAACAATCAGCCTGCTGTCTTCGGAGAATACCTTCTACAGGTATGTAGCATTCGCTTTCTCCGAGGACAAGCAGGCTGCTTGTTCTCACTGATGGGGTATCCCTAGCCCCCAGGCTCACTCAAAACAACAACCATGGTCAATTGGGCCTCGCAACGGCGAGGACATAACTGAGATTGACCTAAAAAATTTTCCAACTAACTGAGAGTGCAGCCTGGAACAGAACAAACAGGGCCCTCGGGGGGTGGAGTTGGATCCTAAAGCCCAAACAGGTTCTGAAGAACTGACTGCCCGAACCGACTGTCGCGTCGGGTATCCTGCTGCAGGCAGTAATGAGATGTGAATGTGTGGACAGATGACCACGTCGCAGCTTTGCAAATTTCTTCAATGGAGGCTGACTTCAAGTGGGCTACCGACGCAGCCATGGCTCTAACATTATGAGCCGTGACATGACCCTCAAGAGCCAGCCCCGCCTGGGCGTAAGTGAAGGAAATGCAATCTGCTAGCCAATTGGATATGGTGCGTTTCCCTACAGCCACTCCCCTCCTATTGGGATCAAAAGAAACAAACAATTGGGCGGACTGTCTGTGGGGCTGTGTCCGCTCCAGGTAGAAGGCCAATGCTCTCTTGCAGTCCAATGTGTGCAGCTGACGTTCAGCAGGGCAGGAATGAGGACGGGGAAAGAATGTTGGCAAGACAAGTGACTGGTTCAGATGGAACTCCGACACGACCTTTGGCAAGAACTTAGGGTGAGTGCAGAGGACTACTCTGTTATGATGAAATTTGGTGTAAGGGGCCTGGGCTACCAGGGCCTGAAGCTCACTGACTCTACGAGCTGAAGTAACTGCCACCAAGAAAATGACCTTCCAGGTCAAGTACTTCAGATGGCAGGAATTCAGTGGCTCAAAAGGAGGTTTCATCAGCTGGGTGAGAACGACATTGAGATCCCATGACACTGTAGGAGGTTTGACAGGGGGCTTTGACAAAAGCAAACCTCTCATGAAGCGAACAACTAAAGGCTGTCCTGAGATCGGCTTACCTTCCACACGGTAATGGTATGCACTGATTGCACTAAGGTGAACCCTTACAGAGTTGGTCTTGAGACCAGACTCAGACAAGTGCAGAAGGTATTCAAGCAGGGTCTGTGTAGGACAAGAACGAGGATCTAGGGCCTTGCTGTCACACCAGACGGCAAACCTCCTCCAATGGAAGAAGTAACTTCTCTTAGTGGAGTCTTTCCTGGAAGCAAGCAAGATGCGGGAGACACCCTCTGACAGACCCAAAGAGGCAAAGTCTACGCCCTCAACATCCAGGCCGTGAGAGCCAGAGACTGGAGGTTGGGATGCAGAAGCGCCCCCTCGTCCTGTGTGATGAGGGTCGGAAAACACTCCAATCTCCACGGTTCTTCGGAGGATAACTCCAGAAGAAGGGGGAACCAGATCTGACGCGGCCAAAAAGGAGCAATCAGAATCATGGTGCCTCGGTCTTGCTTGAGTTTCAACAAAGTCCTCCCCACCAGAGGGATGGGAGGATAAGCATACAGCAGGCCCTCCCCCCAATTCAGGAGGAAGGCATCCGATGCTAGTCTGCTGGGGGCCTGAAGCCTGGAACAGAACTGAGGGACTTTGTGGTTCACTCGAGATGCGAAGAGATCCACCAAGGGCGTGCCCCACGCTTGGAAGATCTGGCGCACCACTCTGGAGTTGAGCGACCACTCGTGAGGTTGCATAATCCGGCTCAGTCTGTCGGCCAGACTGTTGTTTACGCCTGCCAGATATGTGGCTTGGAGCACCATGCCGAGACGGCGGGCCCAGAGCCACATGCTGACGGCTTCCTGACACAGGGGGCGAGATCCGGTGCCCCCCTGCTTGTTGACATAGTACATGGCAACCTGGTTGTCTGTCTGAATTTGGATAATTTGGTGGGACAGCCGATCTCTGAAAGCCTTCAGAGCGTTCCAGATCGCTCGCAACTCCAGAAGATTGATCTGTAGATCGCGTTCTTGGAGGGACCAACTTCCTTGGGTGTGAAGCCCATCGACATGAGCTCCCCATCCCAGGAGAGACGCATCCGTGGTCAGCACTTTTTGTGGCTGAGGAATTTGGAAGGGACGTCCCAGAGTCAAATTGGAGCAAATCGTCCACCAATACAGGGATTTGAGAAAACTCGTGGACAGGTGGATCACGTCCTCTAGACCCCCAGCGGCCTGATACCACTGGGAGGCTAGGGTCCATTGAGCAGATCTCATGTGGAGGCGGGCCATGGGAGTCACATGAACTGTGGAGGCCATGTGGCCCAGCAATCTCAACATCTGCCGAGCTGTGATCTGCTGGGACGCACGCACCCGCGAGACGAGGGACAACAAGTTGTTGGCTCTCGCCTCTGGAAGATAGGCGCGAGCTGTCCGAGAATCCAGCAGGGCTCTTATGAATTCGAGTTTCTGCACTGGGAGAAGATGGGACTTTGGGTAATTTATCACAAACCCCAGTAGCTCCAGGAGGCGAATAGTCATCTGCATGGACTGCAGGGCTCCTGCCTCGGATGTGTTCTTCACCAGCCAATCGTCGAGATATGGGAACACGTGCACCCCCAGCCTGCGAAGTGCCGCTGCTACCACAGCTAGGCACTTTGTGAACACCCTGGGCGCAGAGGCGAGCCCAAAGGGTAGCACACAGTACTGGAAGTGGCGTGTGCCCAACTGAAATCGCAGATACTGCCTGTGAGCTGGCAGTATCGGGATGTGTGTGTAGGCATCCTTCAAGTCCAGAGAGCATAGCCAATCGTTTTGCTGAATCATGGGGAGAAGGGTGCCCAGGGAAAGCATCCTGAACTTTTCTTTTACGAGATATTTGTTCAGGGCCCTTAGGTCTAGGATGGGACGCATCCCCCCTGTTTTCTTTTCCACAAGGAAGTACCTGGAATAGAATCCCAGCCCTTCTTGCCCGGATGGCACGGGCTCGACCGCATTGGCGCTGAGAAGGGCGGAGAGTTCCTCTGCAAGTACCTGCTTGTGCTGGAAGCTGTAAGACTGAGCTCCCAGTGGACAATTTGGAGGTTTTGAGGCCAAATTGAGGGTGTATCCCTGCCGGACTATTTGGAGAACCCACTGATCGGAGGTTATGAGAGGCCACCTTTGGTGAAAAGCTTTCAACCTCCCCCCGACCGGCAGGTCGCCCGGCACTGACACTTGGATGTCGGCTATGCTCTGCTGGAGCCAGTCAAAAGCTCGCCCCTTGCTTTTGCTGGGGAGCCGCGGGGCCTTGCTGAGGCGCACGCTGCTGACGAGAGCGAGCGCGCTGGGGCTTAGCCTGGGCCGCAGGCTGTCGGGAAGGAGGATTGTACCTACGCTTACCAGAAGCATAGGGACCAGTCTTCCTTCCCCCGAAAAATCGTCTACCTGTAGAGGTAGAGGCTGAAGGCTGCCGGCGGGAGAACTTGTCGAATGCGGTGTCCCGCTGGTGGAGAGACTCTACCACCTGCTCGACTTTTTCTCCAAAAATGTTGTCCGCACGGCAAGGCGAGTCCGCAATCCGCTGCTGGAGTCTATTCTCCAGGTCGGCGGCACGCAGCCATGAGAGCCTGCGCATCACCACACCTTGAGCAGCGGCCCTGGACGCAACATTAAAAGTGTCATAAACTCCTCTGGCCAGGAATTTTCTGCACGCCTTCAGCTGCCTGACCACCTCCTGAAAAGGCTTGGCTTGCTCAGGGGGAAGAGCATCAACCAAGCCCGCCAACTGCCGCACATTGTTCCGCATGTGTATGCTCGTGTAGAGCTGGTAAGACTGGATCTTGGCCACGAGCATAGAAGAATGGTAGGCCTTCCTCCCAAAGGAGTCTAAGGTTCTAGGGTCTTTGCCCGGGGGCGCCGAAGCATGCTCCCTAGAACTCTTAGCCTTCTTTAGGGCCAGATCCACAACTCCAGAGTCATGAGGCAACTGAGTGCGCATCAGCTCTGGGTCCCCATGGATCCGGTACTGGGACTCAATCTTCTTGGGAATGTGGGGATTACTTAGTGGCTTGGTCCAGTTCGCAAGCAATGTCTTTTTCAGGACATGGTGCAAGGGAACAGTGGATGCTTCCTTAGGTGGAGAAGGATAGTCCAGGAGCTCAAACATTTCAGCCCTGGGCTCGTCCTCCACAACCACCGGGAAGGGGATGGCCGTAGACATCTCCCGGACAAAGGAAGCAAAAGACAGGCTCTCGGGAGGAGAAAGCTGTCTCTCAGGAGAGGGAGTGGGATCAGAAGGAAGACCCTCAGACTCCTCGTCAGAGAAATATCTGGGGTCCTCCTCTTCCTCCCACGAGGCCTCACCCTCGGTGTCAGACACAAGTTCACGAACCTGCGTCTGCAACCTCGCCCTGCTCGACTCGGTGGAACCCCGTCCACGGTGGGGGCGTCGAGAGGTAGACTCCCTCGCCCGCATCGGCGAAGCTCCCTCCGCCGACGTAGTCAGGGAGCCTTCCTGGGAGGTGGCCGCTGTCGGCACCGCACGCGGTACCGACGTCGGGGACCTCAACCTGGGCGATGGGCCAGCCGGCGTCACGCTCGACGGTACCGGAGGCGCAAGCACCGCCGGTACCGGAGGGGTAGGGCGCAACAGCTCTCCCAGAATCTCTGGGAGAACGGCCCGGAGGCTCTCGTTTAGAGCGGCTGCAGAGAAAGGCTGAGAGGTCGATGCAGGCGTCGACGTCAGAACCTGTTCCGGGCGAGGAGGCTGTTCCGGGCTGTCCAGAGTGGAGCGCATCGACACCTCCTGAACAGAGGGTGAGCGGTCCTCTCGGTGCCGATGCCTGCTGGGTGCCGAATCCCTCGGCGACCCAGAGCTCTCGGTGCCGACATGGGGAGGAGACCGGTGTCGATGCTTCTTCGACTTCTTCCGAAGCATGTCACCGGAGCTCCCCGGCACCGACGAGGAGGACGTAGAATCCATCCGTCGCTTCCTCGGGGCCGAGACCGAAGAGGGTCGATCCCGGGGGGGGCTGTACCGCAGGAGCCCTCAGGGTAGGAGGAGACCCACCCGAAGGCTCACCGCCACCAGCAGGGGAATGGACAGCCCTCACCTGCACTCCTGACGATGCACCTCCGTCCGACGACATCAGCAGACGAAGTCTCGGTACCACCGACGTCGATGCAGTCGCCCGATGCCTCGGCGCCGATGCAGAGGTCCGATGCCTCGATGCAGTCGATGGAACGGCAGCCAAGGAAGATGGTCCGGACGCTGACGACGTCGATGCACTCGATGCCTCCGGTGCCGATGCCGACGAAGAGCCCGAGAACAAAACGTTCCACTGGGCTAATCTCGCTACCTGAGTCCGCCTTTGTAACAGGGAACACAGACTGCAGTTCTGAGGGCGGTGCTGGGCCCCTAGACACTGAAGACACGCAGAGTGCCTATCAGTGAGCGAGATTACCCGGGCGCACTGGGTGCACTTCTTGAAGCCGCTGGAAGGCTTCGATGTCATGGGCGGAAAAATCACGCCGGCGAAATCAAAAGCCGAAATGGCGAAAATTGAAGCACCAAAATTTAGAGGGAGAAAATCTCGACCGAGGCCAAAAGAGGCCTACCCCGACAACGAAAGAAAACTTACGGGGCAAAAACTGAGAAATACGGGAAGGGCAGAAAACCCGAAAGGGTCTTCCGGAACACTACCGGAGCGCTTCCCGAACTTTTTCAAGGAAAAAAGCGAAAAAACACGTCGAAAAGGACGCGCGAGGTCAACTCTCTGGGGCACGAACGGCGTAACACGACCGTACCGAGCGCGGACGAAAGAAGACTGGCCGGCTCGAGCCGGTTTCGGGCGGGAAGACGGCCGCGCATGCGCGGTGCGCATGGGCGCGCGAGGACTAGCAAAGGCCTTTGCTAGTAAACTTTCCGATGGAGGGGGCTGCCGAGGACGTCAACCCATCAGTGAGAACAAGCAGCCTGCTTGTCCTCGGAGAAGGCAATTTATATTTGTTATAAAACAAAGTTGAGGGATATGTGCCACTGCAGTAATTGTTTTCCAGGATACTGTGATGTGTGTTGAGAGGTTGACCAGACTCAAGTACTCTATAATGGCTAAGCTTAAGTTACTGGATAATGCAACTTCATTTAAAAATGTCAGTGTTTTCAAGGTTTCCGTAAGTGTGCATTTGTTTTATGTTGATGCAGGACAGACTGTTTACTTGGAAATTCATTATAAAGTGCACTCTAAGGCATCATTTAGGAGTATACCAAACACTATTCACACCTATGTGCCCAGTGCCCCCCCAGGTTAACTCTACCTCCCCCCGAAAAACAAAATGTCAGGTCTGGCTACACCTCTGTCTCAAGCTATTTTTGATCCACTCAAGCCTGGTTTTCACCCTCTACATCCTAAAGAAACAGCCCTTGGCCAGTCTCTAGTGTCCTGTTCCCACCAAACCCAAGGGCCTTTATGCAATACTTTCTTGATCTATCCCATGCTTTTGACACTGTTGGTCACTTATTTCTTGATACACTGTCCTCACTTGGATTTCAGGAATTTGTTCTTATTATTTTTCTTCTTCTCTCTGCTATGTCCACTGCAATTCCACAATCAGTCAGTTTACTTCAGTGCTGTCTTGTGACCTCTTCTCTTTCTTCTCTAAACTCTTTCCAGTATCATCTTTATGATAGTGACTCACAGACCTACCTCTCTACAGCCACAATTTCACAAGAAATCCAGGCCCAAAGTCTCAGCCTGCTTGTCTGACAATGCTGCTGGGATGTCCCACTGCCATCTGAAACTGAACATGGCCAAGACAGTGAAGGAGCAGCCTGTTAGTATAGTGGGCTGAGAACCAGGGAAATCTGATTCAAGTCCCACTGTGGCTCCTTGTGATCTTGGGCAAGTCATGTAACCCTCTGTTGCCTCAGGTACACAGATTTTAAGCCCTACTACTACTACTACTACTATTTAGCATTTCTATAGCACTACAAGGCATACGCAGCATACGCACAAACAGAGAACAAGAAAATACCTACTGTATCTGAATGTAATTTGCCCTGAGCTATAACTGATTAAGGTAAGAGCTAAATCCAAAATCCCTTTCCTTTCCTCTTATACAGTGGGGGAAATAAGTATTTGATCCCTTGCTGATTTTGTAAGTTTGCCCACTGACAAAGACATGAGCAGCCCATAATTGAAGGGTAGGTTATTGGTAACAGTGAGAGATAGCACATCACAAATTAAATCCGGAAAATCACATTGTGGAAAGTATATGAATTTATTTGCATTCTGCAGAGGGAAATAAGTATTTGATCCCCCACCAACCAGTAAGAGATCTGGCCCCTACAGACCAGGTAGATGCTCCAAATCAACTCGTTACCTGCATGACAGACAGCTGTCGGCAATGGTCACCTGTATGAAAGACACCTGTCCACAGACTCAGTGAATCAGTCAGACTCTAACCTCTACAAAATGGCCAAGAGCAAGGAGCTGTCTAAGGATGTCAGGGACAAGATCATACACCTGCACAAGGCTGGAATGGGCTACAAAACCATCAGTAAGACGCTGGGCGAGAAGGAGACAACTGTTGGTGCCATAGTAAGAAAATGGAAGAAGTACAAAATGACTGTCAATCGACAAAGATCTGGGGCTCCACGCAAAATCTCACCTCGTGGGGTATCCTTGATCATGAGGAAGGTTAGAAATCAGCCTACAACTACAAGGGGGGAACTTGTCAATGATCTCAAGGCAGCTGGGACCACTGTCACCACGAAAACCATTGGTAACACATTACGACATAACGGATTGCAATCCTGCAGTGCCCGCAAGGTCCCCCTGCTCCGGAAGGCACATGTGACGGCCCGTCTGAAGTTTGCCAGTGAACACCTGGATGATGCCGAGAGTGATTGGGAGAAGGTGCTGTGGTCAGATGAGACAAAAATTGAGCTCTTTGGCATGAACTCAACTCGCCGTGTTTGGAGGAAGAGAAATGCTGCCTATGACCCAAAGAACACCGTCCCCACTGTCAAGCATGGAGGTGGAAATGTTATGTTTTGGGGGTGTTTCTCTGCTAAGGGCACAGGACTACTTCACCGCATCAATGGGAGAATGGATGGGGCCATGTACCGTACAATTCTGAGTGACAACCTCCTTCCCTCCGCCAGGGCCTTAAAAATGGGTCGTGGCTGGGTCTTCCAGCACGACAATGACCCAAAACATACAGCCAAGGCAACAAAGGAGTGGCTCAGGAAGAAGCACATTAGGGTCATGGAGTGGCCTAGCCAGTCACCAGACCTTAATCCCATTGAAAACTTATGGAGGGAGCTGAAGCTGCGAGTTGCCAAGCGACAGCCCAGAACTCTTAATGATTTAGAGATGATCTGCAAAGAGGAGTGGACCAAAATTCCTCCTGACATGTGTGCAAACCTCATCATCAACTACAGAAGACGTCTGACCGCTGTGCTTGCCAACAAGGGTTTTGCCACCAAGTATTAGGTCTTGTTTGCCAGAGGGATTAAATACTTATTTCCCTCTGCAGAATGCAAATAAATTCATATACTTTCCACAATGTGATTTTCCGGATTTAATTTGTGATGTGCTATCTCTCACTGTTACCAATAACCTACCCTTCAATTATGGGCTGCTCATGTCTTTGTCAGTGGGCAAACTTACAAAATCAGCAAGGGATCAAATACTTATTTCCCCCACTGTACCTGCCTTTCCCATTCTCTTTTTCTGTGGATAACACCATCATCCTCCTTGTCTTCGCAACTCTTAACCTTGGGTCATCTTTTTCTCAGCACATAACCAACAGAATGCTACAAACCTATCATTTCTTTCTTTTTAACATCACCAAAATTCATCTTTTCCTTTCTGAACTTACCACAAAATCCTTTATCCACACTCATCACCGCTGTTCCCTCTAAACTGAGAGGGAGTCTTCCACCTACAGTCCTGCCAGTAGGTGGTGCTGTTTCACCATCAGATTTTCAATAGTGTGGGATAGGCAAGCTCTGCAGGACTCAAAGGAACATGCCTGTCCCTAGCAATTGAAAATACAATATTGAAGCACCACCTCCCACTGGCAGCAATGCAGTTGGAGGAATCCTGCTCAGAGGGAACAGTGCTCATCACCTCTTGCGTAGAATACTGCCACTTGCTCCTTATGAGTCTCCCACTGAACCATTTCTCTCCCCTTCAATGTTACTACACATATAACCCACTTTCCCAAGTCGCTTCATTGGCCCCCTAACCATTTCCACATACAGTTCAAACTTTTCTTACCAAGATTTAGGTGTATTCATTCTCTTTCCTCTTATCTCTCTTCCTATACCCCTCCTCATGAGCTTTATTCATCAGTTAAGTCACTCTTATCTATGCCCTTTTCCTTCACTGTCAACTTCAGACTCTCCCTAACTTCGTATTTGTCCTGCTTGCTTTGAATAAACTGTAAACTCTTGTCAAGCAGGACCTGTCTCTTATATGTTTGCATACTGTGTTGTATATATCTGGGAGCACTATAGATATAATAGTAGCTGCTCATTATATTTTAGTTTAGAAAGTAAGCAGAAAAGGATTTTTGAAAGCCATTCTACTGTGGTGGGTTTGCAAACCAGTGTTTTTCTATGTATCTACATTGAATAGGCATCACATAATTTACATATTTGGTCAGCCTTGGAAAGGCAGAAAATCCTACTCCATTACACTGTGAATCATTCAGAAAGTCAAAGGATTGCATAAAGGCAATTTATCACCCTTCTAACACTCATATTAGAGGAGAAATCTTCAGTTAAAAAAATACAAGGTTGCTTACTGATCAGCTAGGTGGAAAATGGTCACCTGCTTAGTAAAAGAAAAAGAATTGGGAGGGGCAGGAGTTGTACTCCCATCCATAAAAGGGGCTGGGTGGAAAAGGGAAGTGTGCATGGGAAACATTGATCTTCAGCGGTTTTGTAAGGCTATTGCAAATTTGGAGTGTGTGTTGGGTGGGGGGAACCACTTGACAAATTGGTTGGTGAAAGGTATGCGAGTACTCTAGGGATTCTAAATGTTTTGGTGCCTAAGAATGAGGGAGGTTAGGTAGAGAAGGCAACTATCTTGGTTAACTGACCAATTCAAGGGATAAACAGAGGAAAGAATGGAAAGAGGAAAATATATGACACCAGCTAATAAGGCAGAAAGTAGTCAGTACATATAATGAAGAGATGAAAGCTAAATCAAGCTTGTTTTACAGTCACAGCTAACAGAACTAAAGAGCCTTTTTTGTGGTTATTGGAAAAGGTTAGGTTTCAGAATAGGACTATGTTTTAAGCAGTGCATGGAGTTGGCACATCATTAGAGAACACTAAATTACAAGATATTGAGGGTCAGTTAGAAAGGAAGCATATAGTTGAAGCTGAGAGTGAACATAGGGAAAGTCAGCTGTTGCTGTTAGAATGATTTGGTTTCCCTTAGAGCCCCAAAGGGGAGCATTCAGACTGGGGTAAAATGTACATTCTGCTTTTCAGATCTATGCCACTCAAATCTGCTTAAAGGGTTGTAAAAAAAAAAAAAAGCATTAAAAGGGGTGGAAGTGACAGTTGTAAGATTAATATATCCAATGAAGCTGTGACAGGCTATAATTACCCTACTGTTTAAGAAGCCTGAGTTAGAACCTAGAGGCTTGTGTTAATTACGGACTACTGTCCAATTCACACTCTTGGCAAAGGTGATTGGGTGACTATGATACAGCTGAGTGTCCATATAAAGGATACTGGACAGCTTGTTTTAATCTAGTCAAGGTTTCATGCCAGACATAGTACTAAAACAGTGCAGATTGCTGTCCAAGATGAGATACTGCACTTCATGGCTGGGGGGAGCAGGCCATTCTGGATATGTTAGATCTGTTCTCTACTTTTGATGTAGTGGACCCATAGCTTCTTTTAGCAAGGTTTAGGGATCATTTGTACAGAGCGTCTGTGGCTTTAGTTGTTTTTGAAGGAGACAGCAACTGTTGTGGCAGTAATGGTGAGAAGGGGAGGTTGTTTCTCCCACCCAAGTTGTTGTTGGTTTCTAGGGTTCCTACTTTTCTCTCCTATTTTAAATATTTTTCTTCATCCTTTCAGTAAATCAACACATTTTAAATTTTATGGGCTATGCATGTTGAAAATATTCAGTTACTTCTTTAAGAAAGAACAGATCAGATTCATTAGCCTCTAATTGTAGATTTGGACTTTATCTCAGATTGGCTGCTGGCTAATTGGCTAGTAATAAAACTGCTAAAATAGGGATTTTGCTGATAGTTAGAGAAGCCTGCTCAAACTCCAATACAAATGAATATAAATTTTGGGAGTTTCTTCTCTATAAAGGTGGTTGAGATTTGGGTTTTTATTTATATTTATGAATTTGGTATAATACCCTACTACAGGTGGAAAGAGCTGTCTGGTACACCTCTATAGCATGATGAATTTCATGTTGTGGTCCAAGCAGTAGTAAACCCCCATAGTAGATGACTGAGATTTATTTATTTGTTACATTTGTACCCCACATTTTCCACCCATTTGCAGGCTCAATGTGGCTTACATAATACCGTAAGGCATTAGTCGCTTTCAGTGAAAAACAGATACAAAGTGATGTTATTATCAAAGAGGATCATGTGTTACGGATACATTAGGAGAGTCGTAGAGAAGAAGAGTTATATAGTGTTCGTTACAGGCTTTGGTTTTGTTGTGTTGCTGGCTTCAGGCATTTAAGTTGGGTCAGTAGGGTAAGCCTTTTGGAACAGGATGGTCTTCAGTGATTTCCAGAAGCGGTCATGGATTGTTTTCCCGGCTTTTGGGAGACCATTCCATAGTTGTGCACTTATGTAGGAGAAGCCAGATGCGTAGGTTGTTTTGTATTTCAATCCTTTGCAGTTTGGGTAGTGTAGATTTAGATATGATCTGGCAGTACTGACTTTGTTTCTTGTTGGTAGATCTGAGGTCTATCATGTATCCTGGGACTACACCATATATGATTTTGTGGACCAGAGTGCACATTTTGAAGATTATCCGTTCCTTGATTGGGAGCCAATGTAGTTTTTCTCAAAAAGGTTTGGCACTGTCGAAGCGTGTCTTGCCGAATATCAATCTGGCTGCTGTGTTTTGGGCGGTCTGGATTTTTTTTGTTAGTTGTTCCATGCATCCCGCGTAGATACCATTGCAGTAGTCTGCATGACTTAGGACCATTGACTGTATTAGGTATCGAAAGGTTGCCCTTGGGAAGAAGGGTTTTAGTCATTTAAGCTTCCACATTGCATGGAACATTTTCTTTATTACAGAGTTTACTTGGCTCTCGAGAGCTAGGTTACGGTCAAGTGTGACACCTAGTATTTTCAGACTGGCTGCTGTAGGGAGGGTGTGACTTGGGGTAGTTAGTGTCGTGGGTTTATATTTGTTATGTTGAGAGGTAAGGATGAGACAGTGTGTTTTTTCAGTGTTCAGTTGAAATGAATTTGCCCAGGAGTCCATAATGATCAGGCCATCGTTGATTTTATTGGCTATTTCTTTCATGCCATGTCTGAAGGGGATGTAAATAGTAACATCATCTGCGTAAATGAATGGGTTGAGTCCTCGATTAGATAGGGATTGTGCCAATGGAATCATCATCATGTTGAAGAGTATAGGTGATAATGGTGATCCTTGAGGTACTCCACATACTGCTTTCCATGGTGGTGATATGATTGAGTTTGATTTTACTTGATAAGTTCTGGTAGCTAAAAAGCCTTTAATCCAATTAAGTACATTTCCTTCGATCCCATAGTGGTTAAGTAACCTTAGAAGTATGTTGTGGTTTACCATGTCGAATACACTTGACATGTCGAACTGGAGGAGGAGTATACTTTTACCTATGGCTATCTCCTGCTTGAATTTGGCCAGGAGGGTGACTAGCCTTGAGATGTTCAAAATGTAGAACTGATGATGCTAGGGAGACATGACGTAACAGGCTGCCTGGAGATAGTGAAGATACTTACCTGTAGCAGGTATTCTCCAAGGACAGCAGGCCTTATATTCTCACATATGGGTAAGGCAATCCGCATTGCCGTTTGGAGCTTAAAGGAAGCTGAAAAGAGCTTTGTGGATCAATGTAATACATCACAACCTGATTGTCTGTTTCAATGAGTACAATTTGGTGTTACAGCCGATCTCTGAAAACCGAGTGTTCCAAATAGGCCAAAGCTCCAAGAGATTGATCTAGAGATCTGTTTCCTGGGCGAACCAAGCACCTTAAGCCTGAAGCCCATCTATAAGAGCTCCCCACCCCAGGCAAGATGCATCCATCATCAGCACTTTTCATGGCTGAGGAATTTGTAATGGAAGACCCAGAGTCAAATTGGATTGAATGGTCCACCACAATAGGGAGCGAGCAAGCTCTGAGGACACTCGGATGACATCCTCCAGAGCCCCCATGGCTTGGTAGCATTGAGAAGCTAGGCTTCATTTGACAGACCTCATGTGAAGACGCATTATGGGTGTCATATAAACTACTACTACTACTATTTAGCATTTCTATAGCGCTACAAGGCATATGCAGCGCTGCACAAACATAGAAGAAAGACAGTCCCTGCTCAAAGAGCTTAAACTGTGGACACTATCAGCTCATTTTCAAAAGAGGACGCCCATCTTTCGACACAAATCACAAGATGGGCGTCCTTCTCACAGGGTCGCCCAAATCGGTATAATTGAAAGCCGATTTTGGGCATCTCCAACTGCTTTCCGTCATGGGGATGACCAAAGTTCATGGGGGTGTGTTGGAGGCGTAGCGAAGGCAGGACTTTGGCGTACCTAACACATGGACATCCTCGACCCATAATGGAAAAAAAAAGGCGTCCCCAACGAGCACTTGGATGACTTTACCTGGTCCTGTTTTTCTTACGACGAAGGCAGAAAAAGGAGCCCGAACTGACCAGATGACCACCGGAGAGAATTGAGGATGACCTCCCCTTACTCCCCCAGTGGTCACTAACCCCCTCCCAGCCTCAAAAAAAAATCTTTAAAAATATTGTGCCAGCCTCAAATGTCATACTCAGGTGTCCATCACAGCAGTATGCAGGTCCCTGGTGCAGTTTTAATGGGTGCAGTGCACTTCAGGCAGGCGGACCCAGGCTCATCCCCCCCTGCCTGTTACACTTCTGGTGGTAAATGTGAGCCCTCCAAAACCCACTGTACCCACAATCTAGGTGCCCTCCTTCACCCGTAAGGGCTATGGTAGTGGTGTACAGTTGTGGGTAGTGGGTTTTAGGGAGGGTTGGGGGGCTCAGCACACAAGGTAAGGGAGCTATGTACCTGGGTGCAATTTCTGAAGTCCACTGCAGTGCTCCCTAGGGTGCCCGGTTGGTGTCCTGGCATGTGAGAGGGATCAGTGCACTACGAATGCTGGCTCGCATTTGGTCACTTCTGAGATAGGTGTCCTTGGTTTCCATTATCGCTGAAAACCAGAAACGACCAAGTCTAGGGACGACCATCTCTAAGGACGACCTAAATTTCAAGATTTGGGCGTCCCCAACCGTATTATCGAAACGAAAGATGGACATCCATCTTGTTTCAATAATACGGGTTTTCCCTCCCCTCCATCGGGACGTTTTGCGAGGACGTCCTCAGCAAAACTTGGGCGTCCCTTTAGATTATGCCCCTCTATGTGGCCTAATAATCTCAATATCTGCCAAGCCGTGAGCTGCTTTGCGGGTCGAAGCCCAGAAGCCAGTGTGACTAGAGCATCCGCCCTTGGCCCCAGGAGGAAGGCTCAAACCTTCTGAGTATTGAGCAGGGCTCCAATAAATTCCAACTGTTGAACAGCCAGCGTGGTTGAAAAGTGAGGTGAAGGAAGCTATTAGGGCTAAAAGAAACGCCTTCAGAAAATGGAAGCAGGAACCGTCTGAAAATAACAAGCAGCAGCATAAGGAGTGTCAAAGCAAATGCAAGGCGCAGATAAAGAAGGCCAAGAGGGATTATGAAAAAAAGATAGCATTAGAGGCAAAAAAACATAGCAAAATTATTTTTCAGTATATTAAAAGCAGGAAGCCAGCAAAAGAATCGGTTGGGCCACTGGATGATAGAGGGGTAAAATGGGCGATCAAGGAAGATAAAGACGTAGTGGAGAGATTGAATTCTTAGCTTCAGTCTTCACCGAGGAAGATTTGGGTGGGATACTGGTGTCGGAAATGGAATTTCAAGCAGATGAGTCGGAGAAACTTACTGACTTCACGGTAAACCTGGAGGACGTAATGGGGCAGTTCAGCAAACTGAAGAGTAGCAAATCTCCTGGACCGGATGGTATTCATCCTAGAGTACTGATAGAACTGAAAAATGAGCTTGTGGAGCTACTGTTAGTGATATGCAATTTATCCTTAAAATTGAGCATGGTACCGGAAGATTGGAGGGTGGCCAATGTAACGCTGATTTTTAAAAAAGGTTCCAGGGGAGATCCGGGAAATTATAGACCGGTGAGTCTGACGTCGGTGCTGGGGAAAATGGTAGAGGCTATTATCAAAAACAAAATTACAGAGCACATCCAAGGACATGGATTACTGAGACCAAGTCAGCACGGCTTTTGTGTGGGGAAATCTTGCCTGACCAATTGACTTCAATTCTTTGAAGGAGTAAACAACTATGTGGACAAAGGGGAGCCGGTTGATATCGTGTATCTGGATTTTCAAAAGGCGTTTGACAAGGTACCTCATGAAAGGCTACAGAGGAAATTGGAGGGTCATGGGATAGGAGGAAATGTCCTATTGTGGATTAAAAACTGGCTGAAGGATAGGAAACAGAGAGTGGGGTTAAATGGGCAGTATTCACAATGGGGAAGAGTAGTTAGTGGGGTTCCTCAGGGGTCTGTGCTAGGACCGCTGCTTTTTAATATATCCTATATAATAAAACTCACTTCCAACATTCTGAAGCTGACTGAATGGCTGAGGCATTCCTGCTCTCTGTATCCATCTCCTGAATTGACATCACATACTTCCGTGGTCGTCACAAGCAGAAGTGACCAACCACACGAGGTTTCTCAGCTTCAGAATGTTGAAGGTGCATTCTATTAAATAGGATTGCTCAGTTCCTTGAAGCACAGCCAGAGCTCAGCATCCTGCACAATAACACTCAGACACCAGAGAGAGAGGGGGGGGGGGGCTGACACCAGGGGGGGGGGGGAGGTACCTCTGTCACACACACTCTCTCTCTCACTCTCACACTGTATCACATTCACTCTCTATGTGTCACACAGTCACTCACACACTCTCTTGGTCTCATACACTCAGTCTCACAGAGAGTCTGTGTCTCACACACACTCTCTCTCACACTGTCTCACATACGCACTTGCACGCACTCTCATTCTCACACACTCACAGACACACTCGCACCCAGACTCACTCACTCTCTCTCATACACACACACCCACACATTCACTCTCTCTCTCACACACAGTCACTCTCACATACACTCTCTCAAACATACACACTCCGAGGAAAACCTTGCTAGCGCCCGTTTCATTTGTGTCAGAAACGGGCCATTTTTACTAGTTTATAAATGATTTAGAGATGGGAGTAACTAGGGAGGTAATTAAATTTGCTGATGACACAAAGTTATTCAAAGTCGTTAACTCACGACAGGATTGTGAAAAATTACAGAAGGACCTTATGAGACTGGGCGGCTAAATGGTAGATGACGTTTAATGTGAGAAAATGCAAGGTGATGCATGTGGGAAAAAAGAACCCAAATTATAGCTACGTCATGCAAGGTTCCACGTTATGAGTTACAGACCAAGAAAGGGATCTGGGTGTTGTCGTCGATAATACACTGACACCTTCTGGTCAGTGTGCTGCAGTGGCTAAGAAAGCGAATAGAATATTGGGTATTATTAGGAAAGGTATGGAAAACAGGTGTGAGGATGTTATAATGCCGTTGTATCGCTCCATGGTGCAACCGTACCTTGAGTATCTCAAGAAAGATATAGTAGAATTGGAAAAGGTGCAGCAAAGGGCAACTAAAATGATAGCGGGGATGGGACGACTTCCCTATGAAGAAAGACTAAGGAGGCTAGGGCTTTTCAGCTTGGAGAAGAGACGGCTGAGGGGAGACATGATAGAGGTATATAAAATAATGAGTGGAGTGGAACAGGCGGATGTGAAGTGTCTGTTCATGCTTTCCAAAAATACTAGGACTAGGGGGCATGCGATGAAACTACAGTGCAGTAAATTTAAAACAAATAGGAGAAAATGTTTCTTCACCCGAGTAATTAAACTCTGGAATTCGTTGCCGGAGAACGTGGTGAAGGCGGTTAGTTCATCAGAGTTTAAAAAGGGGTTAGACGGTTTCCTAAAGAACAAGTTCATAAACCACTACTAAATGGACTTGGGAAAAATCCACAATTCCAGGAATAACATGTATAGAATGTTTGTACGTTTGGGAAGCTCGCCAGGTGCCCTTGGCCTGGATTGGCCGCTGTCGTGGACAGGATGCTGGGCTCGATGGACCCTTGGTCTTTTCCCAGTGTGGCATTACTTATGTACTTATGCCCCTTATGTAACAGGGTGAAGATGGGGTAGGGTAGTTTAAAACGAACCCTAGTAGCTTGAGCACCAGCTTGAGCACCCGGATAGTCCTCCGCATGGACTCCCAAGCACCATCCTTCGGCATGCTCTTCACCAGTCAATTTCCAGATAAGGGAACACAGAGATTCCCAGTCTGCACAGCAATGCTGTGACTGCCGCTAGACATTTGGTAAAAACCCTAGGAGCTGATGCGAGGCCAAAAGGCAACATGTGGTACTGGAACTGCTGTGGTCCCAGCCAAAATTGCAGATTCTTCCTATGACTTGGAAGTATCATAATGTGTGTGTAAGCATCCTTCAAGTCCAGAGAACATAGCCAATTGTTTTCCTGGAGAGATGGGTGCCCAGGGAAACCATCCTGAACTTTTCTTTGACAAGGAATTTGTTCAGGGCTCTTAGGTCTACGATAGGATGCATCCCCTTGTCTTCTGCACAAGAAAGTACTGCCCTTCCTCCCCTAGTGGAATGGGCTCAACCACATGGGCCTTCAGAAGGGCAACGAGCTCTTCTGCAAGTACTTGCTCGTGTTGAGAGCTGAAGTGATGAGCATTCAGCGGGCAATTTGGTGGTCTTAGTTGCCAACGGAGGGCATAACATAAGCACATAAGTAATGTCATACTGGGAAAAGACCAAAGGTCCATTGAGCCCAGCATCCTGTCCCCGACAGCAGCCAATCCAGGTCAAGGGCACCTGGCAAGCTACCCAAACGTACAAATTGTTATTCCCGAAATTGTGGATTTTTCCCAAGTCCATTTAGTAGTGGTCTATGGACTTGTCCTTTAGGAAACCGTCCAACCCCTTTTTAAACTCTGCCAAGCTAACAGCCAGCAGCTCAGGGACTGAATACTTGATGAACCCACTGGTCAGAGGTTACAAGGGGCCACCTTTCGTGGAAAAATTTCAGCCTCCCCCCAACTGGCATATTGTCCGGTATGGTCACTGTTACTGCGGCTATGCTCTCCTGGAGTCAGTCAAAACCACATTCCTTACTTTGACTGGGGAGCTACTGGGGCCTTAGGCACACACTTTTGACATGAACGAGCATGCTGATGTTGAGCCTTTAGAGGCAGGCGAGAGGAGTGTATATACATTTCTGCCCGTAGTAGACACTCTTCCCTGACTTGCCAAAATACCTCCTAGAGGAGGAGGCAGATGCAGAAGGCACCTGACAGGAGAGAGAATGGATGGTGTCAGTATATTTCTTGATTTGGTCAGCGACCTCCTCCACCTTCTCTCCAAAAATGTTATCCCCCTGGCATGGGGCATCTGCCAACCTCTGCTCCACCACCGGTTCCAAGTCATAGACACGCAGCCATGAGAGTCTGTGTATCGCTATACTTTGGACAGAGATCCTGGAAGCCACATCAAAAGCGTCATAGGCGAACCTGGCCAAGAACGTATGACATGCCCTCTGCTGCTTGGCCAACTGGCGAAGCAATTTGGCATGCACTAGAGGGAGAGTGTTTGCCAAATCTAGCAGCTTGCACACAGAGTTCCACAAGTACAGGCTCATGAAGAACTGGTAGGATTGAATATAGGAGACGAGCATAGAGGCCTGAAACATCTTATGCCCAAAAGAGTCCAAGGTTCTAGCTTTCCTGCCCAGGGGTGCCAAAGCATAGTCTCTAGAATTCTTGGCCCTTCAGAGGGTGGATTCAACCATTTGGGAATGATGAAGCAGCTGAGGCTTAAACTCTGGGGTACTCTGAATCCGGTACATGGTGTCAATTTTTTGGGAAATATTGGGACAGAGGGGATTCTCAATTCTGCATGAGATCATGTAAGATCTTGTGAAGCGGGATTCTCACAACCTCTCTAGGAGGAAACTCGTAGTCCAGGACCTTGAACATTTTGGCACTAGGCTCGTTTTCCACCTCCAAAGGAAATGGAATGGTAACCGCCATTTCCTTAACAAAAGAGGGGAAGGAAAGGTTCTCTGGGGGAGACTTTTTGGGAGGGGTCAGATGGTATCCCATAAGACTCCTTCAAGGAGAAGTATCGAAGGTCATTATCTGACTCCCAAGAGTGCTCATTGGCATTAGCCAAAACCTCCTCTGCAGAAGGCTGAGACTGAGCCTGCCTTGACCTAGAAGAGCCATGTCATTGAGAGGGGCATCGGGGAGTTAGTTCCCACATCGACTCCAGCGAGGCTTCCTCCACCGACATCAAGGGAGTGCCGGCTTGGGCGGCAATTGACGGCGGGACAGTAGACAACACCGGCAGCAGAGGCGTCACCGCCAGCTGTGGGCCAAGCAGGGCTGCAACTTGAGGCATGGAAGGTGCAAGCATCCTCAATACCGATGCACCCTGTTGAATGAAGCCAGCCAGCAGTTCAGGGAGCAAGGCCCAGATGTGTACATCGAGGCTCGACATCAGGAAAGGGGAGTCAGCTCAGAGACAGTCTGCAGAACTGTGGGAGGCTGCTCCAGGCTGCATGGAGACCGCTGCACCGGTACTTCTGAGGGGGAGCGGTCCTCCTGGCACCAATGCTTCTCGGGTACTGAACCCTTTGGTGCCCCGGAGCTCCTGGCACCATGTGTCAAGGAGGATCAATGCTGATGCTTCTTGCCCTTCACCCAAAGCCAGTCATCGAGGCACCTTGGTGCAGATGAGAACAACGTTGAATCCTCCTGTCGCCTTGGGGTAGGGTCCAATGCAGGCTGGAGACCGAGGCAGGTGGAGACTCACTAGCAGCACAACTGCTACCAGTGTCGACAGGTCTAACAGCCATATGGCCCGATGCTCCAGATGCCAATGCAACACCCGACTGATGCTGATGCAGTTGATGTCGATGCTGACGATTCAGACCGAGCTCTAAAAATCTTCTCTTGTTGAGCCCCTCTGGACAATTGAGTCATTTTCTTCATGTGATGACACAGGACACGGAAGGGTTATGATTAGGCCACAAACACTGAAGACACCCAGAATGGGTGTCTGTACCAGAGATGGTCCTACTTCACCAGGAACAGCGCTTAAAGCCAATGGGAACTTTCATGGACATGGAAGGAAAAACTTCTGTGGCCAATTCAAATGACTTGATGATGCAGAAACAGGGGCAAAGCACCAGAGAAAAAATAAAGGGAGAACCCGACAAAAGTCAAAACATAAATGCGGCCTAGTGACACAGAAAAAGAAAGGAAACTTAAAAAAAGGATAAAGAACAAAAAATAAGGGAAGCAAAAAGGAAAAAACCTTGAACATGAGAAAGAAGAAGAAAAAAAACAGTGTAAATGATGCCAAAAAGCACTCAAACTCTTTCGAATCAGGCTGTGAGGAGCAAAGGAAAAATGGCGTCCACTCCTCACTGCAATGAAAAAAAGAACTGGTGGTCCCACACTCTTACAGCAGGTGGGAAGGCACTTGAACTCGAGCAGTGGAGCTTGATATAAGCTTCGAACTGGCCAACACAGATTGTATACCCACGTTAGAAAAGTAGGCCTGCTTGTCCTTGGATAAAATATGATTATGGAAGTGTAACAGACTGACAATCTTGCAGTTTTAGAGTCATTCTTGATCTTTATTATTCATGAAAATCCATATAGAAGTGAACATGTTGCTTTTTATGAATGGCACTTGTTCTATAGACTCCATAATCTTATTCCTGTTGAAGATTTTAAACTGTGCTACAGGAAATTATTCTCTCCAAATTGGATTTCTGTAATTCCCTGTATTTGGATTTACAAGCACTGTAGCTAATCCAAAACAAGGTGGCCCAGCTGTTGTCCAGAGTGTCCTATTTAGAACATATAACTCCACATTTGATTGCATTGCATTGGCTGCCAGTGATCTGGAGGATCAATTTTAAAATTCTGACTGATTCATCAGGCATTAACTGGTGATGCCCCCTATTACACGAATGCCGCTTTGAAAACCTATAATCTGAGATCAGAGGGGTCCTGCCACTTACGTATGCCATCACTCAGTTTCATCTTGCTGAGACACGCATCCATGCTTTTTCAGTTGTGGGTCTGATAGAATGGAACATACTGCTTGAAGCACTGAGAAAAATAAAGTCTACAACACAGATGTTGCAGTGAGCATAAATAGGATGTTGCAGTTGGAAAGGAGACTGCACAGTAATGGTGACAAGATTGTCTGTTGTAGTTCAATGGGTCTCTCTTTTGAGGAGGGAAGTGTAACAGAACAGTGTGGTTTAAGACTGTAAAATTGCCTTTATTAAATCTTGAAATACATTTTAGAAAGTTGCAAGGGGACAGAAATCTTACCCATCCCAACCTATCCCCGCTGGAATCTTACCTGTCCCCACTCATCCCCGCAAGAATTTAATGGTACATAAAAAAAATTCTGGTCAGCTCTTTCAGTCTCTCTCTGGGTTCAAGCCATAGCACTGCAGGCAAGGAAGGAACAGAATTTGGAACTTGGAACACTCTGATGCACACATGTAAGACTTGTCTGATTCACTGGCACTGTGCTGAGAGGTCGCCACATGCACATGCCAGTAGGTCAGGTGACACCTGATGCTTGTGCCTGTGTCAGAGCTGAGGTCTGCGCATCAGTCCAGGAGTAGAGAGGATTAATAGTAACATAGTAAGTGACAGCAGATAAAATCCTGAACGGTCCTGCCTGCCCAATAGTCACGCTCATTATCAATTCATAATTAATTCAAGAATGAACATGATATTATATACTTGATTATAGTATTTATGGGACATAACACAAATAGAGAGGGTAATACAGCATACACAGAAAGTATACAAACAGAAAAAGCAACACTGGACCTTCAAGACTGGGACAATAAAAGTTCTTTATTAATGACCTGACACGGGCCGTGTTTCGGCGCTAGACAAAGCCTGCTTCAGGGGTCAAAGAGGGGGGACACAGTCAGATGTACATGGATTGAGTTCAATGCCCAGTGTATAATTTAAAAAGTCGCCATTCGCTGTACTGGAGACAATGCAGCTCAATGGAGAGCTCTCTCATGCGCATCAAAGTGAAAGTAAAAACCGCTTTGATGCGCATGAGAGAGCTCTCCAATGAGCTGCATTGTCTCTGGTGCGGCGAAAGGCGACTTTTTAAATTATACACTGGGGCATTGAACTCAATTCACGTACATCTGTGTTCCCCCCTCTTTGTCCCCTGAAGCAGGCGTTGTCCAGCGCCAAAACACGGCCTGTGTCGGGTCATTAATAAAGAACTTTTATTGTCCCAGTCTTGAAAGCCCAGTGTTGCTATTTCTGGGACATAAACCATAGAAGTCTGCCCGGCCCTATCCTTATGTTCCAACTGCTAGAGTTGTTGTTGAGGCTCACTTCAGCCTATTTGTCTTCTCATTTGCGGGAAACAGACCGTAAAAGTCTGTCGAGCATTGTCCTCATTTTCCAGCCACTAAAGTTGTTGTCTAAGCCCTTTCCAGACCATCCTAAACCAGATTGCCATATATAAGACACAGAGCATACAAGTCTGCCCAATATCGGCCCTAGTTCATCACAGCCAGAGTCACCGTCTAAGCATCACTCGACAAATCCACACACATGCTGTCATTTAAGTTTAGATTTTTATAACTTCTATTTTCTAATTAGAGATCCTCTGTGTACATCCCATGCCATTTTGAATTGTCACCATTTGTGTCTCTACCACCTCCTTAATAGAGACTTTCCGCATCTGTACTGTTAAAGCAAGGAGGAGGAGAAGACAGTACTTGGTAAGTCAGAGGCTGGTGCAAGTGCCACATGCAGTTTCACAGGAACCCCACAGGAATGGCTTCCATCCCTGCAGAGCTGCTTCAGTCCCCACAGGTTCTGCAGGATTCCCACAAACCCGGTTCCCATGAAAGTCTCTAGTGCATTTCTCTAGTTTGACCAGCAGGTGGTGCATGTTTTAAGCTGTCACAAAGAACTGACCTTAAGTTAACACAGATAAGGGAATGCCTGAGTGAGGTAACCAGCTTTTTTCAAATGTTGTTGTTGGAACTCAGAGGGAAGGGGGGCCTGGAACTCGGAGGGGAAGGGAGAGAGGGAGGGAGGCGCAGGGGTCTGGAACTCGGACAGGGGGGCATGGAACTCAGACAGGGGGGCATGGAACTCGGAGGGAGGGAGGGGGCCGAGCTGGACCTCTAAGGATAACCTTGCTAGCGCCCATTTCATTTCTGTCAGAAATGGGCATGTTTTACTGTAACTAGTGCATTCATAAATCACAGCTAACAAAGCACCAGAGAATACACACAGGAGTAAAACCATTCACATGTGCTGAGTGTGGTAAATGCTTCTGTCAGTAGACAGTCCTCACTATTCACAAAATGAATTATACAGGATTAAAACTGTTAGCATGTACTAAGTATGGTAAAAACGTCTGTTATAAGCACCGGAAGGGCAATGCACAAATGGGAAAGCTGATGGCCTCTCCAGAAAGGAAGAACCAGAACCACCCTGACACTGGACTATTGAGACCCGCAGTAGTCTGTAGAGGCCTCAGTCCGGGGTGTCTCTTTTCAGGAGGGTGTGCTTTAAGCCTGTAAAATAGCCTTTATTAAATTTTGAAGTGCATTTCTCTAGTTTGGTCAGCAGGTGGTGCATGTTATATATATATATATATATATATATATATATTTTTTTTTTTTTTTTTTTTTTTTTTTTTTGTTACATTTGTACCCTGCGCTTTCCCACTCATGGCAGGCTCAATGCAGCTTACATGGGGCAATGGCGGGTTAAGTGACTTGCCCAGAGTCACAAGGAGCTGCCCGGGCTCTGTTTGGCCCAGGAGCTTTTGTCATTTCAATTATAGTGGCATTTGAGAGAGAGAGAGAGAAGAAATCTTTGCTGAAGCCCTGTAAAAAAAAAAAAAAAGTTATATTTGATAACTGCTTAACAACTATATGCCTTGATCTCCCCAGTCACTTTCTAGGAAGTAAACAAATGTATATTTATTGTTATAATTGATCCATATTTCAGTTACCTGTTATTGTTTGTTGATTGCACTACTTTGTTCCACTGTTCAATTTTTTAAAGACAATAAACAATATTTAGTTTATTGCCTCTGTCTGGACTGATAGAATCCTGGGGGTTTGTGTGTTAAATCTGTGAGTGCTTTCTGGGAAGTGTGGGACCATTGAGAGTGTGGCCTCAGTAACCTAGAAATCACTGGGGATAATTTGAGAGCAGAAGACTCGCCCAGAGGCGGTTGTGACCCAGTTGGTGGGAGGAGGGTGCTAGTGTACAGCTCAAGCAGCAGGTGCAGGCGGACATGAGTTGTGCTGGGGATAGACCCTCTAAGTGGCTACGGGGTAACCCCAGGCAGGTGGCTAGGCGTTTTGTGACAATGGTGCAGGATATAAACTTGATAAAAATGCGTACATGGCAGGATGGGTGCTAACGAGATGGCCAAAGTGGATGTCATCTTCCCCTTTGCTGAAGATCTTGTACAACTTGCCAGTGAAAGCCAGGCTTTTAAGTTGCTGGTCTTGGCTTTTACGTAGTTGAGAATAAATAGGTTGGGGTACTTATGGTCCAGCCTACAGAAGTACATGCTTAGTCGAGGATCAACATCAAGTATCATATTTGGTGATCATCTTGTTTAAGAGATAAAGTGGGTGAGACTTAAACAACTCAGACCTTTCAGTAGTTATTTCTGAGTTATGGAATTAACTTCTGGAGGACAAGAGAAGCATTATAGAATATTCTGTAGGAAATTAAAACCGCAGATGGGGAGAAATCCATCTTTTGGTAGTTTTTGATGATTTTTCACATTGTGGTTAATGGAGTGAGGCGGTGGTAGAGGAAAGATGCAAATATTGTGTTTTTGTGGGTCTGTTTGTCATGTTTTAATGTTTTATAGAGCTGTATACTGCTTTGGACATTTTTGAAAAATAGGAAAGCAGGATATAAGTTTTTAAATAATGTGTTTTAGCACTAAAATGGATATGTGGTTTGTAGTCATTATAAATTAATTTTATCTACATGTAACACTGATGAGTGTAAAGATGATTTGGATTGGCAGTATATAAAACATGTGAAATAAATAAAATCCCTATGCTGGCTTATCTTGACTAGGGCTCCCGCTGGTGTGGAAAAAATCTGCCGACATCACTGTGCTCAAAGTAGATATGCTCAGCAGCAGCATCAAAAGCAAGTGCCCTCCAAGGTGAGTCAGTTCACTCTCACTCTGTTCTGAACTTTCTGACCAACCAGGTAGGCATACATCAGGTTAGACCAGTAGTTCTCAACCTTTTTCCAGTCGGGACACACCAAATAGATGATGCTCACATATGTAACACATTACACACATGACCTTTAGTCTGTCACAATATAACAGTTCTTATGAGTTAAATGCAAACATACTCTGCATCCACAAATCTCAACATCCCCTCCAATCCAACAACAGATGCAGAACAGAACATTTCACCATACAATAAATATTCTGATTCTCATGTCATTGGAGTAACAGCAACAAAAACCTGAAAAAAAAATCCAACTTAATACATATGTAGCAAATCTCCTATACTACAGCACCTCTGATTCCTGTGATTCAGCAGCAAGAACCCTATGAATTGGCAGCACTATCACAATATATATAATTTCTAGAAATGCCTATCTACCAGTGAAATACCTCACCTCAGACACACACACACAAACAAACAAACAAACAAACTGCTAGACCTTCAAATAGAGACTAAACCACCACAAATTACAAGTGTGGAAACAAAACAAGAAATAGAAATCCCAATAATGCACTCTGCATGCAGTGCAAAATTTGAAAACAAGACCTTGAAATACATTTCCTTCTATGCACTAAATGAAGTACAAATACAGAGATTCACATGTTCACAAAACACAATCTGGATCTTTCACCCAATCCCCACTGCCACTAGCAGCCTAGTGGAGGAGTAGCTTAATGGTTAGTGCATTAGGCTTTGATCCTCGTGAATTGGGTTCCATTCCCACTGCAGCTCCTGGTGACTCTTGGTAAGTCACTTACAACCTCCACTGCCCCAGGTACAAAATAAGGAGTCCTTTTACTAAGGTGTGCTGAAAATGGTTTGTGGTAGTGTAGGCGCAGGTTTTAGGCGCATGTCGATCAATTTTTCAGCGTGCTTGTAAACAAGGCCTTTTTATTATTTTTGCCAAAAATGGACGTGCGGCAAAATCAAATTTGGGGTCTGCGACTTTACCACCCGCCATTGACCTAGTGGTAAAGACTCAGGCGCCAACCGGTCGGTAATGACCTGTGTGAGTCTGAAAATAAAAATTATTTTTCAGACGCATATATCGGACATGCACCAAAAATGAAATTACCACAAGAGCCATGTTGTAGCTGGGCGGTAACTCCATTTTGGTGTGCATACACGCTTACACGGCTCAGTAAAAGGGCCCCCAAGTACCTGTATATAATATGTAAACCGCTTTGATTGTAACCACAGAAAGGCAGTACATCAAGTCTCATCTCCTTTCCTTTCCCTTAGAAATGATTAGTAGTAGTATTCACTAATAGTGGGGAGTGAACAATGCTGGGGCAGCACAGGCATCAGAAAAGACTGCAAGCAAGTGAAGCAGCCTTGCTTTGGGAGAAGCCTTGGAAGTGCAGATTTTTATTTTTTTATTTGCTGCACTTGTATCCCACATTTTCCCACCTATTTGCAGGCTCAATGTGGCTTACAAAATAATACAACAACTTATACACATTATAGGATAAGAATTTCAGACTATAGATACAGATGGGTACATAGAATATCATAGCAATCATATTAACGGATTAATAATTTTACAATTGTTACAAATAAAAGTTCTGCTTTTGTATCTAATACTATTTTCCTGCTGCAAATGGGTCTTCCCATGATTTCCATCTTAGGAAGATCACCAGCTAACTTCTGTTTTGGCTACACAGACAATCTCAGATCAGGAGGTATCCAAAATAGTCTATGCATTCAAAACCATAACTAGCCATTCTGGTGACCTTAGGCATGGAGTGGAGTAGTCGTCTAATGGTTAGTGCAGTAGCCTAAGAACCAGGGGACTGGGTTCAATTCCCACTGCAGCGCCTTGTGACTCTGAGCAAATCACTTAACTCTCAACTGCCCCAGGTACAAAATAAATACCTGTAAATAATATGTAAACCACTAAAGGTGGTACATCAAATTCTTTCCCTTAGTAAGGTGGAAATTGTGATATGTGGAGGATTCTTTTTTTCCCCCCATCTATTTATACCATCATCACCATACTGACCCCCTCTCTCCAACCATCCCCTCACTTCTCAAACTATTCCTCATCACTCACCCACTCTCACCCTCCCCCTCCCCAGGAGCCCCCTGACCCCCCCTCTGTGAACACTCTATTCCTTTTCCCTTTCTCCTGCTTTCCATTGACCAGTAGCCCTGTTCTCCCACATTCCCATTAGGCCCAGACTCTTCCATCCATCCCACTCTTGCACAGTCAGCTTACCTATGATACTGGTGTCAGTAGGCAGATGCTGCCCCCTTTTAAGGGGCCTGTATCCTAAACACTCAGAGATGTCTTTTCCTACCAATCTCTGGGCACCTGAGGTTTAGGCTTGCAGTTTTCAGCCCAATTCATACTATCAGGAGCATTATGAAGTGTAGTAAAGAACCCACAACACTGTGCTGTGCTCTGAAACATGGCCAGAGAGATGTAGAGGCAGATGCCAGAAGCTAAGGAGAGAGAAGGGGCCTGCCTGAGGAGAAAAGGAGAGGTGAAAGAAGTCATGCTGCTGGTGCAGCAGAAAGGCTGGTCAGGCAGTACAGCAGCAGTGAGTTTGGGTAAGGGATGTTAGCTACTCACCTCCTCCCCCTGGGGGTTGGGAATAAAAGCATTTGTATAATTTGATAAAAATCTGCAAGAAGGGAGGCAACAGTGTAATAAATGAAGCCTCTTATCTGTTTTCGGGATCTGGGGGAACATATAGAGGACCACAAAAAAGGCAGTGCTGCAAACAGGTGTTTTTCTCCTTTGTAGCTGATTTTCTCCTACAGCTTTCTTCTTCTGGGCACTGAGCAGGCTGGGTCATCTGACAGAGCTCTGCTCCTGTAACCTGTGTGCCCCTGACCCACATTTATCTCCCTCTCTTCAGCAGCTTACTGGGAATATTCTGATAGTTGGCTTTTGTTCTGGACAAGGCACTATAATAGCTTGCTTTGCTGTTCCCACCCCACTGCATTCTGCATACTGTTCCCCGCTTGATGAATGTACAGTATTTATGTTTCACATGCTTCTGGCAAAAGAGAAGAGCAGCCACCTGATGGTCTTGCGACACCCTAGTTGTGAACCACTGGGTTACACCATATGACACTGTCTGAGAAGGACATTCTCACCTGTTAAGCACTCACCTTTTTTTCTATTTCATTTGTCTCCAAGAGCTCCAAATGGGATTTCTTCACAAAGACAAAATTTTGCATTCTTATCTAAAATCCTCACTGATCCATGTTTACTAGTAAGTTAAACATTTTTTGGGAACACTAGGATCAACACTGATGACTGAAAAAGAACAAGCTTCTCTAAATAAAAGAAAGTGAACCAGACCTGGAAGCTTAATCAAAAACACTGCAATTCAGCAGTGTTCACAGCCTTTAATTCATGATGAACCCAGAGGCAGAAAAATATGTGAAAAAACAAAAAACCATCACATCCTGAATCTAACAGGGAAAAAGTAAATTAAAAAAAATATATAGCACATAAGACACGCTTACAAATGTATTTAATTGTAAAAATGTACATTTCCCCAGTTCCTTTTCAGACAGTTCTCGGCAAACAGAGGCCTTCACAGGATCGATGGTCTCTGCTGTATCTACTATCGTCAACCCATTACAAGGTAAAGAGAATGGGACTGTGGACAGGCTGTCCCATTTTTTTTCCTGACTGACATATCACAGAACTCACCAACTTGAATAGGGATTAAGAGAATACATGGAGAATTATTTTACAATATAAATAGCATTTAAAATGGCACTACATATAACAGAGCTACATCAATCCTGAGGACTGTTTAACATGCAGAGGAGGCCCCCTCCTCCTCCTCCCACAAAGGAAAAAAAAATTCACAATTCTCTTTCCTCCCCTAACACCCTTATTAGAGCTTGGCCCCAAAGCCAAACCACACCCCACCGCCAAACAAAAATATCATCTGCTTTTTGATTAAATTCTCTGCCTTTAAATATTTCTCTGTGTCCCAAAGACCTCGGCAATGTTTTATTTTATCTGTTTTTATATACAGGTGTAAATCATCTTTTAAATGATATTTTGTGCCCACCAGCACCAGACTGACACTACTGAATAATCTCCACAGATACACATATAGTCAGATCCTGAGAGAGCTTTTCAGCTTTGCTCACATTGGTTTCTCATAATGAGATGCTTATGTTTATATATAAATTTTAACTATCTGGAGGTCAGCTTTAGAATCTCTGCCCATTTTATAGTCAATTTACCTTATTTTGTTAAGTAAAAAATTGTACAATGCTGTTTTTTTTGCAGATAAATTCACAGTACAAGTTGATATTCATTAAAAAAAAAAAAAAAACTCCAACCAAACTAAGAAATCATGAAATGTGAAACCGTTTTCACCCCCCTCCCCCCAGCTCAAATTTCAAACAGTGCTAGAACTGGCACCTCTTTGGGAACAATAACCTCAAGATCAAGACTCCCACCTCACTCTGCTGCAAGGTCCCCTGCACAAGATGGGAAAGTCAATATTTACTCCATCTCTTTAATAAGACCACGAGTCATTTTGTTGGCACTAAAATTTCATTTTTAGAGAAAGCTTGTGGGACAAACCCAAGCAGAATGGAAAGTACTACATGAAATTCAGCATGGAGTAAGAATGAAATCATGGTATCAAAGAGTAGTCTGCCAGTTGCAACAATGTTACTCCCCGAACTATCCTGTCCCATAAGACAAAGATGCTGGTTTGGAGGCATGAGCATGTGTGTATAAGGACACACTTTCTATATGCAGAACCTGGGCTTGGGGAGTGTGCAAATGCATGCATGTGTGCAAAAGCACTACCACTGTGAGCTAGTTCAGCCATCCAAATCCACAAGCTGTACCAGAAAATTGCACCTGCCCCCCTCCTCCCCAACTCATTCCTGCACAGATATTGCACCAATCAGCACCTTTTATTTAGGTTACAGGAGTTTCTGGTGCTTCCAGTCCACTGATGCAGGAGGGCTTTTCAAGATAAAAAGAATATTGTATTTTGTTATTAGAAAATCTAACAAAACTAATCTTTTTTTCTCTCCATGCCATTTACAAACAGAAAAATTAAAATACAACGCCCCTTCCCCCTTAAAAAAAAAACCCCAAAACAACAACAACAAAAAAAAACCCACACACACACGCACACAAAAATACCAGATGTCTCTCTTGATTTCCATGCGGCTCCATCACTGTTGTGAGGATGGGGGTTGGGAACCTTTAACTTAAGCAATAAAACTACAAAAGTGTTTTGTATTTTCGTCCTTTTCTAATGCTCATTTATAGAAAAAATGTCACAAATATGCTGTATGTACAGAACTTGAGATCCCAAAGGCGGCTTCAGTAGTTAATGAAATAGCACCTTTAATGAGAAGAGTGCATTCTCTTTGAAGAGAAAGAATGCACTGGGTTTTCAAAGCTGCAAGTGTTCAGATCCTTGTTGAAATCTTGTTTGATTTTTCCTTTTACAAATATCTACATGTATATGTTTAACCCTTTCCAAGCCTTTGGGAGACCAATCTGAGCCTCCTAGATTCAGACTCACTAGACGTGCCATTGACAAGAAATCTCCTGTCACTCTGTCGAATCTGTCATCAATGTGTCCAGCTGCATGGAGGTGGTCACAGAGGAATGCAACTGGATAAAGATTCTCTGAAAGATGGGCTACTGTCCTTTGTATGAGTTACAGGATTCACAATCAGAATGAAAAGGGTTAAAATCAATTACACACACCAAAAAAAAAAAGAAAAAAAATGCTTGTTCTTCCTCTTTAAAACATGTTGCTTTGGGATCTTGGCTGGCATTGTGTTTGCCGTAGAGCCTCCATCAAGGAAAAGTAATTTGCATTCTGTCCATATCCCTCAGGATTTGACACCCGTGGACGCTTGGCTATCTTCGCCTCAGCACCTGAGAATATATCTTCCTGGGGGGCCCCAGTGCTGAGTGACTATAGGAGACAAGAAAGCAGAAACTATTAGAATGGGAGGGCAGATAATGGGCAAACATGGATTACATGATTCATGCAACAGTGAATGGGTGCTTTGCAGCCTAATTTCTCAGGAAAAAAAGGTGGAGAACTACAGACATTCTCTCTCCAAGTGAAATGAACACAGGCCCTTGGCATCAGGCTATATAGGCTGATCAGCAAAGACCTGTGCAGTTACACCAGGTTCACATGTTCTCCATTCTTTGTAAACTCTCCCAATACTCTGATTCTGTTTCTGACATCCTATGCCATCTCTGCCAGTTCCTCTATTGAATTTACAGCCATGCTCTTCTCTGGTGTGACACAGTATGGCATTTCTTATGTCCTCCCCCCCAAAAAAAAACAAAAACAAAAAAACAAAACAGCTTTTGACTCATCATGGATGTCTTGCTCTTCCAGGCTTCCTTGGAATGGCCCTGTGATTTCCACCCAGAACATCCCTAACAAAAGCTTTTCACAGAAATCTAAGACAGTTCCTTAAATGTGCTTTAGAATTTGAGATCATGTAGTCTTGGACAAAATGACAGCAATTAACTGTGTCCAGACTCCAGTCATAAAACCTGACAAATTTATTCCAATGGTGTAAGTCTGTTAGAAGCTGGCTAAATCAATTCCCCTGATTAGAGTTTTTGAAGAGTGAGCAATGAAAATGTTCACTGAAATTATTATGTGCTTGAAGGATGGAAGAAAAGCAACCTCAGGAACGCCATCCTACTAGAAGTTAAGAGGCAGCCTAGGGAAGACTTAGACCACTGAAAGTTATCCAACCCTCACTATGATTAGCTGACGTTTGTACATTGCTACTATATATCTGTATTCCACAAAAACAGTGAAAGTAGGTGACAACACTGCAAATGTATGTTCTGAGCATTCACTGAATACAGGCTACTTTTCCTGCTGTATGTTCTTCTTCCATTCGACTTCAGCATCATTACACACTAATTAGGTTTAGGTTTAGCAGAACTTGATATACCGCTTGAAAAAGGTCCATTATTCTAACTTTCAATTTGTTTTGTCTTCCTTTCTTCATATTATATGTCATCTTTAATAATCTATAAATTATTATTACTGCAGTTATTATTTTGCTTGCTATAAACTGCTTTCGGTTGAACTTTGTTAAAGAAAAGCCGTCTGCAACATAACATTGTTTGAGCAATTACTGCCGAAGGGCCGACTTTCTTCCTAGGTCCCATTCTTACATCTTATAATGGGCAATGATCACGCATACAGTGCATGAATTTAAGAGGTCACTGCCAACAGGCTGGTGATCACCCTAACTGTGACCTCTATATGTCTTCATGGTATGCCATCACATTCAGTATCTAAAAACACTGTTCAGATTGGCTTTCTTCTGTTTCCCTTCTTCCTTATGTTTGATTAAAAAAAAAAAAAAAGCACTCTCATATCTGCATGCCTCATGCACTTTCCCTGAGTATATCCTGTTCTTTCTTCATTTACTGCTTCTGCTGTGTATAGATTTTTGTTTACCTTTTCCTATAACAATGCCCTTCTGCCCTGGCTGTAAAAACAGAGCATTTTCTCACTATCATTCTCTTATGGGCTCTGTATACACAGGTTCAATATTTTCCTCCTTCTCCCTTCCTAGCGTTCAAAATCATTCTTTAAGAGCTGGGTTCCTCCCCATGCCCCCTTTTCTTCTTAACAATGATTGAACATAGTACCAATGCATTCCCCAGCGCATTTGCTGCTTTCTCACTTGTGCCTGCCAAGTTTGAACATAAAGGATGCTAACAGATCATCTGCTCCAGCAATGTCCTGAGAGAGGGGGCATGGTTTCTGCTGGCTTTCCTCATCTATTCTTTAGCATTTAAAGTGTGTCCTGGGCCTAAGCTCTCAGATACATTTTATTTTAAAGAGCTGCTAACAATAACTCTGTAGAGAGATCTGTTTTAAATTTGGCAAGAAGCAGCCCTGCACTGTCATGTTTTAATGAAGGTTTGTCCAACCTACGACCCTTGGGTCAAAATCTGGCCCTCGTAAGCTTGGCAACTCTTGTTATGCTTACAGCAGAACTCCTGCTTTCCCACCATGACTCGGTTTCAAGTCTTGCGAGACCAACCTTAACTTCCAGCACCAAATGGCCCAAGCCTGCCGAGAGCTCTATCATGGTGCAGAAGCGGGAAATCAAACCAGTAGAGAATCCACAAACGTGGAGAACTCAACGAAGTCCCACGGATAGTCACAATACAACAAAGCAGTGGGTAAAAAACCAGGAGTCCCAGAGTGAAGATGAACCAAACTTTATTAATCAGTATATTGACTCGACACAACGTTAGACTCCCGACTCCTGGTTTTTTACCCACTGCTTTGTTGCAGAAGTGGGAATCCCACTGTTTCTTCTGTAGGTGAAGCCAGGTGAGGGAAAAGAGACTGGGTGACGACTGGAGGAGGGATGTACATCAAAGACAGAGAGAGACTGGGTGAAGGCTGGGGGGGGGGGGGGGGGAGATGAGAGAGAGAGATGAGATGGAGGCTGAGAAGAGGACAATGCACCATTGTATTTTGCCATTATTTGATGATACATGCAGCAAAATACAACGGTGCATATTGTGGCCCTCCAAATGTTAGAAAATATAAAATATGGCCCCTGACAGAAAAAGGTTGGACAAGCCTGTTTTAATTCCTGGTTTCTTCTTGTCTCAATGTAAACATTAACAAGGACTGAAGGTCAACACATTACTTTTTTTACTCCCCCTCCATCCAATACTACTTTAAAGATAAATTTGTTGCAGAATTTAGTACGGTTTATACCATCAATATTACATTAATATCTTCCCCTCTTCCTTGTTATGCGGCATGCCTTGTTGTGTTCAAACTGAATGTTTATAGTTCTGGATAATCTATTTAAATAATAAGAAAATAAAGGGGAAATTTAGACTTATCTGTTAATTTCCTTTCCTTCAGTCCTGCCAGACTAATTCAGGCAAGTGGAAAATAAAGAGAAGTGACATGCTGTAGGAAGTTATAGCAGTTCAGCCTGTCAGGCCAGTGCATGTGGTCTGGCCTTGGAGCAGGCAGGCATCAGCTTGGCAAGTACACTCAACATCTTCAAAAAAGACACCGTATCAGAGACAGAACACTTAACTGGGAAAATAAACTATCATCAGCATAAAGTCGATATTGAACACCCAGACTAGAGAGAACACCACAGATTTGACCAAATAGATATTAAACAGTATAGCCAAGAAAGCTGACACTTGCAGCACACCCATAGTAATAGGAATCCGACTGAGTTTTCCTCACCTAAACAAACAAGAAAATAATGCTCTGAGAGAAACTAACAAAACTACTCTAAAACTGTATGCTGAATCCCCAATAAATATAACCTCCTTAGTAAAATTTCATGGTGAATTGTATCAAAAGCTGCAGAAATATCCAAGAAAATCATTAAATATTCCTCACCTCAATCAAATCCAGCAAGAATCAAATCAAATTCAGACACAAGTTTCAGTAGAATGTTTAGATCTAAAACCATATTGACATAAATCAAGCAATCATTCATAAGTAATGCCACACTGGGAAAAGACCAAGGGTCCATCGAGCCTAGCATCCTGTCCACGATAGCGGACAATCCAGGCCAAGGGTACCTGGCGAGCTTCCCAAACGTACACACATTCTATACATGTTATTCCTGGAATTGTGGATTTTTCCCAAGTCCATTTAGCAGTGGTTTATGGACTTGTCCTTTAGGAAACCGTCTACCCCTTTTTAAACTCTGCAAAGCTAACCGCCTTCACCACGTTCTCCGGCAACGAATTCCAGAGTTTAATTACGCGTTGGGTGAAGAAATATTTTCTCTGATTTGTTTTAAATTTACTACGGTAAAATTATGTATAATCATACCTGATAATTTTCTTTCCATTAATCATAGCTGATCAATCCATAGACTGGTGGGTTGTGTCCATCTACCAGCAGGTGGAGATAGAGAGCAAACTTTTGCCTCCCTATATGTGGTCATGTGCTGCCGGAAACTCCTCAGTATGTCGATATCAAAGCTCCATCCGCAGGACTCAGCACTTAGAGAATTACACCCACGAAGGGACACTCTGCCCAGCTCACCACCGCCGAAACGGGGGAGGGGAATTAACCCAGCTCATCCCCACACAAGTGGGGGAGGGGAATCCGTCCAGCTCATCCCCGCGGAGCGGGGGAGGGACACCACACCCGCCGATGCGGGGGGATCTGGCTTATCCTGCAACCGCAACCGCGGGAGGAGCTGACTGACCCTAACACCGCCGAAGCGGGAGGGGTACAAAGCTGCCCTACAGCCGCACGAAGCGGGAGGGAGTGCCGGCAGAATTTATGTCTCAATCCAGCCCCGTAAAACGGAGGGGAGAGGAATGCAGCAGCTCACTGTAACACAAACTCGTCTCAACTCTTGAAGAATCCAAGTGAAAGAAGAACTTGAACACAAAGTCCTCCTGAAGTAACTGAAGGCTAAACTTGAACCTAAAATTCAACCAGAATATAAACAGTACAGATATCTGGGAGGGGCTATGGATTGATCAGCTATGATTAATGGAAAGAAAATTATCAGGTATGATTATACATAATTTTACCTTCCATATCATCAAGCTGATCAATCCATAGACTGGTGGGATGTACCGAAGCAGTACTCACCCAGGGCGGGACATAGAAATCCCTGACCTCAATACTGAAGCTCCAAACCGGGCCTCCGCCCGTGCAGCCACAGTCAAACGGTAATGCTTGGAGAATGTATGAGCCGAAGCCCACGTTGCCGCCTTGCATATCTCTTCCAAGGAGACGGATCCGGCCTCTGCCATCGAGGCCGCCTGAGCTCTCGTGGAGTGAGCCTTCAGCTGGATAGGCGGCACCTTCCCCGCGGCCACATAAGCCGCTGCAATGGCTTCCTTGACCCATCTTGCCACTGTAGGCTTAGCAGCCTGCAGACCCTTACGAGGACCTGCAAACAGGACAAACAGATGATCCGATTTCCGGAAATCATTGGTCACTTCCAAGTATCTGATGATGACTCGTCTCACATCCAGATATTCAAGAGCGGAGTACTCCTCTGGGTAGTCCTCCCTACGAAAGGAAGGGAGACAGAGCTGCTGATTCACATGGAAGCGAGAACCAATCTTGGGCAGGAAGGCAGGCACTGTGCGAATAGTCACTCCTGCCTCAGTGAACTGCAGAAAAGGCTCTCGACATGAGAGCGCCTGGAGCTCGGAAACTCTTCTGGCTGAAGTGATAGCCACCAAAAAGACTGCTTTCAACGTCAGGTCTTTCAGAGATGCCCTCGACAAGGGTTCCAAAGGCGGCTTCTGCAATGCTCTTAGCACCAGGTTGAGATTCCACGCAGGCACCACTGAGTGCAGAGGAGGGCGCAGGTGATTAACTCCCTTGAGAAAGCGCACCACATCTGGCTGCGAAGCCAGGGAAGCACCCTTCAGGCGGCCCCTGAAGCAAGCCAGAGCCGCTACCTGGACTTTAAGGGAACTGAGCGACAGGCCTTTCTCCAGACCTTCTTGCAGGACCGCCAACACTGAAGAAATTGGAGCAGTGAAGGGAGAAAGTGAGCCTGCTTCACACCATGCTGCAAAGATACGCCAAACCCTGGCGTAAGCAGTAGAAGTAGAGCGCTTCCTCGCTCTCAGCATAGTGGCGATGACCTTGTCTGAGAAGCCCTTCTTCCTCAGACGCTGCCGCTCAATAGCCAGGCCGTAAGACCAAAGGGAGAGGGATCCTCCATCACCACGGGACCCTGATGTAACAGGCCCTGCTCCACTGACAGCCGCAGAGGATCGTCGACTGAGAGCCTGAACAAGTCCGCATACCAGGGACGTCTGGGCCAATCCGGACCCACCAGGATTACCCTGCCGGGATGCTTTGCCACCCGGTCTAGCACCCTGCCCAACATGGGCCAGGGCGGGAACACATAGAGGAGCTCTTGTGTCGGCCACTGTTGGAGAAGAGCATCTACTCCCAGGATCGAGGGTCCCGTCCTCTGCTGAAAAAGCGCGGCACTTGGCCATTGGCCGATGACGCCATCAGATCTAGGCTCGGCTGGCCCCAGCGCTTCGTGATGTCCAAGAACGCCTGAGCAGATAGTTGCCACTCTCCGGGCTCCAAGGTATGGCGACTGAGAAAGTCCGCCTTGACATTCATGACTCCGGCAATGTGGGCCGCTGAAAGCTGCTCCAGGTTCGCTTCCGCCCACTGGCAAAGACACATAGCCTCCTGGCTAGAGGGGCGCTCTTGGTACCTCCCTGGCGGTTGATATAGGCCACAGCCGTGGCATTGTCCGACAGGACCCGTACAGGCTTCAACACCAGTACCGGGATGAACTCCAATAACACCAACCGAATGGCTCTGAGTTCCAGGAGGTTGATAGACCACTTGCCTCTGCAGGAGACTAGAGCCCCTGCGCTGTCCTTCCCAAGCAGTGGGCTCCCCAGCCCATCAAAGAGGCGTCTGTCGTGACGACAATCCACTCCGGGGTCACCAGAGGCAATCCTGCAGACAACTTGTCTGTCTGCGTCCACCAGCTCAGCGCCTTGCGCACTGCTGGGTCCACGGGAAGGCGCACAGCATAATCCTCCGACATCGGAGTCCAGCGCAGCAGCAGAGATAACTGTAGTGGTCTCATATGAGCCCTGGCCCAGAGCACTACTTCCATCGTGGCCGTCATAGAGCCCAACAGCTGCACGTAGTCCCAAGCCCGAATAGGAGAGGCTACTAGGAACTAGTCCACCTGAGCCTGAAGCTTGACAATCCGATTGTCTGGCAGGAACACTCTGCCCACTTGGGTGTCGAATCGAACTCCCAGATACACCAGGGACTGAGTCGGGCGCAGCTGGCTCTTCTTCCAGTTGATGATCCATCCCAGGGAGCTCAAAAGAGCAACTACCCGGTCCATAGCTTTGCCGCACTCTGCATAAGAGGGGGCTCGGATCAACCAGTCATCCAGATAAGGATGGACTTGTACTCCTTCCTTTAGCAGGAAGGCCGCTATGACCCCCATTACTTTGGAAAAGGTCCGCGGAGCAGTAGCCAACCCGAAAGGGAGGGCTCTGAACTGGAAGTGTCGTCTCAGGACTGTAAAACGCAGAAAGCGTTGGAGAGGAGGCCAGATGGGAATATGCAGGTACGCTTCCTTGATGTCCAAGGAAGCCAAGAACTCTCCTGCCTTCACTGCCGCTATAACAGAGCGGAGAGTCTCCATGCGAAAGTGCCTCACTTTCCAGGCCCGATTGACCCCTTTGAGGTCGAGGATAGGCCGGACAGAACCTCCTTTCTTTGGAACCACAAAGTAAATGGAGTAACGTCCCTTGCCAAACTGATTTTTTGGCACCGGAACGACCGCACCCAGGCGGATCAGGTTGTCCAAGGTCTGCTGCACTACCACAGCTTGACCGGAGACTTGCAGGGAGAGAGTACAAACCCGTCTCTTAAGGGTTGGCAGAACTCTAGCTTGTAGCCGTCTCTGATGACTTCCAGCACCCACGCGTCTGAAGTTATAGTGGTCCACTCGCCCAGAAACGAGGACAGCCGTCCTCCAATCTGCACTGGGGCGTGGACCAAGGCCCCGTCATTGGGTATGAGACCCTGGGGGAGGACCGGAGGGAGCACCTCCGGGACGGCGGTCTCTGCGAAAGGAATGCTGCTTGGGGGAGAAATTCCTCTTGAAGGAAGAGGCGGCAGAGGAACCCGACTTGCCCGGGCGGTACCGATGGGCTTCCTGCAACCGTCCTCTGGAGGTATCGGGACGAGTACTAACCCGAGCCCTGACCTCTGGTAATTTCTTGCCCTTAGACGTGCCGAGATCGGTCACGATTTTGTCCAGCTCGACCCCAAAGAGCAGCTTGCCTTTAAAAGGCAATCTAGCCAGGCGGGATTTAGAGGCGTGGTCAGCAGACCAATGTTTCAGCCAAAGCCACCGCCGCGCAGAGACTGTCTGAGCCATGCCTTTAGATGAGGCTCTCCAGACATCATACAGCAAGTCTGCCAAATAGGCTAAGCCCGATTCCAGGGCCGGCCAATCAGCCCTCAAGGAATGATCTGAGGGGGAAGCCCGCTGCACCATAGTCCGGCACGCCCTGGCCACATAGGAGCCGCAAACTGAGGCCTGCAAACTTAAAGCAGCTGCCTCAAAGGACGACCTTAAGGCCGCCTCCAATCTTCTGTCTTGGGCGTCCTTTAGGGCCGTGCCACCTTCCACCGGCAACGCCGTTTTCTTAGTCACCGCAGTGATTAAAGAATCCACGGTAGGCCACAGATAGGCCTCACGTTCACTCACAGCCAAAGGATAGAGGCGGGACATAGCCCTAGCCACTTTAAGGCTCGTTTCCGGGACATCCCATTGAGCCGCAATTAAGGTGTGCATGGCATCATGCACGTGGAAGGTTCTAGGCGGGCGCTTCGTCCCCAGCATAATGGCAGAGCCAACAGGGGCTGAGGGAGAGACGTCCTCCGGAGAGGAAATCTTCAAAGTGTCCATGGCCTGTAACAACAGGTTGGGCAAATCCTCTGGGCTAAAAAGCCGCGCTGCAGAGGGGTCATCCGCTCCATCCGAGCGGGGATCTATCTCCTCCAAGGAATCCGCAAAGGATCGTTGGGAGACCTCAGACACGCTGCCCTCATCTACATCGGAGGAGACAAAAGTCCTCCAAGGCCTGGAAATCAACCCGAGGGCGTTTACCTCTGGGAACCTCAACCTCTTTATCAGAAGAGGGAGCAGGGGCAGCGTTTGCATGAGGAAAGCCTGATGCAGCAGCAAAACAAACTCGGGGGAGAAACCCCCCAGACTGTGCACTTCCGCAGCCTGGGCAACAGCCCTAGACGCACTCTCAACCGGCGCTCGCAATAGCGGGGGAGAGACATGCTGCGCATCCAAAATGGCGTCCGGCGCGAAACTCCGTGAAGGAGCTGCGCGGGAAGAACGGCGCTTAACTTTAGCCGCTTTTGTGCCGTCGCCCAAATTAAGGGCGTTCATGGCATTAATGTCTCCAACCTCAAGGGCGGCCCCGAAGAAGCCGTCCGAGCCGCGTGGCCGGCCAAGATGGCGGAGGCGAGGAGCGGGGGATGGGCGTTTATGGCGGGAAAAAACCGCCACGCCGGAGGAACGACCGGAACATTCATCGGTCACTAAACTATCACCCATCAAGGGCGAATCAGGTTGTAAAACCCCCGCATCCCCTCTAGAAGCGCTCCAGCGATCCGGGGAGCGACCCTTTGCGCCCTCGCCCTCCGACGCCATTGCCACGAGGAGAAGAATCGGGGAACCCCCTGCCCGCTATAAAAAGGTAAAATTACCTGCTTGCCGCTCCGAGCTGTAACGAACTGGTGTCCCAGTGAGTAGCTGCAATGAACGTTTAAAGAAACGTCGAATTAAACGCCTTTAAAGACGTTTAAAAATTTTTTTTTTTTTTAAACGGAGCCAGCGGGAGGGGGGAGAAAAGGAGGGACCTGGCACCACCAGGTTTGCACTTGCTCAAAAGAGCCCTCAACCCCAGGCACTCAACAAAACCTAAGGATTAGGCTTGGAGGCCTAGCCAGAGCTGCTGCTGTGTGTGACCACCACCTGCTGAGATAGAGAACATACTGAGGAGTTTCCGGCAGCACATGACCACATATAGGGAGGCAAAAGTTTGCTCTCTATCTCCACCTGCTGGTAGATGGACACAACCCACCAGTCTATGGATTGATCAGCTTGATGATATGGAAACTGTAGTTTCATCGCATGCCCCCTAGTCCTAGTATTTTTGGAAAGCGTGAACAGATGCTTCACATCCACCTGTTCCACTCCACTCCTATTCAGTTCAAGGAAATTGGGCAATTGATCCAAAACAAGCCTTTCCAAAATTTTTGCCAAGAACTTCAGCGCTGAGATAGGACAATAGTTCACAACTTATTTAGGATCAAGTGCACCACCCTTCAGCAAAGGACGAACAGAAGCCTTTTTCCAAGTCCCAGGGACAATCCCCTCAAATAGTTCACGATGGTAGTTAGAGAGCAACAAGTCGGTACTCAAAGAAATAATAATTGCCAGCGAACAATTATCCAGGGAACATCAAGAAGGATTCAACTTACTCATCACAGACTTTACCCACTCCTTAGAAATTGTAGAGAAGTCCAACCACTTATTCATCACACCATCAAACTGCTCAGAAGGCAAAAGTAAATTATTAAAAGAACTTGCAATATCCTGTACTGAAAGAAATCAGCAAAATCCTGACCTGCCATGACTTACCTGCAGGTTGTCACCTCTATTTCCCATTCATCTGGACTAGTATGGAATTGACAATAAGGAAAATGCTTTTATATGTTTCCCAGGTAACTGAAGTCAGTACCCTGAACACAATAGCAGGAGAGCCTTGTGTGAATGGCAGAGATATTTCAATGATGCTTTTAGTCTTCTCTGTACCATTTTCCATATATATATATATATATATATATATATATACATATACATACACACACACTGTACAGGTAATATATATATATATACTGTACAGGTAATAGATTCACAGGTCAGCCAAACTCACCTCTGAGACTTTCCTCCCTAGCCACCCAATAGTCTTGTGACTGTAGGTGCTATATATATAACCTTCTCTCCCTCCTGTGGCTCAGAGTGCACCATCTCCCCAACATACCTATCATTCTCCAAAGTCTCAAATGTATAAGTTTAGGAAAGGGATGTTGTGGGGAAACTGGAATGTATGCAGTGAGAAAATGCATGAAGAATTCTGTATCTATAATGAACAAAAAATGTGCCTACCAGTCGAGATTTCACTCTTTTGGGAAGCTGCTCCTTCAATGTATAGATATCACTTCGTTTTACCATTAGCTGAAAGCCATTCTCAAACTCCACCTGTACATTAAGAAAACCAGTCATCATCAGCTATTGACTCCTTTTGGTCTCGGGGATTTCTCGTTCACTAGACAAAAACTTGAGCAAGACCAAAGGGTTACCCCCTGAAATGAAATTGCCCACTTTCTGTATGGGAAAGCTCTTGTGGACACCAAAATGGGAGTGAAACATTTTTTCTTTTTTCATTTCAGTGTTTCAGGCACATTAGTCTGCCAAGAAGCCATCATGCAAGTGGCTGCTCCCCTTATTTGTTTGCAACTTGGTACATACATACAGTACTACTACTACTCATTTCTATAGCGCTACTAGACTTATGCAGCTCTATATACATTATATGCAGGTACTTTCTCTATCCATAGAGGGCTCACAATCTAAGTTTTTGTACCTGGGGCAATGGAGGATTAAGTGATTTGTCCAAGGTCAAAAAAGCTGCAGTGAGAATCAAACCCAGGTTACCAGGATCAAAGCCTGCTACACTAACCATTAGACTACTCCGCCAGGGAATTATCTCTACAGTCATAAAATTCCAGTCATAACAATACATGTTTTGTATGTGTCAATCAGCTAAATGGAATTAGATATATAAAAAAAATGAAAAACAAAAAAACAAACAAAGGAAGACCCCATACAACCTGCTCTATAAAAACTGTACATTATATTCTAAACATAAGGATATCAGCAAAATTTATGCAACAGAAATAGAAGAGGGTAGCTTACTCAGGGAATTGGCATATGAAAATCTGTGCAGGGAAAAGAACTAGGTGAAGGCAGGATGGGAGGAGACTAGGAATATGAAAAACCAGAAATAAGTTAAGGAAATGAGAGGTCAAATACTGGTCAAACCACAAGAGACATGCGATAGTCCAAACTTCTTCCTTACCTGATAGACATGACTAATCTGGGCTGCAATAAATTTGGCTTTATAGAGATTTCCATCAGCCCATCGGAGCTGCACAAGCTCTCCCTCTGATGGCGGTCCATGCTTTACACAGTCTCGACTCTTAAATACAAAAATGAGCCTATGAAAACTTATCAGACTGAATAGGTAACTTACATTCAGGCAACTGCCCTGCACAGAATTTAAACCCCAATCCCTCTGTGGCCATGTCAATGGCATGGCTACAGCAACATCGACTTGTATTAAATATCAATAAGACTACAGCTTGCTGGATCACAGGCAATACCACATGCCCAGCTATGATAAACCCATACAACTGGTGAATAGCTTTAAATACTTAGGGGTGGTGTTGGATTTGGATCTCTCTTTTGAGGAGCAGATATTAATTTCCAAAGAGGCGTTTCACCTGTTGTGACAGTTACGATCAATTAAGGGTTACTTAGATGAAACAGTGCTGCAGACCTTATTACATGCCTTATTCACCTCTAAGCTGGATTATGGCAACATAATATACTTGGGTCTGTCAAACTTCCATTTTAGACGACTGCAAACGTTACAAAACACTGCAATTAGGCTTTTAGGGAATGCCAGATTTTTTCATTATGTGACACCTTTGTTTCTTAACTATCATTGGCTGCCTATCCTCTTCAGAAGTAAATTTAAGATCCTTTGCCTAGCGCATAAGTCACTTTGAGAGCAACAAATTTAAGTAGGTGGACAATTTTATAAACACCTGCTAAATATGTTAGGTCAATATAGGATTTTAGAATGTTTACAACCCCTCTGGCAAAGACTCAATGGAAAATCATGAGGGATAAGGCTTTCTTTTGGCCAGTGCCGTAGCGAGGGCTAATGGCACCCGGGGCGGGTCGCCGCTGCGCACCCCCCCCCCCCCGAGTGCAGCACAGCGCACCCCCCCTGGATTGCATTCTTACCTGTGGGAGGGCCGATCCACCCCGAGTGCACATCACTCGGAGCTGCATCGGCCCCGCTGGTTCCCTGCTCTCTCTGCCCCGGAACAGGAAGTAACCTGTTCCGGGGCAGAGGGAGCAGGGAACCAGCGGGGCCGGCACCTCCCAAGTGCGTGCACCCAGGGCGGACCGCCCCTCCCCCCTTCCTACGCCACTGCTTTTGGCAGATACCAGCACTTTGGATTAGCTTACCAAGGGAATTTCGTGGGGAGGTGAGCTATAAGAAATGTAAGACCCTCTTGGAAACTTTTTTTTTAAAGAAGGCTTTCAATCTGTAACCTGGGGAGCAAGAAGGCTGGACTCCATTAGCATATCCTCATTGCAGTTATTAATTGCTTATTACCATGCCTTTATTTTATTGATTGACTATGTGAAAGAATAACTGTGGTTATATTACTGATTTATTGAGTTCCCTTCTCTATTTATGCTTGGTCTTGATTTTGTAAACCATTCTGTTCTGGTAAGGGTGAGCAGTATATCAAGTTTTTAAATGAACATAATCATCATCAAGAAGCCCTCACCATGATGCTCTCCGGATATACATTATCACTATATGAGCCATCATCAAAGTTTACTTCATAGAAGGTTTGTGTTGCCATTCCAATCACTTTGCACTTATAATAAAGACCATTTCGATTCTTGCTGATCACCGTCTGACCCAGGGAAATTTCCTTCATCGGCTGGACGTAGGAAACAGAGAAAAGGATAATTCAAACCTCCTGAAGGATACTGGTGGGGGGGGGGGGGGGGGGGGCAGAAAGCAGCACAATAGCTAATGAAAGTCTACCGATAAGTGAAGCACTGTACTTACATTCTGACTGGCTGCTTTGTGTTTAAAGCAAGTGATGGACACAACATAGGGCCAATCATCTGGCTCCATGGAAATCCCTGCAGCATGTGCACAAGTGACATGAAATGATGTAGAGCAGAGGTCAACGGAACACTGGATGCAGGCACCAGACACCTTCTTTGTTCGCTTCCAGCAGTAAACACATTTCTAAGAACACAAGAACGTGAACAAAGGATTCACAGTCTTGATCAAAAAATTCCCCAAGCACACCTGGATAATCTCTTTGGCAAGATTCAAGTTCTACAGCAAGCATTAACTGTAAGTTTCAGAGACTGAGATGATACTCCACATACCCTGGTTTTAGGAGTGAGGCTCATTCCTGTCATGGTATGTGCAAAACTAACCCATTTGTATAAATTGTCTTCAATAGACCAGATCCAAATTTTCTGGTTCAGAACTTTCCCACAGCCCCTCAAAATGACACACAAATGAACCATCTCAAGTGCACCTCCCCCCCCCCCCCCCCCAACACACATATACACACCTCCTCTCTGGCTGTGCGGTCACTGTTCTGCCTTGGATTACCTGACTTGACACCGTAAAATATACATAGAAAAAGTCTAGGGTGTGTGCCTCATCATTCACTGAAAAGTCACTTGGGAAAGTTCAATCTAATCAAAAAATAAGACTATTGCATAGTTTAGGTTTGTTGGAAAGCATGAAATCATACAGTAAGAAAGAAGTAGAAGAGCTTAACAAATCATTCTTCACACTACCTGGCACTACTCATATTACTGGCACTCTAAAGACAACCATCATGAAACGCCTAGAGCCCACCTTGTGGGTTAACCATGAAGCCACCTAGAGGGTCTGTCACAGAACTGCTCAGGTCCGCTACCACCTGTGCAGGTGTTCTACACTGGCATACCCTTTCACCCACCTGCTGGGCCCCACTGGGCTGACCCCTAACTGGCTTTTAAAGTGCAAATTTCACAACTGAGCTCAAAGGGTTATTATATTACATGAATCTTCTGTGTGCATTCTGAGTTAGGGAAACATAAGGTGGGCAGCACTTGTGCAGTGCAACGGAATACCACCTGCAATTGAAAATTTCCCCGTTTTGAGCGTCTGTATGATCAAACTTGTCCTATTTGAAAACTGTAGTTCTCTTCTAACATTTAATTAGTTGTACATAGCTCTGACCACTGCTTCTAGTAAAGCAGTTAAGCAAATACTAATAAACCATATGCAATACAGCCAAATGATGTTAGAAAAGTACAAATTGCTGGTTGAGATTCTTCCTCTTGGGGTAGATGACCAGACAAACTCCCAACACCAATTCTTCCCCTTATCTTGTTTACCACTGACCTCTCAAACTGCCCCCCCCCCCCAAAAAAAAACCCCACATCCATCTGAGCCCTGCCCAGATTCCACTTAAGTACTAGTTATTGCCATATCCACAGGTAGGCTCTCTCAGGCTTCATCATCTTCCTCTATGATTCTCACAAGACCTAAACCCAAGATTCCTTCAGTGTCTTATTACCAGATTTTCTAATAATCCACTCAGCCTCCAAAACTACCAAAGCCAATGTCCATAATATTCAGCTTCCCCTGCTTATTATAAGAGAATGGCCACAAAGGACTTAGGCAGAGAAATCACTGTAGGAATTTCATGCCTGCAACATCAGAAACCTAATTTTCGCTATTACAATACATTAAAAACAGGTCTTTTCTTCATGAGCAGATGAAATTTCAAAGAATTATAGGCTCATATATATAGTGCCTGTGTTATTTATATACATTAAAATGCCTTAAAAAAAAAAAAGAAAGAAAACCCTGCCCTGTCCTCCTTTAAAACCAGTGTCCCCTGTAGCCCATACCATCTTCACACATGAATTATCAAGGTGTTTAAGAAGACAAAGGACTGCAGAATTTATGAACTATTATTCTTATATGCTTCTCTGAGCACCTACTCTACCTTTAAAAAGGCAGTTACTATAAAAGCCACTGGTACAAGACTGAGTATTGGGAGAGGAGGTAAATGAAAACTTATCTGTCTATAAGCCATGTTCAGCAGGCAGATAAGCTACACAGTGAACCACGCATGGGAAACGTGGTCTTAAGAGCGTAGATAATAAGGACATCTCATTATTAAACTGTCAATACTTAATTTTCCTAGCAGCAGGTAGCAGCCAGGCCTGATATACAATGTGTTCAATATGGTTTCAAAATAAATTATTAACACGTTCTCACTTAAGTCCATTGAACGACAGAGAATGTACATGTAATGTAAAATGAGAAAAGAATGGAGGACAAGGACAAAGATTAAGGGCGTAAAAACTAGACAGATGGAAAAAGAATCACTGGTGCATTTCCCTACGTGTTTAGAGGTTCAGCCACCATGCAACAGTGGCATCTACTGGTTGCCTCAAGTGCACACCAGTATGCACTCCTACTTTTCCTTCTGAAAAAACTGATGTGTGCCTTTCATAGGTCCATTACTGTAATGACTGGCTAGTAGCTCGACAGAAAAGAGTTTAAAATGGGGGTGGGGGAAGCTCTAGAAACTGCAAATGGTTCATGGCATAGCATCCACAATAGAAGTTGTTCTGTTTAGGATGGGAGTCCATAGTAGCAGGATGATGATATTTGATCAAAAAGATTTGAGCTATTAAATGAGTATACACTGCAAGGAGAGGGGTAGTATGAGTAAAGCGACCCTGGCGGAAGATGAGACGGGCAGCAGAGTTTTGGACCGACTGGAGAGGGGAGAGGTGACTAAGTGGGAGGCCAGCAAGAAGCAGATTGCAGTAGTCCAAATGAGTGGTGACAAGGGTGTGGATGAGGGTTTTGGTAGAGTGCTCAGAAAGAAAGAGGCGGAACCCTGTACAGCAGATTGGCCAGTCAATATTTGAATAAACAAAGCAGTGGACAAGTATATAAAAGAAACCTCCCCCCCCCCCCCCCCCAAACACAAAAAACTAAAATAATTTCAGACAAGTATGAAACCTGAACATTATAAACATCAAATGTCCAAGAAAGCAAATGGGCAGATGATTTGCAAGATCCAATATAGACAGCAAATCAGCAGACTGATAGTAAAAAAGGATCCAATTTTATTCACCATATAAAAAGCGGAAACATAAAAACTAATCTACTACATTTCTTTGAAGGGGTGAACAAACATGTGGATAAAGGGGCGTCGGTTGATATTGTGTATCTGGATTTTCAGAAGGCGTTTGACAAAGTACCTCATGAAAGACTCCAGAAGAAATTGGAGAGTCATGGGATAGGAGGTAGTGTTCTATTGGGGACTAAAAACTGGTTAAAAGAAAACAGAGAGTAGGGCTAAATGGTCAGTATTCTCAATGGAGAAGGGTAGTTAGTGGGGTTCCCCGGGGCTCTGTGCTGGGACTGCTGCTTTTTAACATATTTATAAATGACCTAGAGATGGGAGTAACTAGTGAGGTAATTAAATTTGCTGATGACACAAAGTTATTCAAAATCGTTAAATCACAGGAGGATTGTGAAAAATTACAAGCGGACCTTATGAGACAGGGAGACTGGGCGGCTAGATGGCAGATGACGTTTAATGTGAGCAAGTGCAAGGTGATGCATGTGGGAAAAAAGAATTATAGCTACGTCATGCAAGGTTCCATGTTAGGAGTTACGGACCAAAAAAGGGATCTGGGTGTCGTCGTCGATAATACACTGAAACCTTCTGCTCAGTGTGCTGCTGCGGCTCGGAAAGCGAATAGAATGTTGGGTATTATTAGGAAAGGTATGGAAAACAGGTGTGAGAATGTTATAATGCCGTTATATCGCTCCATGGTGCGACCGCACCTTGAGTATTGTGTTCAATTCTGGTCGCCACATCTCAAGAAAGATATAGTGGAACTGGAAAAGGTGCAGCGAAGGGCAACTAAAATGATAGCGGGGATGGGACGACTTCCCTATGAAGAAAGACTAAGGAGGCTAGGGCTTTTCAGCTTGGAGAAGAGGCGGCTGAGGGGAGACATGATAGAGGTATATAAAATAATGAGTGGGGTGGAACAGGTGGATGTGAAGCGTCTGTTCATGCTTTCCAAAAAAACTAGGACTAGGGGGCATGCGATGAAACTACAGTGCAGTAAATTTAAAACCAATCGGAGAAAATGTTTCTTCACCCAACGAGTAATTAAACTCTGGAATTCGTTGCCGGAGAACGTGGTGAAGGTGGTTAGCTTGGCAGAGTTTAAAAAGGGGTTAGACGGTTTCCTAAAGGACAAGTCCATAAACCACTACTAAATGGACTTGGTTAAAACCCACAATTCCAGGAATAACATGTATGGAATGTTTGTACGTTTGGGAAGCTTGCCAGGTGCCCTTGACCTGGATTGGCCGCTGTTGTGGATAGGATGCTGGGCTCGATGGACCCTTGGTCTTTTCCCAGTGTGGCATTACTTAGTTCCAGAGGTGACCGGGGCCGTGAGTATGGAACAGCCTGACTTAACTGACACACCTATTGATCAGACTGATGACCCTGATTTGTCAGTCACCAGCACAGACCCTTCCAGATATGGACACTGATATAGGAAAGAGACATGCTCTACAGGAAGCACAGCGCTCTGACTCTGACCTGGAAGCCCTGTGGCAGAGGGCTGGTCATCCAACCTGCGAGACTGGTAAAGATATTATCCTATGGAAAGGGGGCTTGTTGTACAGAGAGACTGATCCTGACAGCACCTGGAGAGCAGGCAAGCGTGTCCAGGGCATACAGAGAACAACTTCTACAGATTGCACACGACATTCCACTAGCAGGACATCAGGGGGTGACCCACACACACACTAGATTGACACAGAACCTCTGTTGCCTGGGAGTCTCTCGAGCCATAGCTGACTATTGTCGAACCTCTGATGTGTGCTAAAAGAGTGGGTAAGACCCCAAATCACCCCCGAGTTCCCCTGAAACCTTTACCCGTTATCAGTGAGCCGTTTGAGAGAATAGCTGTGGACACAGTGGGGACTCTAGCTGTCTCTACAGTGGGGCCTCTACCTGTCCCTAGCCGGACTGGGAAAAGATACATATTGACAGTGGTGGACTTTGCTACCAGATATCCTGAAGCAGTAGCGTTATCCTCCATAGAATCAGAGAAAATTGTCATTGCCCTGCTAGAAATATTTTCCTGGGTAGGATATCCATGAGAAATACTCTCAGACCAAGGGACACAGTTTATGTCTGAGCTGATCCAAAATCTGTGGACACACTATGGAGTGAAATCTGTACATACCACATCGTATCACCCTGAAACTAGAGCTGGTGGAGAGATTTAATGGTACATTAAAGCACATATTAAAGACTTTCACCTCGAATATTGTGTTCAATTCTGGTCGCTGAATCTCAAGAAAGATATAGTGGAATTAGAAAAGGTACAGAAAAGGGTGACGAAAATGATAAAGGGGATGGGACAACTTCCTTATGAAGATAGGCTGAAGCATCTATGGCTCTTCAGTTTGGAGAAGAGACGGCTGAGGGGACATATGATAGAGGTCTATAAAATAATGAGTGGAGTGGAACTGGTAGGCGTGAAGCATTTGTTTACTCTTTCCAAAAATACTAAGACTAGGGGGCATGCGATGAAGCTACAAAGTAGTAAATTTAATATGAATCGAAGAAAGAGGCTACTTGTCATTACACTAGATTTGATCTTCATGATCGTTAAGGTTTTTTGGAGACAAAAAAGCATTGGAAATTTCTGTGTTAATCCTCTCGGTGCATTACTCAAGACGGACAACCTTTCAAACAACATTTCTACACTGTTAAAAAGACTCCTGAGGCAGGCCTGTGGCCGAAACACAGTACTGTGTCTAGTCTACAATAAAGTTTGCTTCGTAAATATCATCTCAGTCTCTATGTCCTGAAGTCATTGGTCCACTTCCCACTTTATTTTCTTGCATCTTTGCTTGTGAGATTTAGCGTTCATCCACTCCTGTGGAAACTCTACAATATAACAGATAATGGAATTCAGAGCTAAACGAATACCTTGCATCTCCAGGTGATTAATCAACCACTGGGCTGCAACCAGCAACCTTGAGTCCACTTGTCACCACAATGCTCTCCCCAACCAGCGAGACTTGTATCTGTTACTGGAATCCAGTCCGGCACCACCAGACTTTTTCCTTTGAGGAGACTGTTGCTCTTCAACCACCAATTAAGATGTATCTTATTTTCTTGAATGAGTGTTAACACCCAGTTGTAATCTTGCGATTGAGATCTTTGCAAAGGATACATGTGCATCCTGGCCCATGAAATCCAGGGTCACTACCATCAATCCCAGCACCTGTGGGTAGCACCACATGGTTGGTCTGTTGAGTCAAGTCAGATTTCTGATCTGTGATAGCAATTTCCTCATTCTTTTGAGCAGGAGAAACACTTTGCCTAAAGCAGCGTCAAGTCTGGCTCCCAATTATTCCAGGGTCTGGGATGGAACAACATTGCTCTTTGAAAAGTTCACTACCCAGCCTAAGAACTGCAAAAACTGAATTACTTGAGTAGTTACTGCTTCCTCTCTTCTTGGGACCATGCACAGATTAGCCAATCATCAAAATAAGGATGAACTAAAAACTCCCCTCTTTGCATAGAGCAGTGGTCACAACTACCATAATTTTTGTGTACACCTGAGGAATTGTGGCAAGAGTATAAAACTGGAAATGTTGACCTAATAATGTGAATCTGGGATATCACTGATGACACACCCTTCATGTTTTCTCTGTCTATTCTGTCATCCTATGTTTTCCCTTTCCTATTGTATTGTTTCATGCACTGTTGTAAGCCACATTGTGCCTGCGCTTGTGGGAAAATGTGGGATATAAATGCGCTAAAATAAATAATAAGATAGATCTGACAGAAGCTTAAGGAACTCCCCTTTTTTAAACAGATATAATCACTGACTTCAAGGTCTCCATCTGAAAACTTGGTACTCGTAAAAACCTGTTGACTGCTGAGATCTAGAATAGGCTGAAAAGTTTCTTCCGTCTTTGGAACTACAAAGTAAATTGATTAGCTTCCAGTCCTTTCTTCTCAAGGTGGCATCGGAACATCCACTTGTAAAAAAAAGTCTTGCAAGGATCTGCTTTGACTGCTACTATCTTTAAACGAGAATGACACGGGGATTCTAGAAACACTTTGGGAAGAATACAAGCAAATTCGAGTGCATATCTGTCACGAATGAACTCTAGTACCCAGAAATCTGTGGTTATTTGGGTGCACCTCTGATAGAACAATGCCAGTCATTCCTCACAGGATGTATCAGAGCAGGCATGCACACCCTTCACTGTGCACTTTTGGAATTCCCTGCAGCGAGTCCTTAAATGCAGCACCCACTTTCCACCAGTATAGTAGTCTTCCTTTTCACAGCTGAAACCTGTATCAACCCGAGGTAACTTAAACCAATGTGCAAGTTGAGAGTCCATTGGATAAAGTCGAGACATTGGTTCACACTAAAATAAACACAGGACTTTTTCATTCAGCAGTAATATCATCATCCACTACTTGAAGCAAAGGGAAAGCTTTAGATGACCTAAGAATCCCTACCAGCAAGAAGGGGTGGGATGGTGCTCTACTGAAATTTTAAGAGTAGACAAAATCTGCACAATTAAAGTTGGTAATGCCTCCTTAGGAAAAATACAAACTATCGAACGATCCTCCCCTAAAGGAATCTCTTCACTCTCAGACAAAACCTCTCCTAGACCTTCTAATTGCTCCTCTGCAGACATATCCTGATCCTCTCCCTCACCAGAGAGAGAATACTGACCTGAAGTTCTCCAAAGACCGGTGCAAGTCTAACCTTGGATGTTTTGCAAGGTTCACCAAAGAGTTCCAGAGCTATATTAAGCCACAAGGTAAGGGAGGGCATCCCTTTTCCCATACAGAAAAGCTTTATGTAACAAAAGAATTAACTCCAGATAGAAAGATTGAACCAGAAGACATACCTGATACCACGGGACTGAAAAATCCAACGAGAGAGGGAATAGCTGAGGCAGAGAATTTCTACTTGACCCACGGGCTGACTGCAAAAAACTTGAAAAGGTTCTGCGGAAAAAGACTCACATGCCCCAGGCAAACCAACTGTAACTGGCATAGCGAGGAAGGAAGAACTGCACTATGTAGACACCAGTTCCTCCCACAAAACTGAAGGCGTGGCGTGAGCTACACAGAGAACACATTTTCCCACCGAAAGGCTTGTCTTACGAGGTCTACACATACAGCACTTCTTTCCTTTTTCATGCAGCATTGCCAAGGCGGCTTATAAACAACAAAACCGGCAAAAAAAAATTAAGCGTCCACTTTATCAGTATTTCCAAACAAGGGTAACGTTCTTCCCAGCTATAGCCAATGCTAATAAGCACCCTGCTTAACAGAGAAAGAAACATAAGAATAGTCATACTGGGTCAGAACAATGGTCCACCTAGCCCAGTATCCTGTTTCCAACAGTGGCCAAGCCAGGTCACAATACCTGGCAGAAACCCAAATAGTAGCAATAAATTGTTTACCGAACTGTATAATTAGTTTGGGCTCTCAAAGAAGTCCTGTATAAGGAACTCCAAGGCAAACATTATGTACCTCTCAAAAAAAATTAAAAAAATAAGGAGGTGGCTGGAGAAAAGTGTGTGTGTGTGTGTGTGGGGGGGGGGGGGGGGGTCTGTAATCTCCAGATGTGACACTCCAAACAAGGGAGAGAAAATGTAGTTCTTTTTTTTCTAAGGGTCTCTCAGCTTAAGCCCCCCCCTCCTTTTTTTTTTTTTTTAACACAGTGCTTGAGAGATCAAAAATTTCCTTCCAAGAAAAGAAAAGAAAAGAAAAGAAAAGACAAATATTGCTACCAGACCACTACAGAGTGAAAAGGATTGCCAGACCTACAGACATACTGGCTGGGCAAGGTGCTGTACAAAGTTCTTAAGCTATAACATCACAAACCCCTAGTTTCTCGGTCTCCACCTGCTGATAGAATAGCACAAACCAATGCATCTGGACTGGTGGGACAATAAGGAATGTGAAAATATCTGAACTGTGTGAAGAGATATAAACCTGAAGGGAACTGAACACAAAATGCTAGGGAGGCAGGGACAAGAAAAGGGGTAATGCAGATGGACAGATCTGTAGGGAAAGAGCAATCTAATAGCCCAGGGGTAGGGCAGCATGCTACCAGATGGGCATTCCAAATTAATTTCCAAGCTAGCCTCCTATTTGCCAGACTATTCAAGACATAGCTCTGGAAGCAGGATTTATAGCCCATTGAAAGGGACATATTTAAGAGTGGCTGGGCTCTGTATGAAGCTCAAACTCATCATCTCATTCTCAGTACATTACAGAAACAAACTGTAGAGAAAACAAGATGGTTAAATTCCCAAGAGTCAACCCCCCCCCCCCCAAAAAAAAAAAAAAAACAAACAAACCCCAATGAACCAGAGCCTCAACACTATACTGATGACTTGGACTAACCATGGTCTCACATTGACTGATTATTACGACACAATAAAGGACACTGTCCTCAAAATGCATTGCGGTGTAGACTGTTAATAACAGCATGGGGAACTAAACTATGGTGAGGGTGAGAGATGTATACCCATGTGCAGAGTTATATGTGAAGGGATTAAAAAACACAGTCCTGCAGGCAAGAAACAGTGGAGAAATGTTGCTGAAAGAGTATTAACATCCATGAGAAATGCAATTCAAGCACAGGGTAAGAAATGGCCTGTCTCCTGAAGGATGCACACTACAATTCATTTACTCCCCCGAAGGATGACAGCTAATTATTCTGAATTTCCACGTCATCAATAATTTACACATCCAAGCTTGTAATACATCATTAATCAGCAGACACACAAACAGCAGGAAAGGATGCAGCGGCAGTGGTAATGAAAGCAGCAATAGGGCCAGTACTCTTCAAGGGTCATAGTATCCTCGGAAACAAAACTATGGATCAGACAGACACATTAGATCAATAATTATAACAAACTGGTGGGAGCCAGAGGCCAATATATTGTTACCAGCAGTAACGTGCTTGCTCTGAGAAAACATTGTAGATGCTGAACAATTAAAACTCACAAAACCAATTATGTCTTTTAAAGTCACAACTTCAGTAGCCTTCCAAACACATAATGACCTTCCTCATGCACAGAAAATATCTGGCAACAGACCCCCCTTATTCACTTTTCATTAACTATTATGTTTAAATTTAAACCTTTATACACAAAGAAGACAAGCATTTCATTAGGTGAATTGATATTAGTGCAGACTCGACCTGCTGACTCAAAGTTCCATTAGAATTTCCCAGGAACACGCATTCTCCTACATCTCCTCTTGGTAAAAACTAACCAAGAGTTGTACTGTAACTCAGTGAACACTATCTATTAGGTTAGATAGCTTCTCCCCCCCCCCCCCCTAAAAAAAAAAAAATATTAAAAAGCAGATTGATACCTGCCATTTATCCAGCAATGGGAAGGGGCATCATTACAGCCTAGTGTATCTCAAATTTGAAAGCTAATTCATTTGTACAATATAACCTTAAGAATATTTGTAGCGATTCTTTGGATTCCATAATTGGGAATTTTGATTTATTATCCACTGGGAGGAGTAAGGGGGTTTATGCCTTAATCCCTCCAGTGGTCATTTGATCATTTAGGACACCTTTTAGTCACCTAGTCGTGACTGAAACTGGGGGAGTAATGGGGTTTTTATGCCTTAATCTCTCCAGTGGTCATTTAGGGCACCTTTTCGTCCCCTAGACATGAATGAAACAGGTCTAGCCAAAAACATCTTAATTTTGGTCCGAGACATTTTCATTTGGTTTTATTGCAGAAGAACGTCTATCTTTTGGTGCCGCCCATGTCCTGCCTAAAACATACTCCCAACATGCCTTCTTGAAATTTCAATGATCTGTGGAGCAAAACGCTTAAAATTGGGGTGTTGAAAATTGCAACTTGGATATTTTTGAGAGAAAAATGTCCTCCTGCTACTTTATGACTTTTTCTTTTGTTTTGAAAATGAGCCCCTTGCTTATCTTCCATCTGAAGCCTGCCACAGTGTACTAGTGTCTGCATAAAAAAAAATGCAACAGAATGTTTTTTTATCTCTTCATCACTCCCCTCTTCCTACAACATGTATTCTCTATTGTAAAGAAGTTACAATGTATTGTGGCAGCTGTCTCTTACAATATTAGGCTGTGCATAATGAACATATTGGTCATGCCCATCTGTATTCCCTGGGAAATCAAAGACCTCATGCAAAAATGTAAATAGATTTTCAGTTTCCTCTTTCCAGATTAACCTACACACCAACCCTATCACATTACAACATCTTCAGTGCACAGTGTACTATGCGCTAGAAAAGGGCCATGCAATTTATCAGGAATTTTATATTGTCTAATTAGGATGTTTTAGTTGTTTTGTTTTTGGATCTGCTTTAGTGTATTTTTTTTGCAAAGTGGGCTATCAAATAAATCTATTTCCATTTGCTCTACCCTTCCTAACAGGGCTAGATACTTTTGTACTTGATGTTCCAGATCTTTTCCTTGGTGGCAACATATTCAAATGAACACCTACCAGCCGGCACCTCTGTTCTGGAATGGCAGTGATGTCCACAGGATGACGCTCAATTACATTAAGGAAATGGACTTCAGGGACCGCAATAGCACAGATAACATGGACCCACCTAAATATGAGCAATAAATAAGTAAACCACATTACACAATTCTACAATTGGTTTTTAACTACACTGCTAAAGGAGCTCTAATAGAGCCTTGATAAGGCAGTACAAGTGCATTTGTTTAAGTTATTTTCTTTCAGTGCCTGCATTTCTCCCATGCCTGGGATCAGCAACAGCTTAACACATATGCACTGATAGCACAAACCTTGGAAAGAATTTGCAATGTGTGCTGTCCCATGCATTAGAGATACAAGTGTGATGAAATGACACACTAATAAGTTTATTTTTTTTCTCAGATAAGCTGCACTTACCTCCCGTCTGTTGTCATCTGAAGGGCACCTCCTCTCAAATTACACAGACAGCAGTCCTGTAGGGAAAAAAAAACCCTCATGAGAATAACAACACTCGCTTCATCCTCCCCACAATGAGGAATCTTTTTAAGCTCATCGATTTCTCCTTTTTGGGATCGGCTGGGTATTTGACTCGGGCTAGTCACTGTGAGTATATAGGGCTCAATGAACTTTGGACTTACTCAGCATGGGCTACTGTTTTTTATGTACCTCTAGGAGCTTAAATGACTTTCACCTTAAATCCATCCAGCACCAACCTAAGAGTCTTGGTTTCCTGGCACTATTATTTCTCCAGTATTTAGTGCTCTGGTCCCAGCTCAAGCATAATACTTACTGCTGTCCATGCATTAGCTGTACACCGTGAGCACCTCCAGCCTTCATTTACTAGATCAGGTCGAATCCCATAGCAACCTAGCACAATTAAGAAGAACAGGATTTTTATAACTAGGAAAAAGACTGTTAATACCACCAACTCCTCCCCCTTTCCTGAAAAAGAAAAGTGTTTCCAAATTAACATGTTTGATCCTTTATATCAGCACCCTTCTGCCAGTACAATAAAACAAAGTTCTCAGAAACAGGTTATTATATCTCAAAAAAATGAAGTTATTATGTGGGAAACTCAAATAGACACAAGAAAACATAGAAATCACACTCTCCTCCTCTTTACACTTTTAAATATTTCTAATTATTCCATATTAACTTACAATGAAGTTAAAGTAAGAGCAGGTAATAAAATATATAGTAGCAAACCAAAGGCAAAAAGAAAACATTTGACATGTAGACCACATTAGAGAAAAAACTCACCTAATATTTGTCAAGAGGAAATTAAACTCAAAACAAAAGACATCTGAGTCACCCAAGAACTTAAAAACCAAACCATATTCAAATCATATACTGCATCTTCCCTACACCATCCTCAATAAATCATATGTTGATTCTTTTCTACAAGAAATGCCTCCAATAAAGTGAGCTCAAATAAAGTGCATCAGTTCCTCTTAAAAGGTAATCAAAAACTTGCAGAGAAATCTTACATAAAAAATGACACCCATGGCAAGCACCTTGGACTCACGAAGAAATACTTTTCCTCCTAACATGGACGAGCTGGACACATTTGGGAACAGATAAAATTCTTTGTCCACCAAACACATCACCCTTAACAAGAAAACAAGCTTTCAATATTATAATTTTATTAATCTGACAGAGAAACAAGACCTACAAAGGTAGCTCCCGAGAATTTCTCTCTAGATGACTCAAATCTCAGCTTTAAGCTATCTGGAGATGCCACCATCTCGAGGCCTTCATTGGCCTGATTCTGCAACATTGCATTTGATAAAATATAAAACATATACAAAATATAAACAACTCCCACATCAGAATCTTTTTTTTTAAGTATCTCAGAAACAACAATCCTTTTTTGGGGAAGTTCAATAATATGGAATTAGAGATTATGATGGAAGAGGCTGACTTAGATTTTGTGGCAGTCACAGAGATGTAGTTCACGGAGAACCATGACTGGAGATATTGTTATAACAAACTATAATCTACTCAGGAAGGACAGGGTAGGAGGAAAGGGGGAGGTATACAATTATATCAAAGCCACTGAATTACAAGGTTTATAGGGTGAGAAGAAAGTATTGTAGGTTAATCTGGAAAGAGGGAACAGAAAATCTATTTTACACCGATGTGATATGCAGGCCTCTTTTAAAGGCAGAAGTGGACAGAGATTTAATTGAAGACATTCACAATATAGCTATGAAAGCAGAAGTACTAATATGGAGAAATTAGGTCTTACCTGATCATTTTCTATCCTTTCCATTAGTCTTTCCCATTATTCCAGAGCCTGTGGGATAGCAGATGGAGACAGAGAACTGAAAATTGAGCTGAGACATATCTCTCTTGGCATCCAGTCCATCTCCTCGGTATTTACATAGACAAGCAGTAAGAAATTCAGAAGTAACATGACAACCTTAAACAACTCGCAAACTCAACATTAACCAGACAAGCAAACATGTGGGACCTCTCTCATCTCTGGACAACTTGTAGAGAACAAGAGATATGCAGGAAGGACCATGCAAGGTGACAGTCATTATTTGACCCATTACTTTGCACTGACTAAACATCTGAGAAACCTGGTGTGGGCCTCTGGAATAGTGGGAAGGACTAATGGAAAGAAAATTATCAGGTAAGAACTAATTTCTCCTTCCATTGCATAGCTTCCCATTATTCCACAAACTGTGGGATGTTCAAAAGTAATTCCTAGCATGGGTGGGATCCTGGTACCGCTATCCCGAGGACAGAAGCCTCAAAACTGGCTTCTGAGCGCGCTGCAACATTCACCCTGTAGTGCTTGGCAAAGGTGTGCAACATCGACCACGTCACCGCCTTGCAAATATCCACTGGAGACAGTAAGGTTAGCTAGTCTCTGCCTCCCTCACAGAATGAGCATGCAAAACTGAGGAGCCTGCCTCCCTGCAAGCAAATAAGCTGATGCGATAGTCTCTTTCAGCCGCCTAGCAATTGTGGGTTTGGAAGCCATGAAGACAAACCTTTATTTACCAAAAAGCACAAATAGTTTGTCTGAATTGCGAAACTCACCTAACACTTCCCGGTATCAAATAAGGACTTTACGCACATTGAGAAGCTTCAAGAATACCGAGCCTCTTCATCCTCTCTGCGAAAGGACGGAAGCTCCACTGACTGGTTGAGATGAAATGCTGATACCACTTTTGGAAGAAAGGAAGGAACTGTATATAGAGACCCCCGCCTCTGTAAAGTGAAGAAAGGGATCCTGAAGCTCTGAAACCCTACGTGCCAATGCAACAGCCACAAAGCACGCTGTCTGTAGTGGAAGATCTTTGAAGGAGGCTTCTGAAGAGCCTGAAAGACTAAATTAAGGTTCTACTCTGGACTCAACGTAAGGAAAGGGAGGCCGCAAGCAGCCCACTCTCCGAAAGAATCGCACAATATCTGGTAAGCTGCTAGAGACGTCTTTTGTAGTCAACTCCTGAAACAGGCCAAAGCAATGAACAAATCAATCTTTTTGTCTCAACCGAGCCCTTTCAATGGCCAAGCCTTAAGATCAAATGGGCACCGATCCTCCATGAGCACCAGACCTTGCTTCAGTAGGCGATCTACCTGTGGAAGATGGAGAGGACCCCCACCCAGCAGCCAAATAAGGTCCTCATACCATGGCCTTCGCGGCCAATCTAGAGTTACAAGAATTATTCAACCCCAGTGCAATGTTATTCTTTTCAACACACAGACTACCATGGGCCAAGAAGAGAAGACACACAGTAGATGTGTCTCTGGCCAGGGCTGCAGTAATGTATCAATCCTCAATCAAGCCCAGTTCATTACAATGGCTCAAGAACTTAGGCACTTTGGCATTCCTTTTTGCTGCCATCGTCCATAAACAGAGAACCCCATCAGTCCACTATCAGCTGAAACCCCTGGTTGGATAGTTCCCATTCTCCTGGCTCCAAGGGGTGCCTGCTGAGAAAGTCCACCTAAGAGTTCAAGGATCCCATGATGTAAGCTACCAATAAGAAGATGATTTTTCTCTGCTCAAATTATGAGGGAGGCCATCTCCACTGCCATTGGATGACTGCGGGTCCCACCCTACTTGTTGATATAACCCACCGCAGTTGCACTGTCAGAGAAAACATGGACCATGGCCCCTATCAGAAAGGAAGCGAAGTTGTGTAAGGCATTCTATACTGCCCTGAATAGACAGAGGTCACAACAGATAAGGAGGTAGAAACAGAGATAGCCTCATCTGCCCACTCCTGGTGTTTCTTAGAAGCTGGAGGGGCAGCAGGGCGAGAAACTGAAGCACCCTGCATCAACTCTGACTGTCACTGCCTCAGTAAAAAGGCCTGGTGTAAGAGCAATTTAAAATCTGGAGAAAACAAAAATCCAGATGCAGCTGAATGCTCTGTCGGGCCCTGGGGCTGTAAAATGGTGGCTGTGCTCCAAGCATGATCAGACAGAGGCTGTTCCTTACTGCCAGTCGCCTCTGATCCTGCGCTTTCCTGCATGAAACTGCGCATTGGCCCTGTCAAAGAGCCCGAAAACCCTGGCATATTCAGATACTACCCCAAATCTGAAGATGTGCTGCAGTTGTCTCTGCATCCCGCAGGATTCCCAGCTTGCATGCACTGCAATGCCCCGACCAGGAGTCACCATTCACCTCGACTGTCACAAGCGCAGCACAATGTGTACAAAGGTGTCAGTCAGAATCCCTCCCCTGCACCATGTAGAACTACCAGCTGCTCCTTCCAAGCTGAGTCTCCACAAACCTTACCACAGATGAGAAAGACTCATGACTGACGCTCTGTTCCACGCTCTCCAGCAAACCTATTTTTCTTTTTTAAGTTTGTTGTGTAGGAAAAGGAGAGCTCCGCAGGAAACAGGGGAGAGGTGAAGGGAGGGAAGAAGTAAATTCGTGGGGTGCCACAGTCAGGGACCCGAGGACCACCAGATATGACTGCAGACTCAAGAAAACCACAAAGCTCAACTATGGACCAGCTGATCTACTGGACCAGAAGCAAAGCGCTCAGAACCAGAGGCTGAAAAGTGTGCCCATCTACATACTAGAAGTAGAAAATATTGAGAAGCTGGACAGGATGCTATGACTCTGTTCAGTTTTCAGCTCTTTATCCCCACCTGCTGGTTAATGGACACAACTTCCCACAGGTTCTGGAATAGTTGGAAGCTACATAATGAAATAGGTTATTTTAATAAGCCGGATGCTGATTGGCGCATCCCTGTTGCAAGGTCATCAAGAAGTAAGGAGATACTGGATTCTCTACAGGGAGAACTCTTTCAGCAGCTGGTAAAACAGCCCACACGGGCAAGATCCATACTCAACCTGGTGTTTACAAATGGGGAGTGTATTTCTGATGTTAAAGTGGGTGAACATCTTACATCCAATGATCACCAGATGGTGTGGTTCGATATTAAAACACATTCAAAATGAAGGTTCTACACTTCAAAAAAGAAAAAGAAAAAATAAACCCTAGCTTTGTGAATATGGGTGAATACCTCAAGGAGAAGTTAGCAGGATGGGAACATCTAGGGGAAGAAGCTGTGGGCAAAACTGAAAGGAGCTATTTTAGGAGAAACAAACCTTTTTGTTAGAAAAGTAAATAAAAACAAAAGGACAGGAAGGCTGTTTGGTTTCTCAAAAATAGTAGCTGAAAAGGTAAGGAAAAACAGATCAGGATTCATAAACTAGAATGGATCACAGAAAGAGGAAGAAAGACAATATTTGGAAAAACTAAGACAAGCTGGTAGTCAGGAAAGCAAAGATGCAAATGGAAGAAAACATAGCCAATAAGCAAAATGTGGAGACAAGACATTTAGAAATGTTAGTGACAGGATGCAATACACAAGTGGCATTGTGAGACTCAACGGTGGAGGGTAGGAATACATAGAAGGTGATAAAGTGGAATTGTTTAATGAATATTTCTGTTCTGTGTTCACAAATGACGGACTGGGAGGGGGACTGTAGAAGATAAGTGCAAATAGAAATGGAAGTGTGATAGACCTTGAACAATTTTCAGAAAACTGATCATATGCATTACCAAAAGCCGTGAAAACAACTTATCATCACCTAAACTTCCGGAAATCATTAAAAACTAACCTATTCAAAAAGGCATACCCTACCAACCCAACTTAAATGCCTGTACCCTGCAACACAATGAAACCAAAGCTTGTAATGGACATATAATAACTCTTCCTTTCTACGATTCCCTAAGGTGTCTGTACACATGAACCTTATTCTACCACATTACTGTATTTGTTCATACCGGAATTGGCGAACGCCTTTACAGTACTATGTAAGCCACATTGAGCCTGCAAATAGGTGGGAAAATGTGGGATACAAATGTAACAAATAAATAAAATATAAATGAGGAGCCAACTAAACAAGAGCTGGACAAACCAATAGGGCTAGATGGGATACACAATTCAAAAGGTTTTCTTCAAACTCCAGTTAATCCATCCAATTTTAGAACTGTGCTTCAGACTATTATCACACTTTTATGGGACTACTGTAATGCTCTTTACCTAGATGTACCTATCTATAAGTTACAAACTCCGCAAATTTGTCAAAATGCTGCAGCTCGCCTCTTGGCAAATTTATCCCATTTTGATCATATTACTCCTACCTTAAGAGCTGCATTGGCTACCTACAGTATGGAGAATTAGATCCACAAAGCTTTGAACAATGGTCCCTTGATCCTGGCAAGTGCTTCGAAAATTTATAAGCCTATTAGATCATTGAGATCAGGTGAAAAAATCATTACTTGATGTTCCTTCGTTTCAGCAGGTCAGGTTGGATGCTTTCCGATGTTCTATATTTTATATTGAAGGGGAAGTTTTATGGAATGCATTGCCTGAAGCCCTGCACAAAATTTAGTCTGTTGTATAATTTAGAAAACAACTGAAAGCACATCTGTTTAACTCACGCCTTTGCCAATATGTAAAGATGGTGCAAACTTATATATGTTGTTTATGAATTTTAAAGAATTTGAAATTGTGTTTTTATGATAAACTAGTAAAAAAGGCCCGTTTCTGACACAAATGAAACGGGCGCTAGCAAGGTTTTCCTCGGAGTGTGTATGTTTGAGAGAGTGTATGTGAGAGTGACTGTGTGTGAGAGAGAGAGAGAGTGAATGTGCGAGTGTGTGAGAGAGAGTGAGTCTGGGTGCGAGTGTGTCTGTGAGAGTGTGTGTGTGAGAATGAGAGTGTGTGCAAGTGCATATGTGAGAGACAGTGTGAGAGAGAGAGAGAGAGAGAGTGTGCTTCACACAGATACAGTGTGCACGAGAGAGAGTGTGTATGTGAGACACAGACTCTCTGCGAGACTGAGTTTATGAGACCAAGAGAGTGTGTGAGTGACTGTGTGACACAGAGAGTGAATGTGATACAGTGTGAGACATAGAGTGTGTGAGAGAAAGAGAGAGAGAGAGAGAGAGAAAGAGACTGTGTGAGAGAGAGAGAGTGTGAGAGAGAGAGAGAGAGAGAGAGAGAGAGAGAGAGAGAGAGAGAGAGAGAGAGAGAGTGTGTGTATGTGTGACAGAGATACCCCCCCCCCCTCTCTCTGGTGTCAGGCCCCCCCTCTCTCTGGTGTCAGGCCCCCCCTCTCTCTGGTGTCTGAGTGTTACTGTGCAGGACGCTGAGCTCTGGCTGTGCTTCAAGGAACTGACCAATCCTATTTAATAGAATGCACCTCCAACATTCTGAAGCCGAGAAACCTCGTGTGGTTGGTCACTCCTGCTTGTGACGCACCCGGAAGTACGTGATGTCAATTCAGGAGATGGATACAGAGAGCAGGAATGCCTCAGCCATGCAGTCAGCTTCAGAATGTTGGAGGTGCGTTTTATTATATAGGATGCTGGTTGGTAAATGTCTGTCATATTATTGTTTTTGTAATGATTCTATTATGTATGTTAATTTTTTGTTAACTGCCCAGAATTGTTGGATGGTTCGGTCTATACATTTTTTAAATAAATAAAACTGAGGGTACTGAAGGAACTCAGGGAGGTTCTAGCAGCTCTGCTATCTGACATTTTCAATGCTTTTCTAGAGCTGGGAGTGGTCCCAGAATGATTAGAGAAGAGCGAATATGGTCCCTCTCCACAAAAGCAGAAGGAGGTTGAGAAACAGACCAGCTAGTCTAAAACTGAGTAGTGAGGTTCCTTGAATCCAATGGATTATAGGACCAAGGCAGCATGGCTTTACTAGAGATAGATCTTTTGTTAGATAAATCTAATTAATTTCTTTGACTGAATGATTAGAGAGCTGGACTGAAGGATGGTACTAGATGTGGTGTACTAAGATTTTAGGAAAGCCTTCAACATGGTTCCACATAGGTGACTTATAGATGAGTGCTTTTGGTATAGATCAAAAAATGACTGACTAGGTCAGGAACTGGTTGAGTGGACAGTGTCAAGGGGTAAATGTTAATGGAGTTCACCCTGAGGAAAGGGACGTTACCATTGGTGTGCCGCAAGGATCACTTCTTGGTTTGATTTTTGTTAACAATACTATGGAAGGGCCGCCTGGTAAGGTTTCTCTCTTTGTGGATGATATCAAAATAGGCAATACAGTAGATACCCCTAATAACACAGGGATCCAATGCAGCTTAAGGAATGCTCCAGATTTTGGAAGCTAAGTTTTAAATGCTAAATAAAATGAAGGGTTATGCATTTGGGATACAAAAACATGAGGAGGGTTGGTGGTACAGTACTTCTGTGCACAGAAGAGTAGAACTTGGGCTTGATTGTATATGATGACCTAAAGGTGGTCAAACAGGTAGAAAAGACAATGGCAAAAGCCAGAAAGATGCTTGCAGGTATAGGGAGAGGAATGACCAGCACGAAAAAGGAGGTAATAGTGCCTCTGTATAAGGCTGTGGTGAGACCATGTAAGGTGCCTGAAGTACGTCTTACCATCTTTGGTTTCATTTTGTACTCTAAATATTGGTTTTATGCAATCTTGACTACTTCAACACAATTTGTGCTGAGTTACCAGCTATTCAAATGCCGAATACTACAAGTTGCGCAAAATATAGCGGCTCACAATCTCAGGTTGTGGCTTTTACAATCAAATAACTCCAATACTGAAGTCACTGCATTGGTGAAAGTTAAGATTTGTGCTCTTGTTTTTAAGGCATTACAGAATTTTCCCCCTTAATTTCCTTAAGGCTTTGCTGACATACTATTTTCCTAAGTAGTCTCAGTGTTTTGAAAATAATAATCTGCTAATGATTCCTTCTATTCAAGCAGTGAATGTAACCCACTACTGAAGAATGTCCTGTTCAGTACTTGCTGCTAATCTTTGGAATTCTCTTGCTGACTCATTATGATTTAAATGTGACTCACAAAATTTACAAAAACCTTGAAAGCTTGTCTGTTTGTAGAAGCTCTTTTGTAATTTATTTTGAGCCTTTAGTGTAGATTACCCTGTACAGGCTGATTTTATTCTTTTGAGATAATATATATGCAGTTACATGTTCTAATTCAATGTTTTTAATTTTAGTAGTTTTATATTTTGTGTATTTTTTTGTATGCCACACAGATGAGTTTTGACCAGTTATTTGGGGGGGGGGGGGGGGGGGGGTTATATTTTTAAATATTCATGTTTGATATTCCACCTTAAAGCTAGACAATAATCCTGCATACTTATGTGACAATAAAGAAATAGTTATCCAGTTAGCCTTATCCTTGATGAGGTGAGTCACTGGATACTGGCATTAAGGAGTTTGAATGATAAGGCAGTAGGCAGCCATACTGAAGAATCAGCTTCAAAAGGGTAGAGTGGAATGTCAATTACATTGAAATGGAAAGGTAGGCGGCCCAAATATTAAATACATCAAAATGCTTGTTTTAAGACAGCCTGTATCTTTATGATCACCCACTCAATTCTCTGCCAATTTTACTACATACCATCATAGACCAGCCAACACAGTGGCTGAGGGAGAAAACAAGTCTCAGTAAGTAACCCTAATAAGAGCCCTTCAACTCGCATGTGGTTGCCACAGCAGTAGCAGATGCTTTCCAGGATTTCAAGCAGGCACCTCTGCACTATGGCCTTGTGTGTGCCAAGAAGCTCAAACCAGTTTATTGTAGCATAGCATTAAACAACCAAGCCTTGAAACTAGCACATTTATGAGCCCATCTTTAAGGGTTGCAGTGTTTTATGTACAATGCATATGAATCAAGAACTTTTCACATGCTGTCTTAACCTATCACAGATTTTGCTTGCCTACAAATCTCTACACTACTGTATTTAAAGCTAATGCTTACGGTCTTTGACATGATTCTACTAATCCTCTCAAATATATACCTCAACATACAGCCTGGGCAACCCAGGAAGTATAATACAAAAGAAGAAAAAAATCAATTTGAAAAGCCTGCAGCTGTTTTCTGCATCTGAAATTCCCTTCAAGTGAATGAGATATGACAGAAACAGAGCCAAGGCAGGGCTGCTCTCAGTGGAACAGTGACTGGGAGCAGGGAAAACTGATCAGGAAATGGGCTTGAAATGGAAACTGACATCTTTAATCGTAGTGTTTATGGAGCTGAAAGCTGTGTGGAACAGACTGTGAAATATCAGCATTGATTTGCTACTCTCATGTCTGGAAGTCGGAGCCGCTGGGTTCAGAAACAGCTCCTATACAAAACAGACTTGTAGGATATTGGGAATGTGCCATTAAGAGAGATAACATATGGAGGGAGGAACATTTGAGTGCTAGGACTATAAAACACTCACTCTGTAATCTTTACCTCCAAAAATATTTCTATGGTCAGAGTAACTGATTCCTTAATGCATAAGAACTGGTCTGGCTACATAAATACAAAACTAGGCAACTATCAAAATTTTCAACTGCAAATAAAAGACATGAACAGACTTCATTTGACTGCTCCTGGAGACCATAGCAATCACAGCAAACATACTAGTCCCTGCCTACTGTGAAAACTCCATGTAAGGCCATTTGGCCCTCATCCACAATCACACCTCAATGTGCATATAAGAATTACTTCTGTCAAAAAGGACACATGAATGTGCAATGTACAGCAGTTCATAAAATGTATGTAGTGCAGTAAAATGCACGTACAATGCCTTAGCTATTATCACTACTGAAGGGTTTCACATCTGAAGAGTCTGGATTTTATGTAAATCTATAGTTTTTGAAACTTTTGCCTTCCAGAGTATTGGCAGATTATCAGTTACTTTGAAGTGTTTCACTGCATTCTTTTTCTGCTTTGACTACATGAAAGAAAGATGTATCCCTAGAAAAGTGTAAAAATGTGTAAGAGAAATGCACATCATGTTATGCTGCAGTCTGCTGGCAGCTGATTCAACACTGCTCTGATTTCTGTGCTTTGTTTTACTTTACTTGATGATATGACTCACCAAAAAAAAACCTGAAGCGCATTGCAATGTTAAGCCAACAACCTCCCTCCCACAATCCATCCAACTTCCCATCCTACCTTGAAAGGCAGGGTCACTGTACACAGCTAAACCTTAGGAACCACCATTACACAGAGATGGATCTACTATTTAACTATACTCCAAGGATCCATACAAAAGACATTTGTCCTAATCAGTATCGCAACTTTTTTTCTAAAAAGAGCAGGTCAATAAAAGCAATTTCGTATTTGCTGCACCCAAAATTTCAAAACGTATCAGTGGGAAATGGAATGTTGCTCTGCAGAGTTGGCTGTCACACAGTCATGTGGTGGCAAGGACCTAGACAGCAGCAAGCAACCTAAATAATGAAATAAAAAAAAGAAAAATACTCACTAGCATGAACTTGCATGCAGCACTTGGCACAAGAAATAAGGAGGCTGGTTCCATCCTCATCAATGTATGAGTTGGCAGGAAGAGGCTCAATGTTCCCTCCACTGGATGTGAAACACATCTCTGGGATCAGTGGCTTTGCCTTCTGTCCACACTTGGAAGCTGGAATCATGGAAGTGGTTTCTCCAAGAGACAGAGTGTCCCGGTTTGTTTCCTTTCCCAGCTGTAAGTAAATGTGAGAAGTTCGTGAACCAAAAAAACAAAACAAAAAAAAAAAAAAAAAAACCACCCTCCACAAACACACTTATGTAAAGCTTTCATTTAATTGAATTATAAAGGGAATTTCTTTGTGGGTAAAAAAGAACCATTAGAACATAAGAATAGCTATACTGGTCAGACCAATGGTCCATCTAGCCCAGTATCCTGTTCCCAATAGTGGCCAATCCACATCACAAGTACCTGGTAGAATCCCAAACAGTAGCAAGATCACATGCTACCAATCCCAGGGCAAGCAGTGGTTCCCCATGTCTGTCTCAATAGCATCCAGAGTAAAATATGCTAAACTTTGCTGCATTAATTTTTCTTCTTTATAACCCAACATATTACACACAAAGTTTTATGACTATTCTTAAAAAACACTAAAGCGTGTGGTACAATTTCTTAAATTCCTTAAGTGAAGAGAAAAATCACTAATACAATGAAGTCACAACCCCTCCAAACTCCCTTGTTGAAAAATGGATCCTCAGATGGTGGGCTACACCAACTTTTATGTTAGCCAATCACCACTGATCCATATCGAACATGATATTAAGTGTAAACTTCTAATAAGTATTGTGCACACATCACTTCAAAAGACTTTTCAAAAATAGTTCAAAAAAGCACTTAGCTTTAGCAAACACTTTAAGTAACTCCTCCTGCCATGTCATGTTTCAAGCAATTGCGTCAGGGTCGAGGTACCTGCAAAAACATAAGAATCCATTGTTCTGTATCACTTTCTGAAGCTTAACAGCACTACCACTTCAAGAAATAGGTTAGTATGTGAACAGTAAATCCATATTAGCTGCCTCAAAATGGTGATGGAGTCTTCCTTAGCATTTAATAATGACCACTGAAGTCATCGCCATTTTTAGGCAGCTAATATGGATTTACTGTCCACATACTAACCTTGTTTTTTTTTTAATAATTAAGTGTAGTCCTGTTAAACTTCAGAAAATGATACAGAATAATGGATTCTTATATTGTATGTTTCTGCAAGTACCTCAACCCTAATGCAGTTGCTCAAAACACGATAGTATGTTATGTTAGGAGGGGGCTCAATGAAGATTTTGCTAAAGCTTGTGCTTTTGTGAACTATTTTTGAAGAGGTTTTTTTGAAGTGATGTTTGCACACTATTTATTAGAAGTTTACACTTAATATCATGTTCAATACGCATCAGTAAGGAATGCGGCGACTGGCTAATAAAATTGGTGTAGCTCGGCATCTGAGGATCCATTTTTCAGTGAGTGAGATTGGAGGGCTTGTAACTTCATTGCATTCTTAAAAAACACACATTTTGGAACCCAAAAACACCAAACTGCTAAACTGAGCATCATCAGAAAATGAGAACATTTCTACTAGAATAATAATAATAATTTTAAAAAAGACCTTCCAGTCCTTACTAGCTATCTCCTCCTCTTTCAGGGAGGTACCTGGGAGAACAGCCTGCCAATTTCTGGCAGCAAACAAGAAAGAGAACAGCAGATCAAACACAAATATACAGGTAAAAAAACCCCAAACAAAACAAAAACCCCCCACTCTCACTATAGAATGATCAGCTTACTGAAGTTACACAATTTGCAGGACAGTTTTCCCCCACAAATGAGACTACTTCTTAGCCATGCTTACAGAAGCTTATAATTGCAGACATTGAAAACAAAACAAGCACAATACCACATCAATTAACTCTTCACAGAAAGCCACTTCCTGGCCCTGGTGTTCAAGCTTTTCTCTGTCACTTCACGCCCTATTTTAAGCAGTCTGTCTGCTAACTTTGCACACGTGGTCAGGTTAGTAAGCAACTGGTCATGAGAAATAAGCAATATCACAAAAAGTACAGGATAACTGAATTAAGATACAGTCTAAAAAAAAAACAAACGAATAAAGAAAAACAATTGTCATTTAACAGACTGTTCTATGTCGAAGGTTTCATTCACTACTTTATTTTTGTAATTTTTGAAATCCAGTACAAAGATTTGTGGGCTTTAAAAATATTTTTCCCAATATGTCAAGTGAGACCACGGTTTGTCTGGAGCCAGGGAGACTAAGATTTTTTCTTTTAACCTTTAGTGTCCAATGTTCCCGTAATAAGCCAGATTGGAACAGATTGATGGGAACATTGGACACTAAAGGGTTAAGGGGAGGGGGAAGTCTATAGTTATTTGAGAATCCAGAAACAAAGCAGAGCTGTTTACCTCTCAAGGTGTACCCACTGAACAGCAGGGGAATGTAGCCACAGATACCACCCAAATTGGGCCTGCATATCTCCATGGAAAAACTGCCTTTGAGAATCTACATTTTCTCCATTCTTATATAAACAAATTCTCAAAGAAACAAATGTGCATTTTCATGGCTGCAAATGAAAAGCACTGTTTCTGGTTGACTTATATACAGCCAATACACACTGAAAAATCACAGCTGCAGCATACATTTTTCCACATCTGCCACAAAGACTCCAGAAATTATTACCCTCTTATTTCTGCATGGTGTAGACTCGAGTTCCATTAGGAAAAGGAATTTGGTACTGAATGACTATTGGACTGTGATTTACAGATTCTGTTCATGTATTGCTTTATACACTAACTGTACATGTAATTGCAATGAGCTTGGTTGATACTGGTGTTTAATAAATTAAATTTATTACAAAGAAAACAAATTTCCAACATTTCTTTCCTTGCATACAAGATTAGGGAAGTACACACAGCGCATAACAGTTTCAATGAAGTTCAATGGGTCAATATTTAACTGCCAAGGTTAGCTTAAATACTGGCTGTGGCAAACAAAAATCTATCCATGTAGTGGCACTGAATATCCAGAATTTATCTGACTAGTGACAATATCTAGTCTGCTAGCCAGATATGTCCTAAGTTATCTCAACAGCAGACTAAACATTGCCACTATGCAAACAAACTCCTGGATGGCCCTAGCCATACCTACACTCTGCCAAGTGCCAAGGCAGTAAGACTATCTGGACACTGCCTCTGAATATCCCAGTCAGCAGCGTTCCTCTGGAAAGCAGGTGCTATTATCCTGATAAATGGTTTTGCATACTGACCTGTAAATGTTCACCCAACAGTAATAGGAATTGCTCATTCATTGATAATATAAACACATGCCTTAAAAAAATAATGGAGCATTGTGGATAAACTGCGATTTAAAGCAATTGATTCATCACTCTTGATAGTCTTTGAGTGGATGTATTGCACTATCAGGGAATATTACATGTTTAAAAACCTTTTAAGATATTGTTCCTACCTAGGGAGTATATCAAGGTTCATTCTTGGAGATATATTCTTGGCTACTCCGACATTTAACATGGAACAGCTCACACTGTGCGAGAGCCCAGCAGGGGCTGGCTAAGAAATATACCAGAGTTCTTGCCAGCCCAGACACAGCCAGGCTTAAATTAATTTATCTTTACCTCCTGTGGTTGTGGAACTACTACTCCTGCTACTGATTTCTCTGGTGCTACTACATAATGCATATAAAAATAAGATAATATATCAAGAGTACCCCATGTTTTATCATTCCCACCTTAGTAATTCCCTTATCTCTTATTTGTCCTGTTTGTCTGTCCTAATTAGATTGTAAGCTCTGTCAAGGAAGCACTGACTCTTTATGTCCAGTGTACAGCGCTGCGTACATCTAGTAGCGTTATAGAAAAGATAAGCGGTAGCAGTAGGTACAGGATTTTACAGCTAGAGCTTTGCAGGGTGAAAATGGTCTGCTGTAAGATTTCCTGCCATAGGCTATGAGATTTTCTGAAAACTGTCCTGGGATATTTATAATGCATACTGGATGCCTGTTATAAGATTGGATTTGATCCATGGTGTTTCACTTAGCGACAGTTGCCAAGAAAATCTGAATCTCAAATCTGGCTTTCAAGCACTGTGCATCATGCCAGCCAGGGAAGGCTTGATGTGTTTAGTGAGATGGAGCTGTTACTGTTAATTGCCCAAGCCAGGATGTGCCTGGTGCCATTTATTTTTTCATCTGATAGGAAAAATTAATATTAAAGAAAAGCAACGGGAATGACTGATGAAACCTATTCTGCACAGCATTCTACAGATTCTTTAAGAAACATAAATTAGACAACTTATGGGTTTTTATTTTTGCTGCTGCTTTGAACAGGACCAGTGAGAAGTTTAAATTCCTGTAATGCCTATAATTCCCAAGGGAGGATGACTAGGGGAAAGGATACCTACAGGTGCCCAACATCACTGAAGAAGAAGGTGGCTAGAACCCACATGCCAAAACATCAGCTTCTTAAGTTTAGTAGAGAAATACCATGCATTCTGAACATAGGGGTCAGCTAATAAGTGGCCATCTACTCACACCCTTCCCATCAACAATCCAGAGGATGGGAATTTCTACTCACAGCTTCTACATTTTTTTATCTTTGTAGAAGAACTGGAACAATCTCAAAACCTACTCCCAAACATTCCCAAAGAATTATAGCATAAAACACTATTTATCACACAAACACAGAACAGGAATGTGCACTGCTGTACTTTCACAACCAACCAACCCCCCCCCCCCCCCCCCCACCACCACACCAAACTGCCACAACAGATCTATTAGGTGTTGTATGAATTTATATATATTGTTTCTGCTCATAAACATTCATATATACACATACTCTACCACAAACGCCTATAAAGAGCCAATTAATCCTGAGTTATGAAGTGAACCAATGGAATGTCTTTCAATAAATGAATTGCCACTCCCTTTGTTTCTCAATAACAGCAACGTTTTCCATTCTGTAATAGTATGATTGTAAGCTTAGGATCAGAGCCTCGTGCTTGTTGCTGTGGTTACCATTTTCTCTAAGTTCTTCTGGGAGATGCAGTTATACCAGTGATGCCTGGCAATAATGACTATGCAGGTGGCAGAGCCAGTCATTACCTGATTATAGGGACAGAAGAGGGTACAGACAGCACAGTATGGCTCAATCATGGCAACTGCTGAATTGAATCTCCTCTCGGTCATGAAGTTTGGTGCTTTATTCTTCCACAGGTGACAGAGTAAAGATTTTAGAGTCTCTGGATCACTCACATCCTCCTCACCAGAGAATGGAAGGGCTTCTAGAGGAGGCAGAAAGCACCCAAAGTGAACAAGAGCTATAGGACAATCTATAATCAACAAACAGTGCAATGACAAAAACAAGTATTGAAATAGAAGAGGTACAAGCTTGGAAGTCATAGTGCTGCTGCACTGAGGAAGTGAAAGGTTGCGTATTTATACACGGTCTTGTCACTAGGATGACACTGGAACAGCATCACCTGCAGAACTAACAATCACAGCTTGTACTATGCAGGGACATTTACCCAGACAAATTGACAGACATGGCTAGGCAATAAAAAGTGACTTCCTTGGCAAGTAATTGGAAGTCATGATCTGCAAATCGATCAGTGTTCTCTTAGAGATAAACCACAGGAAGCCAGCAACTCCTACCCTAGCAGTCTATCTCAGACCTATACTTTAATTGCTTTGATTACAGTGCATTTTCTCCTATTCCCCAATGCCCTGTCTGCACACCTCCTGCGTCCGTCTCCAAACCAGAGACTAGATGAGAAAGAAAATGAGAGACAGAGAAAACGTGCACTTAGCATGTCATTCACAGCTACTTGTATGCAAATAACAAAATATTCTTCAAGAAGCAATGCTCCTGAAAATCTTTCCACAGCACACGTGACTAGCAATTTTTGAAAGAGAAACTTGACAATGAATTTCTTGCAAAATTTCCTTGCATGGCTGGGGGTACACAGGCTTAGCTAGCTCAAAACTGCCTTCTTAAAATATCCCTCATTCTAGTATCATTATATTGGAGTAACCTTCATAGAAACATGGTACTGCGAATGTGATTCAATGCTCCCTCCTACAAAACTAAATCTTAACATTTTCATTAAAAAAAAAAAAAAAAAAGTGTTTGCCACCTACTGAAGGCCACTACTCTGAGCTACTATATATACTATTACTTATGCTCCCAAACTAGCCGCAAAGTACAAACGTTCTCTCTCAAGCTTAACACTACTTATATAATTCTTCACTAATATTACACATGAGCGTCATCCTCTGAGAGCCTATGCCAGATGTTAATTGGGGTACCCCTACTGCCGGGTCTTTTAGAAGCAGGGAGATCCTAGATTCTCTACAGTGGGAGCTACTCTAGCAGTTGGTAACAGAACCACGCAGGCTAGGGTCATACTGGACTTAGTGCTTACTATGGGGAGAGTGATTCTGATGTTATAGTAGGTGATCATCAGGCATCCAGTGATCACCAGATGGTGTGGTTTAATATTGAGATAGGTGGAGAGGGTTCATTTATTTATTTTAAAAATTTGTATACCACTATAACTAGGTGGTTTCCATAAAAACATTCATAATAAAACAAAACAACAATAAACAAAACAAAAACATAGCAGCATCATTTAACAACAAAGAGGTCAGGTCCAGAGATGGTCAGAAAAATACAGTCACAAATAATTGTGTTTTCAAAAGCTTCAGAAACTGTGTAAAACTATCATAGTGACTAAGCTGACCAGATAGTGCACTCTATAAAGAGATTCTGGCCTGAACAAAAGCTGTAGCTTGTGTATCCGCATGGTTCTAGACTTAAAAAAAAAAAACCTAGCTTTATTCAGATCGGGGATTACCTCAATGAATTGTTGTTTGACTAGGAACATCTGAAAGAAATTGGAAAGCAGTGCACAAAACTGAAAAGAGCTATTGTCAGGGCAACAAACTTTTTTGTAATGAAAGTACGTAAAAGTAAAAGAAGGCTGTTTGGTTCTCAAAAGTAGTAGCTGAAAAGGTAAAGAAAAACAGTAGCCTTTATAAACTACAAGAGATTGAAGGGAGGAAGATAAGTGACGATATCTGGAAAAGTTAACTGGTAGAGTAGTCAGGAAAGCAAAGAAGCAAATGGAAGAAAAAACAGCCAATATGGTAAAATGGGAGGGACAAGACATTTTTTTTTTAGATAAGTTAGTGATAGTGAGGCGGCATGGGCATAATTATATATATAGAAGAAATCATATTAATTGTTAATTCTGTTTAAAAATTTGGGGTTTAAAAGCTTGGTGTTTGAATTCTAACTTTTCACCCTGCAAGTAAAGTGAAGGAATGCCAGATGGTTTAGATTACTTAGAAAGTCTAGCTTTGGCTAAGCTAAAGGGCAGAAAGGTCAGTGAGAAATGAAACTCTGTCCCTTGTGAGTGATGGATTGCTAATGCTAGCACATATGTATCCTATTATGAACAAGGCAAGCAGGCAGTTTGTTTAGGATTAGATTGAACACTGCTTAGAAGAAAATAGTTAGATTCTAAATAATTCTAGATATAAATGAGTTAGATTTTAGAAGTTCTTGCTTATAAGGAATACTGATTCTGCTTATTTTAGAATATGTTTTTCTGTGTAATTAATAAGTTTTGTTTCTGTGTAGAATGTCTGTTCAACTCTCTGCCTTGCTTTTCAAGTAAGACTGCAGTTGAAGAGGTCAGCATCTGGCTTGAATTACCTACAGTCCTAGCGAGTTCTGTGAAGGAAGCTAATAGGTGAAAAAGGTCAAGAAAAGCCTTGATTAATTATAGGTAAATGTAGGAATGGTCCTGAAGGTAATAACAAACTATATCTGTATGCTATTAAGTAAGACTGGCCCTTGACCCCTTAATGAATGCCAGAGTGCAGTTAGCAGTTTAAGCTATGACTGGGATTATGTGAATAATAATAAAATATAAGAGTTCTGGTGCCATATTGTCTAGTGTGAGGGGCCCCAGGTCATAGGTCAGTTAGGAAATGTCTGAAACCTATGTAACTGATATTTTGAACATATGTACAGAGATGATTGGTTGAGACAAGGTAATCAATCTATTCTTTACCATCTGGAAAGTAAGGGGGGCTAGGAGGGGGGGTTTAGAACTGTATATAACTGGGAGCAGAAGCAGCTTACGTCAGAAGGAACAGACAGAAGAGAAGAGAGCTGAAGGGAGACAGACAGCAGAAGAAGCTGAGACAGAAGCCATAACATCCAGAGAGCTGAGAAAGAGAAGAGAGCTAGAACTGATGTCCTACTTTGTTTGCTGGCAAATAAAGAAGATTTCTCTCTCATTCTGGTGTGTGCTGTTTGACTCCTGAAGTACCACAAGTCCTGCTAACAATAGGGGTAATTCATGCATCAATTCCTGCAACAATAGGAGGAAGTGCAAAAGTGGCACTGTGAGAGTCAAAGGTGAAGGGGAAGAATATGTAAAAGCTACTAGAGATAAGGCAGAATTGCTTAACAAATTTCACAGCTGAAGGGCCAGGAGCAGGATTGCAGAAGCAAACATAAATAGGAATAGAGGGGTGGTAATCCCTGAACAATTTCCAGAGGCCTATGTTGTAAGGAGCTGGCTAAATTAAAGGTGGACAAATCGATGGGGCCGGATGGCACACATCTGAGTGTACTGAAGAAACTTAGGGTAGGGAAGTTCTAGCAGTTCTGCTGGCTGACCTTTTCAATGTTTATCTTTGGGAGTGGTCCCGGAGGACTGGAGAAGAGCAGATGTTGTCCCTCTCCACAAAAGCGGAAGTAAAAAAGAGGTTGGGAACTACAGGCCGGTAAGTAACTTAATGGAAATGCTTTTTAAACAGAGAACAGTAAAGGTTTTGGAATCCCATGGATTACAGGACGCGAGGCAACATGGTTTCACTAGAAGCAGGTCCTGCCAGACAAATCTGATTTTTTTGACTGGATGACCAGAGAATTGGATCGAGGGACAGTGCTAGGTGTGGTGCATTTAGATTTTAGCAAAGCCTTTGACATGGTTCTGCAAAGAAAGTGAAGATACTTACCTGTAGCAGGTATTCTCCGAGGACAGCAGGCTGATTGTTCTCACATGTGGGTCGTCGTCTGCGGCAACCCAGGAATCCGCAAGCAAAATAAAAAAAAAAAAAACCCAAAGCCTTTCGGGAAAGTTCCATCACGCGGGTAGCACGAATGACTTCCAGCCCGCCATGCTCTTTAGTTTAATCAAAAAGAATATAAACAAGAAACAATAACAACTCCAAAGGGGAATCAATATGACTTGGTTGGACAGCCGGTCTCTGAAAGCCTTTAGAGCGTTTCAGATCGCTCGCAATTCCAGGAGATTGATCTGAAGACCTTTTTCCTGAAAGGACCAAGCTCCTTGAGTGTGAAGTCCATCTACATGAGCTCCCCACCCCAGGAGGGATGCTTCTGTCGTCAGCACTTTTCGTGGATGAGGAATTTGGAATGGAGGTCACAAGATCAAATTGGATCGAATCGTCCACCACTGCAAGGAATTTCAAAAGTTGGTGGACAGTTGGATCAGATCCTCTAAACTCGCTGCAGCTTGATACCACTGGGAAGCTAAGGTCCATTGAGCTGATCTCATGTGTAGGCGTGCCATGGGAGTCACGTGAACTGTGGAGGCCATGAGGAGGTTGTCTGCCCTCACCTTGATAAGATAAGCTCGAGCTGTCTGTGTTCAACAGTGCTCCAATGAATTCCAATTTTTGAACTGGGGTGAGATGGGACTTGGAATAATTGATCACGAACCTCAGTAGTTCTAGCACCTGAATAGTCATTCGCATGGACTGTAGAGTGCCCGCCTCCGAGGTGCTCTTCACCAGCCAATCGTCGCGATAAGGGAACCCATGCACTCTCAGTCTGCGTAGTGATGCTGCGACTACAGCCAGGCACTTTGTAAACACTCTGGGTGCAGACGCCAGACCAAAGGGAAGTACACAGTACTGAAAGTGCTGTGTTCTTAGCCGAAATCGAAGATACCTTCTGTGAGCTGGAAGTATCAAGATGTGTGTGTAAGCATCCTTTAAGTCCAGAGAGCATAGCCAATTATTCTCTTGAATCATGGGAAGAAGGGTGACCAGGGAAACCATCCTGAACTTTTCTCGAACCAGATATTTGTTCAGGCCTCTTAGGTCTAGGATGGGATGCATCCCCCCTGTTTTCTTTTGCACAAGAAAGTACCTGGAATAGAATCCCAGCCCTTCTTCCCCTGGTGGAACGGGTTCGACCGCACTGGCCTTTAGAAGGGTGGAGAGTTCCTCTGCAAGTACCTGCTTGTGCTGGGAGCTGTAAGAATGAGCTCCTGGTGGGCAATTTGGAGGTTTGGATTCCAGATTGAGGGTGTATCCTAACCGGACTATTTGAAGAACCCACCGGTCGGAGGTTATGAGAGGCCACCTTTGGTGAAAAAACATCAACCTTCCCCCTACCAGCAAGTTGTCCGGTACGGACACTTTTGCAGCGGCTATGCTGATCTGGAGCCAATCAAAAGCCCGTCCTTTGCTTTTGCTGGGGAGCAGAATGGGCCTTGAACACATGCTGTTGATGAGAACGAGCGCGCTGGGGCTGAGCCTGGACAGGCTACTGAGAAGCAAGAGTGTACCTACGCCTAGAGTAGGAATAGGGAGCACTTCCCTTCCCTCCAAAAAACCTCCTAGATGAGGAGGCTGTAGCGAAGGCGCCCGGTGGGAAAGAGAATCCATAGCATCATTAGGCTTCTTAATCTGATTAACGAGATCCTCTACTTTCTCTCCAAAAAGATTGTCCCTCCAGCAAGGAAGATCCGTCATCCGCTGCTGGACAGAATGATCCAGGTCAGAGACACGCAGCATGAGAGTCTGCGCATCACTATACCTTGAGCAGCGATCCTGGATGTCACGTCAAAAGTACCCCTGGGCCAGGAACTTGCGACACGCCTTCTGTTGCCTGACCACCTGGCAAAAAGGCTCGGCCAGCTCCGTAGGGAGTATCTCAACCAAGCTGGGCAGTTGACATATCGAGTCCCGCAAGTGTACGCTCGTGAAGAGCTGGTATGACTGGATCTTGGCAGTGAGCATAGCAGCCTGATACGTCTTTCTCCCAAAAGAGTCAAGAGTCCTAGCTTCTCTGCCTGGGGGCGCCGAAGCACAGTCTCTAGTACTCCTAGCTCTCTTGAGAGCGGAATCCACCACCACGGAATTGTGGGGTAATTGGGACTTCATCAATCCAGGTTCACACATTGGATCCGGTATTGGGACTCAGCTTTCTTGGAAACCACACAGCCAGACAGAGGGGCGGACCAATTTTGCATAAGGACTTCCCTTCAGTACCTTAGGCAGAGGGACTCTCACAGCCTCTTTAGGTGGAGAAGAATAATCCAGTACCTCGAGCATGTCAGTCCTGGGCTCATCCTCAACCTCCACAGGGAAGGGAATAGCCGTAGCCGTTTCCCAGACAAAGGAGGAAAAAGACAGACTCTCAGGTGGAGATAGTCTTCTTTCCAGCAGAGGAGAAGGGTCAGAGGGAATCCCAAAGGACTCATCAGAAGAGAAGTAACTGGGATCTTCCTCTGATTCCCACGAGTGCTCCTGCTCAGTGTCAGACACAACCTGTATCAAGGTACTCTGACACTGGACCTGCGTCGACGCCGAGAAACGATGTTCTCTGTGGCGATGTCGAGAAATCGACGCCCGATCCGACTGCGGCAAAGCTCCCTCCACCGACGTTGAAGGGGAGTCGACCTGGGTGGCAGCCAACGCAGATGCCGCAGGTGGCACCGCAGTCGGAGATCTCACCACAGGAGAAGGGTCAGGCACTGCTACAGCAGATGGCACAGAAGGTGCAAGCACCCCCGACACTGAAGCTGATTGTCGCAGTAAGCTTTCCAGAAGTTCTGGAAACAAGGCCCGGATACGCTCGTCGAGAGCCACCATCGGAGAAGGCTGCGGGGCCAGTGGAACAGGCGATGTCAGAATCCGTGGAGGCTCGGGAGAAGGTACCAAGCTGCAAAGAGACCAACGCATCGGCACCTCCTGTACTGAGGGGGAGCGGTCCTCTCGGCACCGATGCTTCTCGGGTGCTGACTCTCTCGACGCCCCGGAGCTCCCAGTACCGTGCGTCGAAGGAGAACGATGACGATGCTTCTTAGCCTTCGCTTGACACCCGTCATCGAGACTCCTCGGTACCGATAAGGACGTGGAATCCTCATGTCTCCTCGGGGCCGGGTCCGACGAAGGTCGGTCACGGGGGGCCTGCATAACAGGAGGCCTCGAGACAGGTGGAGACCCACTCGACGCCTCACTGCTCCCAGCGCGAGTTGGTCTCTCAGCAGCCATTACCTCTCTCCTCGACGTCGATGCTCATGTCGATGTCGACGCTGCCGACCTTGGTACCGAAGTCGAAGGACTGGACTGAGCCCCAAAAAGCTTCTCTTGTTGGGCCTCTTGAGACGCTTGGGTCCGTTTCTTCATACGAAGACACAGACTACAAGCTGCTGGGCTATAGTCAGGCCTAAGGCACTGGATACACCAAGCGTGGGTATCTGCACCTGAGGCGGTCTGGTTGCACAGAGTACAATGTTTGAAGCCGCTGGGTGTCTTCGATGACATGGAAGAAAAAACGGCTTCGGCAAAATCAAATGACGCAATTGTGCCAAAAAATTAAAAGCACAAAAAGGGGAAAAAATACGACCGCGCGGCCCAAAGGTTCAGTTATTGTGCTTGTTCTTTTTAAGATTTTTGTACGCGATATTACTGAAGGATTCTCTGGTAACGTTTGCCTCTTTGCAGATGATACCAAAATCTGCATTAAGTTAAACATCCCTGATGGTGTGGGTAACATGAGGAAGGTTTTAAAGCTAGAGGAATGGTCTGGAATTTGGCAACTAAGATTTAATGAGAGGAATGGTCTGGAGTTTGGCAACTAAGATTTAATGCTAAAAATTGAAGGGTCATGCATTTGGGCTACAAAAACCTGAGGGAATGGTACAGTTTAGGGGGTAAAGAACTTTTGAGAGCGAAAGAGAAGTGGGACTTGAGTGTGATCAAATGTGATGATCTTAGGTGGCTACACAAGTAGAAAAGGCGATGGCAAAAGCTAGAAGGATGCTTGGGTGCATAGAGTGAGACCTCATTTAGAATACAGTGTACAATTCCAGAGACCGCACCTTCAAAAAGATATAAACAGAATGGAGTAGATCCAGAACACAGATACTAGAATGGTCAGTGGTGTTCGTCATAAAGTGTACAGGGACTCAATATGCATACTTTGGAAGAAAGGAGGGAGAGGAGAGATATAATAGAGTCATTTAAATACCTACGTGGCATAAATGAACAGGAGGCAAGTCTCTTTCAATTGAAAGAAAGCTCTGGAACGAAGGAGCACAAGTTGAAGGTGAAAGGGGGTAGACTTGGAAGGAACCTGAGGAAATACTTTCTTCACAGAAAGGGTGGTGAATTCATGGAATGGCCTCCCTGTGGATGTGGGATGAGTACATAGGATCTCTAATGGAATGACAGGGAGAGTAGATGGCATGGAAGGGAAGGCTGGATAGGCCATATGTCTATCTGCCTACATTTTTCTATGTTAGATAGTTTGCACACTCACCCTCATCACTTGAGGCTTCCTGCTTAACAACCGATAGTGGGGAGCGAGCTGGAGGTCTTCCCAGTGGATGACGACGAGATTTCTTAATCTCCATCTTCATCTTTGAAAATGTGGGTGGCATCTGCAAGAACACGCAAAAAAAGGAATTTCCAGAATGGGTTACCATGTTGCTAAGACTATTCAAAGCTGAGCCACCCAGCACTGTCTATTGATGAATATCCTCTGTATCCTAGCCTGAAATCATTCAATTCTATTAGAGACCTACTATTCAAAGGCATGAGGACCTAGAGAAAGCCTAGGTTAGAAACAATATCTGGTATAAGAAAAATGAGACTATCTAGACTCCTGCTGCATTAAGAACACTGCTTAGCAGAGAATAATTTTCCTATGTTCTGTTAATGGAAACTTTTTTCTACAGGGACACAAGCTTATCACTAGTTCTATGGCACGACTGGCTATACACAGCTTTATTAGTGAACCACCAAACAACAAAAGGTGTCATTTAATGGACACACTGCTTTGTTTTAGTGCATTATTCTCTTCAGTTAAATATATATTACTCCTGCTGGAATTCTGTGAGACTGCGCAGCACAGAATTTCCCAGCTGTGCAGGATTCAGACCTTTTGCACAAAATCGAGCCCCTTTAGCCCGGGGTAAAACTGTGGTGATGGAAGGAGTGAAGGCTGGGAGGCTGGCTCCCCCCTTGGGCCTACCTTAACACTACCTGGTGGTCGTGGCCTCTTTGGGGGTAGGAAAGAACCCCATTCTTTCCTGCCCAATGCCGCCGCTCTCTGGTCGGTGCTCCACTTCTTCAAAATGGCCGCAAGACTTCAAGCAGTAATCTCGTGAGGCTGCAGCAGGAAGTCTCGGCGTCCATTTGCATGAAGCGGTGGTACTGGCCCAGAGCAGCGGACAGGAAAAAGCTGGGATCTTTCCTGCCCTGAAGAGGTACTTCCGATGCAACTCCTAGCTCCCTGGCAAGTGGGGTGCAGCAGGCAGGAGCTATGAAAAAACTGGATGGTGTGTGGGTGCAGGGTGGGAGGCTGGAAAAAACTATAGATGGCACGTGGGTGCAGGAGGAGGACTGGAAATAACTATAGATGGGTAGGGGTCTGGAAGAAACAATGGATGGTGTGTAGGTACAGGGAGGGGGGTGAGAAAAAAGGTGGATGCTATGGGTGCTGGGAAAACTATGGATGGTATCTGTGTACAGGGAGGGAGGCTGCAAGATTGTTCAAATTATGACAAACTTGCAGAATTTGCAAATTTTGAATTTTATTTGCACAGAATTTAAAAAATTTTTGGCACAGAATTCCGGAAGGAGTGATATATAGTTGTAAAAGATCTCTTTCACAATGCTACTGCTAAGTAAGATAGAGGAAAATGAAATGTCACAGTAAATTCTGTTTTTCATAGGCTTCAGACAGATTAAAGAAAGTTCTTCTCTTCAAGTTAGTCAATTTGCCGAAGAAGATTCTTGACAAATTGAACACATGGATTAGAAAACAGCAACACAGAGAGGCCACTCATTCTGAATGTTTGACAATTCAACCAGTTCAGAACTGCTGCCACATTGCAACAGACTACATACCTGTATTTCAGCGGCTCCTGGGCCAATACGCATAGTATTTGCTTCTCCACCATCTTCTTGCTTCACCGAGAGGTCTGACAAGGCAGGAAGCTCCCTCCATACCTGACCTTTGTAGCTGGCAAACTTCTCGAATGCCTGATGACAGGACATCCGTTCCTTTTCAAATACAACTTTTTTTGATTGGGGAACCACATACAGCATAGGAATAATTGGCCGTGACTTACAGTCTTCTTCCTCACTTGCCCCCTCTGATGGAGTTATGTTGACAAGAGCAGAGGCAGTGCTTTCTCCCAAGGTGACTGCTGCTGCTGCTGTTGCCTCAGTTTCAGGTACTGCTAATTGTGTGCCTGTGTTTGTTGCCAGCTCCACCTGCGTTGACATTGCTGGAGTTTGTGTTACTGGGGCAGTTGAGATATTTATTTCTTTGAGATGCTGCTGCTCCTTTTTTTTTCTCCTGTCACTTTTTGATTTTGGTGGTCTGCCTCTACCTCTGATCTCTTTTGTTCCAGTGAAACGGGCTTTGGATGTAGTTGGAGTGACTCCTGTTTCAAGGAGGATATATATTAGCTCTGGATACACATTAAGAAACTAACTTAGAAAATATATAAAGCTCCTATTAATTGATTTTCAAGTTAAACATACAATATAGGTTAAGCATTACAATCAGTATTTCAGACTTCACAATAACCCCACAATGTGCAAGACCATCTCCTATGATATGGAAGATTGACCTGTGCCTCTAATTTTACACAGTGTTCCTGTGCTAACTTTTAATATGGTTAAGTGACATCCAAATGGGCCTGACAGAAGAGCAGAATATATTAAAAGACAGGGAATCTATGTTTTGACAGGAGCTGTCTGCCTCAATTTTTTAGAAGCGGTGCAGAAACAACTTTGCTTTGTTTTGAGAGGGGGAGGGCAGGGAAAGTGAAGTTATTTACCTGTACTGGAGGTTCTCCATGTTCACCAGGGGAATGTAGCCACATGCGAGTCATTTTAGAATTGAGGATCATCAGTCCCTTGTGACCCAGAAAGATACAGCGGGAAGAAGGTTCTAAGCAAAAAGATTCTTCAACATAGACTGCCCAAACACACTGTCTATGCAAGAACTTGAGTTCAAACTATAACGTGCAGTAAAGATGTGGACGGATACCCAAGCTACTGCTTTACAAGTGTCCACAACAGAGGTAGACCTTAGGATGGCCACTGTGACAAATTTCAAGCAAAGCTTGAATAGTAATGTGGCCTGGTGGCTACTTACCTGCTTTAGTATAACAGTAGACAATACAGACTGAATTCAAGCAAGACACAGTGTGTTTTGTTACACCCTGTTTGGGTCATAGGAGATCACCTATGTACACTGATTCTGGTGTCTTGGGTAGCCCTTAAGTAATATAGCAGGATTTGTCTACAGTTGAGGGTTTGAAGGGATATCTCTGCTGGTTGGAGTGAGGCTCCAGAAAGAAGACTGGAGGCGTAATCACTTGGTTAAAGGTGAACTTCTCAGACTATTTTTGCTAACAAGTTAGGATGTGTTTGAAAAACCACTTTGTTGGGAAAGAAATTGGTGTGGCAGAAGTCAGGGCTTCCAACTCACTGACTTGCCTGGCAACAGTGGGATCCACCAACCTTCCAGGAGAGGTGCCATAGTGATGCTTGAGACAAGTGTTCAAAAGGGGCCTGAGTGAGATTAGCGAAGTCAATGTTCATGCCCAAAGTGTGTCTGTGTGTGTGTGGGGGGGGGGGAGGGAGGGACTGTGATGGAAGGCTTGACATGAATAAGTCCTCTCACAAATCTAGAAATTAAAGGATGAATAGATATCTGTTTTCCTCTAGCAACTAATAGAAATTTAAGATAGGTCTTAAGACTTGGCTGTTTGAGCAATCTTACAAATCATAGCTTGAGATAAAACTTCATGATGGTGTTACTCTACCATTTGTCTATAGTTCATCCATCTTTTGGATTTTAAATTGTTGTGCTATGCAGTTTCTCCTCCTATTGTTATCAACAGTTCTGTGACACTGTAAATATTATGGAAAAATTAAGACATACCTGATCATTTTCTTTCCTTTAGTCGCAGCAGATGAATCCAGGAACTAGTGGGTTGTATCCATTTACGAGCAGGTGGAGATAGAGAACACTAAAAACAGGCATAGACCCCCTGTGTATTGGTCCTTCTACCTTTAGTACAGGTATGTCTTAATTTTTCCTTCCTTAGCCTCAGCATAAGATGAATCCAGGAACTGGTGGGATGTACCCAGGCACTCCCTATACTGCGCGGGAAGTTGCAGCTCCCCGAGATAGAACCGCCACTCCAAAGCGCGCATCCTCTCGAGCTGCAACATTGAGCCAATAATGTTTCACAAAGGAAAGATGCTATGCCCACGTCGCCACTCGACAGATGTCCAAAACAGAAAACAGCGAAGCTTCCGTCCAGGAAGATGCCTGAGCCCGCGTGGAGTGTGCTTTCAAAGCCTGAGGCGGAGACTTCCCAGCCAAAAGGTAAGCCAAAACAATCGTTTCCTTCAGCCAGCGCGTCACCGTGGCCTTAGACTCCGGGAAGCCTCATCGTGGACCTGCAAATAGGACGAATAAGTGATCACAGCACCAAAACTCGTTTGACATTTCCAAGTATTGCAAAAGGACGTGCTGAGCAGGCGCAGTTGACGAAAAGACTCCGGGCGGTCCTCCTTCCGAAAAGAGGGAAGAAAGAGGCTGATTCAAGTGAAAAGCTGACACCACTTTAGGAAGAAACGATGGCACCGAACGAACCGCGACCCCAGATTCCGAAAACTGCAAAAAAGGGTCCCGGCACGACAGGGCCTGAATCTCTGACATCCTACGTGCCGACGCCAGGGCCACAAAAAAAAAAAACAGCCTGAAGTGTAAGATCCTTCTGCGAAGCCTGATGAAATGGTTCAAAGGGTGCCAACTGCAAAGCACACAAAAAAAGTTGCAAACTCCACGTAGGACAAGGGACACACAACGGAGGACGAAGTTTCAACACTCCTCGCAAGAATTGCACTACATCCGGGTGAGCGGCAATCGAAGACCCTGCCACTCGACCTCGAAAACACGCTAGCGCTGCCACTTGCACCCGCAGAGACTTGTAGGCTAAACCTTTCTGCAGGCCCTCCTGCAAAAAAGCCAACATCTGGGTAACCCGAAGCCCACATTGGTGACCATGCATGCGCCAAACACCATGCCTCAAACGTACGCCAGACTCAAGCATAGGCCATAGTCGTGGATCGCTTGCAAGCCCTTAGCAAGATAGCGATAACTTCATCAGGATAACCTTTCTTCCTCAACTTCGCCCTTTCAAAAGCCAAGCCGTAAGGAGGATCCTCCATAGCCACCGGTCCCTGATGAAGAAGGTCTGGTAGGAGAGAAAGTCGAAATGGCTCCCCCACCAGAAGTCGACGCAAATCCAAATACGACGGACGACACGGCCAGTCCGGAGCCACTAGGATCACTAAACCTGAGTGAAGGCGTATCCTTTGAAGAACTCACCCCTATCAAGGGCCATGGAGGAAACACGTACAGAAGTGTGGAAGTTGGCTGTGAGAGGGCATCCAGCCCCTCGGACCCGTGCTCCCGTCTTCTGCTGAAGAATCGACGGACTTTGGCATTGGAGCTGGCCGCCATGAGATCGAAGCCTGGTGCTCCCCACTTGCTGCAAATCTGATGGAACACATCCGTAGACAACTCCCACTCTGCCAGATCTAGGGCATGGTGACTGAGGAAGTCGGCTCGCACATTGTCTAGACCTGCAATGTGTGCTGCTGATAACAGGAGAAGATGCTGCTCCACCCAAGTCAAAATGACCTCTGCCTTGTAGGCCAACGCTCTGTTCTGTGTGCCGCCTTGCCGATTGATGTAAGCCACTGCTGTCGTATTGTCCGACAGAACTCGCACTGCTCGCCCTTGAAGGATCCTTCAAAAGGCTACAAAAGCCAGCCGAACAGCCTTCAGCTCCAGACAACCGGACTCCGCAGTCAACCACAGTCCCTGTGCATAATGGTGCAGACAATGAGCACCCCAGCCGGAGAGACTGGCATCTGTCATCACTAGAATCCATTGAGGAGAGGCAAGCGGTATTCCCTGACTGAGATGAACTTCGGAAAGCCACCAATCCATGCTTTTCCTGGCAGCTGGGGTCCAGGGAAATCGACATTGATACTCCAGAGAAGTCGGCGACCATCGACTGAGTAAGGCATGTTGCAAGGGCCTCATGTGAGCCCTCGCCCATGGCACCATGTCTAATGTGGCTGCCATGAGTCCCAGCACCTGGACATAATTGTGCAAGAAGGCAGCCACCACCACCATCACCTTGGAGAATGTGCGAGGTGCCATGGCCAGACCAAACGGTAAGGCACGGAACTGAAAATGCTGGCCTAAAATTGCAAACCGTAAAAATTTCTGATGCGGTGGCCAAATTGGAATATGGAGGTTTGCCTCTGAGATCCAACAAGATCAGAAATTCCCCGGGCTGCACCGCCGCTACCACCGAGCGCAATGTCTCCATGTGGAAGTGCCGCACCCTCAGGGACTCGTTTACTTTCCATAAGTCTAGAACCGGTCGGAAAGACCACCCTTTGCGAGGAACTACGAAGTAGATGGAATAGCGACCCCCTCGAAGTTCGGACAGGGGCACGGGAACCACCGCTCCTAGCTGCAACAGAGAGCGCAATGTGTCGGAAACCGCCGTCTGCTTGGCAGACATAGCGCAGCGGGACTCCAAAAAGGTGTCTGCAATGGGCGCCACCTCCAACTTGTAGCAGTGCTTGATTAAGTCGAGGATCCACAGGTCTGTTGTAATTTTGGCCCACTCCTCCAGAAACAGAGCCAGAGGGCTCCCTTTGCAAGGAACGGAGGAATGGACCGGCACCCCATCATAGGAGCACCCCGGCTGGGGCCTCCTTGCCTGAATAGAGGGCTTTTTGTCCGCACGAAAGGAACGCTGTTGAAACCTGTAACGCTGAAATGGAGCTGACGCTCGGCCAATACAGTTGAGCATCACGAAATATCGGTCTGGTCGAGGGCATTCTGGACCCGGATTTGAGCCTGTCCTCCGGGAGTCGCTGTGTCTTCGAATCACCCAATTTTTTTTCCAAGTCCTCACCGAACAGCAATTTACCACGAAACGGCAATTTCATGAGATGCTGTTTCGAAGCCATATCAGCTGCCAAATGTCGTAGCCATAATAGACGCCTAGCAGAAACCGCTAAGGACATCTATTTAGCCGAGGCTCAAACCAAATCGTAGAGGGCATCAGCTAAGTAAGCGAGTCCATACTCCATTCGAGAAGCCACTTCAGCCAAGGGACTCAAAACTTCCTCCTGCTGCACTGCATATTGGAGCCAAGAAAGGCAAGCCCTCGCCACATAGGAAGTACAAATAGAAGCCTGCAGAGCCAAGGCAGCAACTTCAAAGGAACGTTTCAAAGATGCCTCCAAATGGCAATCTTGGATATCCTGAAGGGCCACCCCACCCTCAACAGGAAGAGTGGTCTTCTTGGTGACCGCCGCCATCAGTGAGTCCACCTTAGGAAAGGCAAAGAGACTCAGATGAGAGCCGGGTTGAGGCGAGCCATAGTGCGGGCAACCTTCAGAGACCCCTCCGGCTCTGACCACTGATCAGTAATAAACTCCTGAATAGTCTCATGTACCAGGAAGGCTCGAAGCGGCTTTTTGGTGCTAGCCATCTTGACATTCACCATAGCAGTGGCTACTTCCTCCGCATCTTCAATATTTAACTGCAAGGACTCGGAAATGAGAGAGGCCAGTTCGTCTCTGTGAAAAATCCGAACTGCCTTTGTATCGTCCTGCTCCTCCTGACCAAGTTCCCCCAGGCCCAAATTCTGCATGGCTCTAGAGGACCCTCCTGCTCCCTCTAAAAGGGATGGCTGGGGAAAATGGGAGGCGACAGAACCTGTCTCAGACAAGGAAGCCACCCGCCTGCGCTTCAAAGCTGGCGGTTCTGCAGGAAAAGATGACGATGTACCTGCCACCACCCTGGGACCAATCTGACCCAGCTGCTCCGAAGGGAAAGACTGTGGCAGGGAGAGTGACAGGGAATCCGTGGAGGATCTTCTCAACAGAAATGCCTGATGCATCCATAAAATAAACTCAGGGGAAAATGGGACACCCTGTCCCTGAGAAGCCAAAACCTCTGTAGCTCCGAACCCCAGAGGCTCCTGAGACCTCTGACTGCCCTCTGCCTGCGTTTTCGCCATTACTGTGCTCTCCTCCACTCTAGGAACCATGCTAACAACGTCCCCCGGCGAATCCAAGATGGCGGCCACGCAGAGTAGCGGAGCGCGGGAAACCCCCTCTGAGGCCGCCATCCGACTCGCACGCCCCGATTCCTCCAGGCAGCCTGCGCTAGAGAGCCCCGCTATGCTGCGTCTCTTACCACAACAAGGGCAGTGTTTTGCCATCTCAGCTGCCATATAGCGCTAGCGCTGACACGGGGAGAAAGGGCGCGAATTGAGGAAGCTGTAACACTCACACAGCCACAGGGGAAGTGAGGTCCCAGCGCTCCAGCACCTGGTCAAAGGAGCTCAGGTGTGGAAACATGCTGTCTGTGGGTCAGAAGGTTTTTTTTTTTTTTTTACTGTGAGCTAAGAGCACAGAAAGCCACAGAAGAAACAGCACTGAAAACCCACTGGGAGAAGGGGAGAAACAGGTAAGGCAGGGACCTGTCCCACAAGTATGCCTCTAAAGTGGGCACCGTCAGCCACACACCCCATCTCAACTGGAAACCCCAGGAGCCCCCTCAGCATAGAATCCAGGAGCTGGCAAGCTCTGTCCACCATCTGCTGGAGATACAGATATACTAAAGGTAGAAGGACCGATACACAGGGGGTCTATGCCTGTTTTTAGAGTTCTCTATCTCTACCTGCTGGTAGACGGATACAACCCACCAGTTCCTGGATTCATCTGCTGCTGAGGCTAATGAATTTATGTTATTTATTTATCTCTAAATTATACAGGAGAAAATAAACTCAAAAATACAATATCAACCAATCAAAAGGAGTTTACTTATAAAGTAATATATAGATATGGTGTGAAGGTGTCCCTTTGGATTGATAAATAGTATTAACAAAATGAACCTCAAACCTCCTAACAGGGAATCATACAAAGTTATTGCTAAACCTCTGCTTCAATAGGAGTAGAGTACTATCATGGGTTCTATTTAAGAGAGTCAAGAGAGAAAAAATCCCAACGTAAAAACTCATAAAACATGAGAAAACCGATGGGATAAAAAACTCAATTCCTCTCTCAAAAATTCTATATCAATCTTACAAATGGACACCCATCATCTAACCACCCTAAAAGGCTGACAATAGCCAGTAAAGGACTGTCTAAGGAGAACCCTCAAAACAAGGATACACCCTGGAATATACTGAGGTACTATCTGTTGCACACTCTTTAACATTTTAAACCTTCATGAAACTTTGCTTATACATTTTGCAACAGTCAGAAACCCACTCAGGCTTGACCCCAGATATAACAAGTGTGAAATACTTAGCTTAAACCAGGTGAAACACCCTCAGAAAAGAGACTGTAACCAAATATCCCACACTAAGGGACTCCGGAGTCCTATAAAGTTGCTGCAGCGGCGAAAAAACGCCAGCCCCTCGACAAAAGCGCCTTGTTTCGCCAACCTCGTGGCTGCCTCAGGAAGAGCGCTACAAAACCATCTGGATAAACCAAATTAACACTGAAAACTAAATCGTCAGCTGTATGGAACCTCAAAGATGGTGCAGGAACGAGAACTCTGAGAAGAATGACGCTTTTAATACACCCCGCGAGTAAAAACGGGGTGACGTCACAACGTGACGTATCTAAACGTAATGACGTCACAGCGTACATACATAGGATACGTCATGACGTCACGACGTAACCAATCATAATGCTCAAATAACGAAGAGAATCACACCCCCCTAAAAATACACTCGATATCAATAAAAGGCATTCCATTCAATATTTCTATTTAACCCACGAGGGGCTACTGTATCAAGTGTATAGATCCAGTGTTGTTCTCTACGCCACAGGATTGTTTTTAAATCCCCCCCTCTCTTACCCATATATATTTGATCAATGATCATGCATTGAAGCTGATTGAACTGATGTTGAGCCTGCTCACAGTGTCTGGTCATGGGAGCTTCCATTTTAAAGTTGGTAATGCAATGTCTATGTTCAATAACCCTGGTTTTAAATTGACGAGTAGTATGTCCCACATACAGCAGGTTACATGGGCATCTAAAGAGATACACCACATTTTTAGATTCACACGAAGTTGTATGTCTTAACTTAAAAGACTTTCCATTTGTAGATTTAAATTCTGAACATTCACATGTAATGGAGCAGATAGAACAGTGCCCACACTTTTTGTGTTGACCCTCCATTTGTCTGGTATCAGACCATACATCTGCAAAACTCAGTTGATCTTGTAGATTTTGATTGCGAACATAAGTGAGTCTAAGATGATGATCCTGCAACGCTTCCTGGGTAAGCATAACATTCCAATGTTTTCTAAGTATGGCTGAAATTTGAGAAGATCTGTTTGTAAATTTCAAAACACACGACATGATCTTGTCATTGTTCTTAGATCCACCTGGTCGGTCATCTTGAATTAAGAGATCCCTATGCTGACATAAGGCTCTTTTATATGATTGTTTAACAAGTTTACTTGGGTATCCTCTCTCCTGAAACCTGCCACGAAGTTTCTCTGCTGATTCTCTAAATGTTTGTGTAGTGTCACAAATTCTGCGATACCGCAAAAACTGCGAATAAGGTAAACTGCGTTTTAAATGGTAGGGGTGCATACTGTCAAATCTTAATAGAGAGTTCCTGTCTGTTGGTTTTACAAAGACATCTGTCTTCAACATGCCACCCTCTTTCCTGACTAGAACATCCAAGAAGTTAATACTTTTAACATGAAAATTACTTTCAAACTTGATGGTAGCATGGCATGTATTAAGATTAGTAACAAAATTTTGCAATTGTTGTTCAGAGCCCTGCCATATTAGAAACACATCATCAATATATCGCCCCCAGTATTGTACCAGAGCAAACCCTGGGTTAGAATATATATACTGATCTTCAAACTGCCCCATAAAGATGTTAGCAACAGAGGGGGCAAACGACGCTCCCATGGCTATCCCAGATGTTTGTAGATACAACTCATTTTCAAAAATAAAATGATTATTGTAAAGAGCCAGTTGAGTGAGATGGATCAGAAAATCCGTGGGAACCACATGCGGACGAGAGCGTTCTTCAAGTGCTTTCCTTACTGCCTCCAGGGCTTCCCTTTGTGGTATAGAAGTATACAAAGAGCAAACGTCAAGAGTCACCAACAGACTATCATGATTGATGTTCAATCCACTCACCACTTGTAGAAAATGAGAGGTATCTCTGATATATGCCGGTATATTTTGTTATTTATTTATAACATTTATAACTTGCACCATCTACTATTCTGGGCGGTTTACAATAATGACATTCATAATATCAAAAACACATAACATTCACAACAAATCATCCTATTAACTGAATAATCAAACAAATCACTACCCATAAACATACAGTGGCAAAAGCCTGTTGAAAAACAAAAGGCCTTTAACTGCTTCCTAAAAGGAAGAATCAACTGAGCGTCAAGTAATTGCTGTAGAAGACTACTCCATAATTTAGGAGATGTAATCATCTCTCTCTCTCTATATATATATATATATATACATATATATAATCTCACTTGATGAAAAGATGGCATCTCAACCCTTTGATTCTGAGATCTTATTACAAAGGTGGGAGTATAGATCTTCAAAGTATTTGCAAGACAGCCTGGTGACTGATCATGCAACAACTTAAACACCAACAAAGCAACTTTAAAGTTAATGCACCATACAACAGGCAGCCAGTGTATCTGTTTCAAATATGGTGAAATATGTTTAAAATGTGAACAACTGACAATCAACTGAGATGTAGCATTCTGTGCCACCTGCAATGCTTGAAGATTGCTGCTAGGAAGTCCTAAAAATAGCACGTTACAGTAACCAAAAAATGGAAATATATATGCCTGGACAACTGTACGAAAATTATCACCATTCAAAAAAATTATGCAGACTTCTCAAACATTTCAATTTAAAAAAATATCTTACAACATAAGCTCTTTAAGTGGAACTTTAATGTCAGTGTGGAGTCTAATATAATCTCTAGATAGTTCATCTCATCAACAATGGCCAGATCATGATCATCAAAGGTAAACACCTTAGGTAGGTCAGTTTTCAACTTTCCGGAAAGAAACAAAATTCGTGTTTTACTCATATTGAGACTAAGTTTGTTGGCTTTCAACAAGAATCTACTGATCTTAGGCACAAACCCAAAAAGCAAATATGTTTGTTTTCTCAGATTTAAACTGTATTATACTCAGCCTTGATGTTTGATCAAAAGGTATTATAACAAATCTCACAAATAACTAATTAACCAGTGGTATGCTGCAATGGCAAAAGGTGCATTTATATTGAGTTTATTTTCAAATCAGTTTTTGACAGATGAAGATAGTCCAGCAGTGGAAGGACAGAAGAGGTGATGGGATTTAGGGAATGCTAAGAATACCAAACAGCAAAACGCTTCCATTTATAATTTTTTTTTTTTGTTACATTTGTACCCCGCGCTTTCCCACTCATGGCAGGCTCAATGCGGCTTACATGGGGCAATGGAGGGTTAAGTGACTTGCCCAGAGTCACAAGGAGCTGCCTGTGCCGGGAATCGAACTCAGTTCCTCAGGACCAAAGTCCACCACCCTAACCACTAGGCCACTCCATTAAGATTTTCTTGTTGCCAGTTTCTCAGAGCCAAGGATTTCAAAGGGTCCCCTGTGATATCAGCAGGGAAGAAACAAAACTACCTTTCAAGATCCATTCCATCAGTGTCAAAGGGCTCAGACTGGAGTGTAGCAGATGACTCCTCTGTTGCGTTGGAAGGGAGGGGCGAGTGCTGAGGCAAAAAAGCTGTTGAGCTAGTGTCATCAACCCAGGGAATCAGAGTTTGAAGGCCAGAAATGGGCAAAGGATGGTCCATGCTCAGTATGAGTATCTCTGGAATGGTTCTGGATAGGAGATGTACTGGTAGAAAGTGTAAAGAAGTCCCACATTCATGGAACACAGAAAGATTTATGCAAAGTCTTTGCTTGGCTGATCTTCATGAATAAAAGAGGGCACTTCTTGTGGTATTCAGAAGTGAACATCTATTGACAGGGTGCCCCAGCATTTGAAAATGTTCTGCTCCACTTCACTGTTCAAGGGCCATTTGTGTGGGTCCAGTCGACAGTTAAGCATGTCTGTTAGCTATTTTCGCTGGCTAAATATGCCACTTGTACGATTGCTCCCCCCAACCCAACAAAATTTCATATCCTGACTGCTTCTCAAAAATAAATGTAGCAATCCTGTAGATACAGAATATAGCCACTTTGTGTGGATCAATTTTCCTGCAAGCCAATGCTGTAAGGTGCTAAGGTCATGGAAAATTGCTTCAAGCTCCAGTAGGTTGATAGGGAAGCACCTTTTGCAAGCTGTCCAGATGCCCTGGAGTGGAGAGATGAAGGAAGTGTGCTCCCCATATAAGACCTGGAAGCAGTGGTTGTTAGGATGAGGCCGAAGTGGAGGAACTAAACAGAGACTACTCTTTTTCAGGACTATTCCACCACTCATGCGTCTGATTACTGGAGTGATGATATATTTGATGACAGTGGCTGATGCAGATGGTTTCATCAGAACTTTAAATGCCACTGGAGCAACTGCAGGTGTAGTTTCATGAAATAAAAGTATGTGCAGAAGCAGGATGTGTTCCAGCACTCTGAGAAGATTGGAGTCACTGAGCATGCTAATAACAGCTGAGCACACAAGGAGGTGAGAATGTTTATGTGACATTTGGGTAGATACACTTGAGCCTCTCATGTTCTGAAGCATGTGTGTATAAACTACAAGTTCTGTGAAGGGCTTAAAGTGGATTTTTCTAGATTTAGAAAGAACCCAAAATTCTGAAGTAGAGAGAGAGCAGTTTTTTTTATTTGTGCCTCTTGGAGAGGTCTGCCCAAGATGAGAACACCTTTGAGGCAGAACAAGACAAAGTGACATACGCTTAATAGATGTGCTCCGGGAGCTGAAGACAGGACAAACAGAAGTATCTGGTACCATAATGCTTGCTTCTGATGGTAAAGTGAAGGGACTTTTAATGGAGAGGATGTATCGAAATGTGGGTGTATGCATCCTTTAGGTCTAAGGAAACTATCCACTCACCTTGGAAACTGTGTTGGCTGCGCCCATGGCTACTCTGGGTTTTTCTTGTTGTTATCTGACCCCATGAGTGCATGAGGACAGCCTCCTGGGGTAAAAGCTAACAGCCACAATGAAGCTTTGAAGTAATTTCTGCAATGCAGCAATTTTCTCCTCTCTCTCACTCTTTTTTTAAATGGAGAACAGTCCAGTGCACCTAGTGGAACCAGGCAGACTGTAGGTAGAAAGAAACTCCATGCATGCTTGAAAGGGCCTGCAAGGCTCTTCTGAGCTTTAAATAGGAGAGAAGATCCAGATGGTGTATGGCTGGATTACATCACCCATACACAAGACTGTATTCCTGGTTTGCCCTTGAAGAAAGAGCAGAAAAGAACTGTATCTCCTAATTTAATTTGTTTATACAGTAAAAATCTTAGTAGAGACATGAGATAAGTTCAGCTTCTACAGCAAGACAAAGCTACACTTTTTTGTCAGGAGCACATACATAATCCAGAGCTGGTACAGTACTTCCAGATCTCTCTCCACAACCCCCCCCCCCCCTACCACCCAATGTCTTCTTCCCATCTCCCATTAACAAAAACTGTTCCTAGGCCCACAACCAGGGCTAAGTGCTTTCTTGTATGGTAAAGGCAACCTGAAGTGTGCATTCCCTACCCCTCCTCATCCAAACCACATCTTGCACAAAGTTGTTAATCTACTCAAAGAGAAAACTAAATAAATAAAAAGGACTACCTGCCAACTGGCTGTGTTTTGTATTTCATTGAAAGATTGCTTTTCGCAGAAAACATACTCAGATCAGACATTCTTCTATAACATATTCCCTGACCTTTGGGGAATAAGAGAAAAGAGGGAAAGAAAAAAATAGAGGGAAAAATGACAAGTGTTGAAGCAGTGCAGGGCATTTGGGGGGCTAAGATGTACCTGGTACATGAACAAAGGGTTTTCAAGCATGGCCCATCTCTCCATAACAGATTTGAATAAAATTTGGTAGTAGCACAACAATGTCTGTAAGCGACTTTCCTACCAAACCTTTAGCCAAAGAATGAGCCCCTGATCAATAAGTATGGACAGAACTCTCAATGACAGCAGGTACTTCCACTGATGAAAAGCACCTATTGACTAAAGAACAGAAAAAGGGAAAGGTTACTTCTTGCCCAAAGAACAGTTCCATTGGATGGTCAAATCTGTATTGACTGCCCTGACACAAACCTTGACTTCTGAGTCAATTACTTTGCATTAAAATAAGCAAGTGTTGGGGGCAGTGATGGGGGTGTTATCCTATTCTTGTCTCTGACTGGAAAGACCAGTCTGCTACCATTTCTCATACTACAGACCCCATCCCTTTACAATACGCTTTAAACCTTACACACCATGAAAGCCCCTGGCACAATCCCAATTAGACTTTGTTATTAAAGATACTTTACAAATGTTGGTCAATTGGAATGAAATTAACAGAAAAACTCTAAGCAAATTTGCGCCATTAAACACAAAATTTACACATTCTCACAAACATATTTCATGATTTTCCAAGGATCTCCTTAATATGATGGGAACATGCAGACATTTATTTGTTACATTTTTATCCCACATTTTCCCACCTATTTGCAGGCTCAATGTGGCTTACATAGTACTGGAGATGCGTTTGCAGACTCCGGTGTAGACAGGTACAGAGTGATGTTGAGATAAGATAAAGTTCATGTGGTAGAACCACATAAGGGAATCGTACAGCGGTAGAACTGTGTTATGTCCATTCCGTATTTTAGTTTTGTTGTGTTGCGGAGATCAGGCATTTATGTTGGGTTGGTAGGGTATGCCTTTTTAAACAGATAAGTTTTTAGTGTTCTCCGGAAGTGTAGGTGGTTGTATGTAGTTTTCAAGGCTTTTGGTAATGGGATCCACAATTGAGTGCTCATGTAGGAAAAACTGGATGCGTAAGTTGATTTGTATTTTGCAGCTTGGGTAGTGCAGGTTTAGGTACGTTCGTGTTGATTCGAATGTGTTTCTAGTTGGTAGGTCGATCAAGTCTGTCATGTATCCCGGGGATTCACCGTAGATAATTTTGTGAACCAGAATGCAGATTTTGAAAGCAATGCGTTCTTTGATTGGGAGCCAGTGTAGTTTTTTGCGGAGGGGTTTTGCGCTATCAAATCGGGTTTTTCCGAAGATAAGCCTGGCTGCTGTGTTCTGAGCGGTCTGAAGTTTGTTCTTTATATCCTGCATAAATTCCGTTGCAATAGTCTACATGGCTTAGTACCATTGATTGTATCAGGTTGCGAAATGTTTCCCTCAGCAAGAATTGTTTCACGCATTTGAGTTTCCACATTGAGTGAAACATTTTCTTTGTTGTGAATGTCCACTGCACTAACCACTAGCAGTAGCCTAGTGGTTAGTGCAGTGGACTTTGATCCTGGGGAACCGAGTTCGATTCCCACTGCAGCTCCTTGTGACTCTGGGCAAGTCATTTAACCCTCCATTGCCCCTGGTACAAATAAGTACCTGAATATATGTAAACCGCTTTGAATGTAGTTGCAAAAACCTCACAAAGGCGGTAAATCATGTCCCATTTTCCTTTCCCCTTCTCTAGTGTTAAGTTGTGGTCCATTGTAACACCAAGGATTTTCAGGCTGTCTGAGATAGGGAGGGTGTAATCTGGGGTGTTGATAATTGGGGGGTTGTTCGCGCTGTGTTGGGATGAGACAACGAGACAGTGTGTTTTTTCTTTGTTGAGTTTTAGTTGAAATACATTTGCCCAAGAGTCCATGATGTTCAAGCTTATCTTAACATAGTAAACATAGTAGATGACGGCAGAAAAAGACCTGCACGGTCCATCCAGTCTGCCCAACAAGATAAACTCATATGTGCTACTTTTTGTGTATACCTTACCTTGATTTGTATCTGTCATTTTCAGGGCACAGACCGTATAAGTCTGCCCAGCACTATCCCTGCCTCCCAATCACCGGCTCTGGGACAGACCGTCTAAGTCTGCCCAGCAATATCCTCGCCTCCCAACAACCAGCCCCGCCTCCCACCACCGGCTCTGCCACCTGATCTCAGCTAAGCTTCTGAGAATCCATTCCCTTGGAACAGGATTCCTTTATATTTATCCCACGCATGTTTGAATTCCGTTACCGTTTTCCTCTCCACCACCTCTCGTGGGAGAGCATTCCAAGTATCCACCACTCTCTCCGTGAAAAAATACTTCCTGACATTTTTCTTGAGTCTGCCCCCCTTCAATCTCATATCATGCCCTCTAGTTCTACTGCCTTCCCATCTCCGGAAAAAGTTTGTTTGCGGATTAATACCTTTCAGATATTTGAACGTCTGTATCATATCACCCCTGTTTCTCCTTTCCTCCAGGGTATACATGTTCAGGTCAGCAAGTCTCTCCTCCTATGTCTTGTAACGCAAATCCCGTACCATTCTCGTGGCTTTTCTTTGCACCGCTTCAATTCTTTTTACAGCCTTAGCAAGATACTGCCTCCAGAACTGAACACAATACTCCAGGTGGGGCCTCACCAACGACTTATACAGGGGCATTAAAACCTCAAGAAAGAAGGAAAGACGTCCTCCTACTGCAGGAATTGAGGAATGGACCGGCGCCCCGTCATTGAGGGGGCCGCCCCTGAACTCCAGGCCTTGAACCGGCCGCTGCGGAACGCTTGTCCGAGCAAAAGGAGTTCGTCTGCTGAAAACAGGCACGATGAGAAAACCCAGCAGAGCGCCCCGGAAGCGAGGTCTGGAAGAGGAGGGCCACACAGAACCCTTGGAAGAAGGCCTCGGCTTATCCTCGGGTTTAGGGTCCCCCAGGTCTTTCACAATTTTCTCCAGCTCCTCTCCAAATAACAGGTGGCCCCAAAAGGGAAGCTTCACCAGCCTGTGCTTAGAGGCCATGTCAGCTGCCCAATGCCGTAGCCATAGAAGGCGGCGGGCCGCAACCGCCACAGACATCTGTTTAGCCGAGGCTCTGACCAGATCATAGAGGGCGTCAGCCAAAAATGACAGGGCCGACTCCATCTGCGGTGCAACCTCAGCGAGGGACTCTGCACCATCCACGGGCTGCTCCACTGCCTGTTGTAACCAAGAAAGGCAGGCCCGGGCAGCATAGGAACTGCAAATAGACGCCCTTAAGGCGAGGCCCGAGATTTCAAAAGACCGTTTCAACACAGATTCAAGCTGCCGGTCCTGCATGTCTTTCAGAGCAACCCCTCCCTCTACAGGGAGGGTGGTCCTCTTAGTCACCGCCGTGACCAAGGCGTCCACTTTAGGCATCCTCAAAGGGGCCAAGTGCTCCTCACTTAGAGGGTAAAGCTGATCCATAGCCCTGGCCACTTTCAAAGGCCCATCGGGTTCAGACCATTGAGCTGAAATAAGCTCTTGGATGGAGTCCTGAACAGGAAAGGCTCGAGCAGGCTTCTTAGTACTCGCCATCCTCGGATTACCAGAGGAGGCCTCGCCCTTGGAAGGATCATCGATCGAGAGGGCCTGCAAGGCATCAGAAATGAGCGCTGGCAGCTCATCGCGGTGGAAAATCCTCACCGCATTGGGATCATCCAAATCCAGTGGCGAACTGGCACTTTCCTCTGGCTCTTCAGACCATGAGGCCCTGCCAGAACCCTCAGAATCCACACCACCTAAACAAGGGGGGGGGGGGGAGTGCGCCACTCTCCGACGAGGGATTTACCGTCTATGTTTTGCGTCCTTCCAACGCTAGGGGGAATCAGCCAGCTCCGGGCCATCAACACCCAGGGGGAAACCAGGTAGCAGTGCAGTGTCAGACATGTGCGGCAGAGCTCTTTTCAGCATGAAAGCTTTATGCATTAACCACACAAACTCCGGAGAGAAAAACTCACCCTGACCCTCCATCTCCGAATCAGGAGAAACGGGAACAGGAGGTCCTCTGGTAGCCTCTAACCGAGGCGTCCCCCTGCACTCAGACTCCTCTGCAACAGCGAGGGTCAAGGCCTGCGGCGCTTCCAAAATGGCGCCCGCTGCCAGCTCCCTTGAGCGGGAAGAATCATCACTTGCCATGCTCGTACCAGCTCTAACGTTTAAAGAGCACGTCTTACAGAGCCCCGCTGCTGATCTATGTTTGCCACAACGGGAGCAGTGTTTAACTGCTTCAGCAGCCATCGTCCGACCGGATGGAAATATATAAGTAAAATGGCGGCTTCATGCCAAAACTTACCCCGATCGGAACGGCGTCCGCAGTACCTCCCCGGAGGAGCTGGGCACCACTCTCACCTGAAAAGACCGAGTCAAACGAGCTCCGGTCAAGCTGCACGTGGAAAATAGCCTCAGAATAGCTACGCAGAACCAATGCGTACTCTTTTTTTTTTTTTTTAACGCTGTGAGGAAAGTTGGAGGCAGGCAGCAACAGAGGTACTCCGGTAGGCAGGGGGACGGGTAAGGCAGGGAAAGGGCGAACCTATATGCCTTCAAAGTGGGCACCACCAGCCACAACACCCCAGCTTCAACTGGCAAAAGCACAGGAGCCACCCCAGGCAGAATTTTTTCCAGGAGCTGATCAAGCTACGTCCACACCTGCTGGGAGATAAGAGAAATACTGAAGGCAGATGGAGCTAGCCGTCCATAGAGCACTATGGTTTTTCAGTGTTCTCTATCTCCACCTGCTGGTAGGCGGACATAACCCATCAGTTAATGGATTCATCTGCTGCTGATGACAAGGAACACACATTGCTGAAATAAAGTCACAAGCAGAACATGGTGACAAAAACAAAATAACGTATGAATACCTAGGAGTCAGGAAGTCTGCTAGGTAGACTACTAGAGAACTCATCTACAGTACTTTCAGCAACTCTCATCAGCTACTTACACTGTGCCAGATTCTTGGGCATCACTGGAGGTCTGGAGCAATACTCTAGACCATTACAAACTTTTAATGTCAAGGCACACAAGCCATTTCCTTCTTGAATCCAGGAAATAAAATACATCGACTCGTATTTTTTTTTTAATACAAATTTTTTGTTAATGTACAGTTTTACAGGAGTGTAATAACTTTGGCAAAATGTCTGGATCACATGCCAAAAATGAAAGCAAAACAGAATTCTTAAAGAGAAAAAAAAATTCTATGCACATTATAAAGTGACAGAAATATAAATAGAGACCAACAGAAACCCATGGTTTTGGTTTCAACCAAAACTGAAAATGTCATGCCCAGCTGGACCCACCCACAACCTCCCTGCAGAAAAGGAGTCCCTTTGGGCCACCACACCCCCCACCCCCGGAAGACCTGGTCCTTCAGGCTGCCTGACCCCCCTGTAGGGCCTCCCTGCGCCTACCTTATTAAGCCCTGGTGGTCTAGTGGCCTCTTCAGGGGCAGGAACGAAGCCCACTCGTACCTGCCCGGTGGTGCTGCTGCTTAATAGAAATGGCTACTGAGGTTAACATGGAAGGTCCTGGAAGCTGTTTTGAAACTGGCATCAGCATAAGCAGGAGCAACCTGAGATTGTTCTTGCTTATGTCAGTGACAATTTCAAAATGGCTGCTGGGACCGCCCGCAGCAGTCTCAGCAGTCATTTCCATTGAGCAGTGGCACCAGAAAGTGGCCACTAGATCACCAGGACTTGTTAAGGTGGGCCTGAGGAGGGCCTATGGGTGGGGGGGGGGGGGGGGGAGTATGGTATGTGACCAGAGCCCGGTCGGCCTCAATATTGCTTCATTTTTTTTCCACAGTAACACACTCACCATGTGTAAGAGATCTCCAGTCTCCCTCCTCCTCCAGACAGAATAACTGTCTTTCCAGGATCTGAACGATGTATGACCTTTGAGTACTTGGTCTTCTTCTACAAAATCTTTTTTTCATTAACTAACCTCAGCCTTAGTCTTCCCTACCCATTTCTGGATCTGTCCAAGTGCTTTCCATTACCTCTACAGCAGTTCAGCTGCTTGTCTTGCTCTTCCTCCATGTCTGTGCCCTGTCTAGGCTCTTCTTTTACCTTCTCATCTTCCAGACCGGATGCCATGGCCATGACTTCTCTCAATGACTTCTGGTCCTCTGTTTTATGCCTCCTGGGTTGAGTGCGTTTCCGGTGCGACCTGCAGCAGAACACAGTATTAAACGTTTCACCAGAAACACAAGATCAGCTTAGCCAAGTACTGAACTAGCTCCAACACTCTTCAGGTTTACAGCAACATAGGGAAGGAGTGATTTCTGAGGAGAAGCTGAACTAACTCAGGAGTTGCAACCATCTTTCCATTTAGTTCTTCTTGCTCCTGTGGAAGGATGTATGCTTTAACTTCTGTTTGTATCTTATATCTAATAAAATGTGTCTGACAGGTTTCCAGGCAGAGTATACTAGCGAACAGAGGTTTCCCTTAAGCAGTCCAAAGCCTGTTCTCCCCCTTCCCTCTGAGCAGGGACCTTATATAGTTTGTAGGTAAGCAGAAATTTAAAGACAGTTTTCAGTCCAGAGCATTACATTACTAAGATAAACTACCTCTACTTGTGCAGATGCTGCAAGCACTGTGGTCTTATCTGTCAAAGACAGTTTAGTTCTACAAGTACACTAGATTCTTGCTTTTTAACTCACAAGTGATAGCACTTGGTTGTTCCTTTACATTTATACACAGACTTTCTTTTGACAGTTTGTTTGGGTCTGAAGGGTAGGTCATCAGGAATGTCACTTTAGAACTGATTTGGAGCCTGGAACAAGAAATGGATGAGTTCAAGACTGTTCTATTAGCAACTACTAAATGCAGGCAAGGAAAGGATGACTGTCCAAAGCTCAAAGACCAGAGTGTAGTTCTTATGTGGAAAGGGACCAAGCGGAGGTGACATGTCCAGTCTCTTGGAAAGGCATAGTAAGCAAATGAACTGAATATATCCTTTTTCCTTCCACTACATTAGTACCCTTCTGCTGAACAGTTTACATAAAAGAACTGTTACCAGAGCAAGAAATGAGCTAACATTTTGAATTAAAGTCAAATCAGAATGCAAACAGCAGAAAATGTAGATTGCAGTTATAATGGAGTTGCGCAACAAGGACCTGCCACCACTGAGTAAATCATCAAAATGGATGGTACTTAATTGTAATTTTTTTCATTAAAACTAGCTGAAAATTCCTACAGGGATACAACAGACCCCAAGCATAGCTGACTAGAATACGTTAGTAGTGAAATGACCTTTGCTTTTGTAAAACTTGCGGAAGGGTAGCCATGTTATTCTACAGTAGTAAAAATGACAGAGGAGCTGACAGCATCCTTTTGAATGATTTATTGGTTATCTGTTATACTATAAAATGTCACCATCTGATGTCATTTTGGATCTATAGATGATGTTTTTTTAGTCAATGCGCACAAAAAATATTTAAGTGCTCATATTAATCTGATTATTAAGCCTAGGACTTACTCACTGTAGCTCTATTAGAACAAAACAAATGAAAGATATCTATATAACTCTTATCTAGATACAGGCAGACATTCAGGAAGAAAGAACAATGTCAGGAAAACAAATGTCAGGCAAGGAAAAGACTGGAAGGAGAAAATGGAACTAGAAAGAAGTGACAACAGAAGCTGAGAGAGGAAGAAAGAAAACATGAGAAGAATGGAAAAAATAAACGTAGCAGACCACAAAAGGAAAAAAAGAATGTTCTAGTCCAAGGGGATTACACAGAGAGGCTCTGATTGCCATATCTCAAAAAGGATAAAACGGACGTAGAAAAGGTTCAAAGAACAGCAATCAAAATGATAGAGGGGATTGAACTTCTTCCATATGAAGAAAAGACTAAACAGGTAAGGGCTCTTCAGCTTGGAAAAGACAGACAGATGAGGGAGGATATGATGAGGTCTACAAAATTCTGAGTGGTGTGGAACGGGTGGAGGTGAGTAAATTTTTCACTCTTTCAAAAAGTACAAATACTAGGGGACACTCAATGAAATTGCATGGAATTACTTTTTAAATAAATAGGAGGCAATATTTTTTCACTCAAAGAAAAGTTAAGCTCTGGAACTCTTTGCCAGTGGATGTGGTTAACAGTGGTTAGCGGTTTTTTTTTTTGTCTATTAGATTGTAAGCTCTTTGAGCAGGGACTGTCTTTCTTCTATGTTTGTGCAGCGCTGCGTACGCCTTGTAGCGCTATAGAAATGCTAAATAGTAGTAGTAGTAGTAGTGGTTAGCGTATCTGGGTTTAAAAAAGGTTTGGACAAGTCCCTGGAGGAAAAGTCCATAGTCTGTTACTGAGATGGATGTGGGGGAAGCCACTGCTTGCCCTGGGATTGGTAGCATGAAATGTTGCTACTAATTGGGCATCTGCCAGATATTTGTGGCCTGGCTTGGCAACTGCTGGAAGAAGGATACTGGGTTAGTTGGACCATTGGTCTGACCCAGTAAGGCTATTCTTATGACTTTCTTTTTTGAAGTGCATGTCTCCATGCCTCCAGGCCATTCTTTTCAGCCTGTATGTGCATCTATTACAGATCTTCCTATAACACCATATTTCTCTCCATCAACTTACCTAAACCCATCCCCTGCTCCCACTTCCCCCTTCCAGCAACCTGTTAGCACCATTCCCATTTCCTCTTCTTGACCCTGTCACATCTGTGTTCTAGATCAATAGTAACATACCATTATTCTTTGACTACAATTTTAAGCCACATCCTATCCGCTTCTTTGTTCTGTTCAGTATATGCAATGTAGACTGCATACATGGCACAAATAGAAAGTGGCAAATGGATGAGCAGAGCCAGGATGCAAGGTAGTATTTATTCTTTTAGAAAACAATGAATAAAAAGAGGGCAAACACATGAATGTGCAAGTTTGACAAGAACATAAGTGCTCTCAGTCAGTTTAAATTCCTCCTTACAAAAGTTCTTATTATTAAAGCAAGTAGGTGGGGGAGGAAGAGAGAAAGAAGAAACAGCTCTTGCTGAAGTTCTTATTTGCTACTCCTACCGGCAGGCCATTTATAAAATCTTGTAATCCAATTATACCTTTTGGAATACTGCTGATGTTTATTGGCAATCTGCTCTACTGACCAATTAGCTTTAGCCACAATCAATTAAATGTTATGCAAATATCAAGCCAGAGAATCTTCCTGCAGCCTACCCCCAAGCCTGTATTACTGAGCACATGTGCAACTAACTTCAGGGACAAGAACTGCATAAAGTTCCACCACATATAAATTAAACATCCAATTCTTTCAAATTTCAGATAAACTCAATTAGATAGTTGTGTCTTGCTGATAGGATCTCTTCAAATAATAAAATGTTCACAAGTACAAATATATTCCCCCTATTGAATGTAGATTTAATATAACATGTTGTGCGATTGAATGGAGGAAAAGACTTCAGATACTCGGCTGTCACAAAATTATAAAATTCAATGTGAATGCCAGGCGAGTTTCCTCATCAGTCTAAAAACCTCCCAATCTACAATCACTTCAGCTTTGACTGCTTTATAAATATTTTTTATTTTTTTGTGATTTTTTTTACTTAATGTGATAGTACCAAATAATAGTAAGTAGTAATAAAGCACTTATCTATGTTAAACCACATCTTCTTAGGTGTGGTTTGCTTCAACAGGGAGCTTCCGTTTCTTGCTATCTTTCTTCAGGAAACAAACCTCTATGCTTTTTTTTTGTGTGGTGCATTTTAATTTCAATAATTTTTTATTGATGACACAAATCAAAGTACATCTTCCAACTTCCAACGTAAACATGAACATTGTCCTCCGTCATCAACTTTTATATACTTGAACTTCTCGGCCCCCACCCAGATGATAAAGATAATTATTTGCTACCAATAACTATATGGTAATTATCAAACATCAAACCTCCAATTAGGAACAGTGTCAAACCAATTGACCACTAGTCAATTAAAACCTTGAAGTCTCTTTCAATCAGTGTCAAGTGGTCATCATAAACTTTACCCCCCCGTCCCCCCTCCTTAGCCCCCCAACCACCCCCCCCCCCGAAACTTTCCCACCCATCTATTCTCAGCCAACTCCCCCTCCCACCCCACCAGGAACTTGAGATATCCTCCAGAGAAGGGCTACGCCTCTTTGCGATCAGCCTTTATTAAGCAGCATGCTATGAACCCGGGGGTGCAATATCTGTACATAAGGACCCCAAATGGCCAAGAAGTTTCCTTTTCTTTGGCGAAAAACTAGACTCCCTCACCTCCCAGGTCACTAGTTGATGTACCTGATTCCTCCAATGTTAATATGCCGGAGAACTCGGCATCGTCCAATATTGTAATATACATTTCCGAGCAATCAGGCACATTTTGTGAAGAAGCAGTATTACATATTTATTGCAACCTCCGAAGGCTCCTGGCACATCCAATATCAACTGTTCTACTGTTCCCACTACCCATATATGCAACTCTGCCTCCCAAAAGCTGTGAATACGATGCCAGTAAACTCTTATTGCTGAACAACTCCAAAACATATGGGACAAGTCCCGTTAGTGTCCCCACACTTCAAACACGCTGATTCCTGCAGCCCCCCCCCCATATGGCACAGCTGTGAGGGTGAGATATAACCCCTATGTATCACCCTGTAAGCGCATTCTCTTAAACGTGTGTCTGTAACTAAAGTGGGTATGCGTGCAACTGAAACCGATATGTCCCAGTATGTCAAAGTGACTCCCAACTCGGGCTCCCATCTACCTTTCAAAGCTGAAAAGTCTTTGTGTTGTTTTCACTTGTTCAAGGCTTTGTATAGTAATGATATCGAGATCTCCCCCTCCCTCAAAGACTGAAAAAATTCTCTGATCTTTCCCCCCATTCTGCAACTCAGCTGCTCACAGGGAAGCGTTAAGATGTAGTGCGAAACCTGCCTATATGCAAATCTTGCTCCCCAAGAGTCTCCCGTCTGTCGTAACAAATTTCCCATCGGAATGGGCCTCCCTTCCCCCATCACTAAATGTTCCAGACAGGTAATACCTTGTTCCGCCCAATGCGTATAAACCTTATTAGTAAGTCCTGGTTGAAATTCACAATTACCTTGAATTGTAAGGAGATCCGTAACACACGGGTCACCCCCCAAGTTCTTCACCAGCATTCTCCACATGGCTCTGAGTGCAAGAGTACACTCCTCCATAACCTCAGAGGAAGCTGGGTTTGTTTATGGTGTATCAGTGAAAATAACTGGTAAGGAGCATAAACCCTATGCGATCATGTGAATTGTGTCTTGTTTTACAGACCTCCAGGTAATTGGAACGAAGGCCAGACCAACTTCATGGGACTTCATTTCAAACACTTGTGTAACCAACTTCAATATACTAGTATTAGGAGACATTAACCTCCATCTAGAAGACCCAAACTCTACCAATGCACGAGAATGCAAGGAATTCCTCCACTCATGGGATCTTAAGTGGCCACACATGGACCGACCACTACAAACTAAACCTATCCCTAAAATGGCGGAAAAAAGGTTCACACCGTATACAAGAACACATAACCTACAGCACAAGAGGCCAAATAGACTCGGAAACATTTTGGCAACAGATATACAAAAACGAATGGACAGCACAAACGGACTCTATATACTACCTCTCAGAATGGGATAAAAGATGCAGAAGCATACTGGACGAAATAGCACCCTTACGAACAAGAACCTCACGTAGGCATACATAACTTGACACCGTGGTTCAACGAAGAACTTAAAAAAATAAAAACACAATCCAGGAAACTCGAACGAGCTTGGAAAAAAATAAAAAGACGAACACACACTCAACGCATGTAAACAAATACAAAGAAAATACAAATACGCAATAAGACAGACCAAAAGGTCATACTATAAAACTAAAATAGGGCCAGATTACAAAGACACGAAGAAATGATACCAACTCGTGAACAAACTACTAGTCATCACCTTGGTCACCACAACCAATAAAGATATCCCATCTGCAGACAACCTTGCTAAATACTTCAATGAAAAAATTGCAAACCTACGTAACACGCTACCTCAGGACAACACAGATATCGAAAATTTCATCACTGGCTTGGACCCAACCCTTGGTGAATACCCAGCGAACCGAACCTGCTCAAACTTCGCTCTCCTCACCGCGAAAACAGTCACCCAGATGATCAATAGGTTCTCCAACTCTCACTGTAAATTGGATACCTGCCCCAGCTACCTAATAAAATCCACCCCCCACCGCTTCATAGTAGACCTTACATCCCATTTAAACTACATGCTTCAACAAGGTCTCTTCCCTAAGGAAAATGGCAACCTCCTACTCACCCCAATACCAAAAGATCCTAAGAAAAAAATCAAACGAAATCACTAACTACCGCCCAGTAGCATCAATCCCACTGGTGGTCAAACTGATGGAAAGCATGGTAACCAAACAACTTACTGATTATATAAACAAATTCACAATATTACATTAATCACAATCAGGATTTCGCCCCTCCATAGCACTGAAACAGTACTAATTAACCTCTTAGCCAAATTCAAGCAGGAAATAGCAATAGGCAAAAGCATACTTCTCCTCCAATTCAACATGTCCAGTGCGTTCAACATGGTAATATACTACTAAGACTCCTAGATTACTTATGGATTGGCGGACACATAATTAGATGGATCAAGGGTTTCCTAACCATTAGAACATATCAAGTGAAATCAAGCTCAAACATATCACCACAGTGGAAAGCAGAAAGTGTAGTACATCAAGAATCATGACTATCACGGATCCTTTTCAATCTAATGATGACCCCACTAGCAAAATCCTTATCCAACCAAGGCCTTAACCCTTTCACCTGGTGGTTGGGAGGCGGGGCTAGTGCTAGGCAGACTTATACGGTCTGTGCCAGGGCTGGTGGTTGGGAGGCGGGACTAGTGCTGGGCAGACTTATACGGTCTGTGCCGGGGCTGGTGGTTGGGTGGCGGGGATAGTGCTGGGCAGACTTATACGGTCTGTGCCAGAGCCGGTGGTGGGAGGCAGGGATAGTGCTGAGCAGACTTATACAGGTCTGTGCCAGAGCTGGTGGTGGGAGGCGGGACTGGTAGGTGGGAGGCGAGGATAGTGCTGGGCAGACTTATACAATCTGTGCCAGAGCTGGTGGTGGGAGGCGGGGTTGGTGGTTGGGAGGCGGGGATAGGGCTGGCCAGACTTATACGGTCTGTGCCCTGAAGAGGACAGTACAAATAAAAAAGTAGCACATAGGAATTTATCTTCTTGGGCAGACTGGATGGACCGCGTAGGTCTTTTTCTGCCGTCATCTACTATGTTACTATCCAGCTTATAATCGAAAGTGATCGCCGGCCATCTTCCGACATAAATTGGGAGATGGCTGGCGATTTCTTAAAAGCGGCGAAATCGGTATAATCGAAAGCGGCATTTTTGACAGCATCGCCGCTTTCCCGTCGCTTCGCCGGCGAAAGTTCAAGGGGGCGTGTCGGTAGATTAGCGAAGGCGGGACATGGGCGGGCATGGGCGTGGCTACCAAATGGCCGGCTTTCGCCGATAATGGAAAAAAAAAAAGGGGCGTTAAGCAGTATTTCGCTGGCTTTACTTGGTCCTTTTATTTTCACGACCAAGCCTCAAAAAGGTGCCCCAACTGACCAGATGACCACTGGAGGGAATGGGGGATGACCTCCCCATACTCCCCCAGTGGTCACCAATCCCCTTCCAAACTAAAAAAATAAAACTAAAAACCTTTTTTCCAGCCTGTATGCTAGCCTCAAATGCCGTACCCACCTCCATGACAGCAGAATGTGTTGTATCCTCCGACAGCCTTTCTCTGGTTGCGATGTGGCTCTGGGGTGAGTGTGACACCTTTTCTGTTAGGTGCCATGCACATTAGCAATGCATTGTGTTGGGTGTACGGTACTGGGCTCTACTCCCATGGTGCTTTTCTCCCCCCTGCTAACTGGGTCAGAGTGTGCCCTGTTTTGTTTCCTGTTGTAGTCCATGCGGTAGTGGCCATTTTTGTAAGCCAGTTTTAGTTCCCTTTCCTATGTTACCCACGTTAGAGAAGGTAGTTCTTACCTTGAATGGTGCTGAAAGAGGGCATTGTACACCATTGTGCCAGCTCTGACCTACTGCTAATCTTAGTACCAGGGGACTCTTTGCCAGTGGGGCACAACCTCTGATCTCAAGTTAACTGTGAGTAAACGTGGTTATTTCATGAAAGGACTTTTTCAGGTGTGAACTGGTGTGCCAAAGTTATACAGCAGCAATAAGTCCTAGAGGCTGTATGCAGGTCCCTGGAGCAATTTTAGTGGGTGCAGTACATTTGTGGGTAGTGGGTTTGGGGGGCTCAGCTCCCAAAGTAAGGGAGCTATGCACGTGGTGGGAGCTTTTCTGAAGTCCACCGCAGTGACCCCTAGGGTGGCTGGTTGGTGTCCTGGCATGTCAGGGGGGCCAGTGCACTAAAAATGCTGGCTCCTCCCACGGCCAAATGCCTTGAATTTGGCCAGGGTTTGAGATGGCCGACATAACTTTCCATTATCGCTGAAAAACAAACCCGGCGAACTCCACGGCATTTGGCCGGGCTAAACCGTATTATCGAAAAAAAGATGGCCGGCCATCTTTTTCGATAATACGGTTCCGGCCAGCTGTAGCGCTGCCGCCAACATAGATCACTGGCGATCTATTTGGCCGGCGACGTTCGATTATGCCCCTCCATGTTACTATCTATGCAGATGATGTCACAATATACATCCCTTACAAACGTGATCTGACAGAAATCACCAACGAAATCAAGCTCAGCTTGAATATCATGGACTCAAGGGCAAACACATTTCAACTGAAACTCAACACAGAAAAAACACACTGTCTCATCCTCTCATCCCAATACAATACGAACAAACAAACCCACAAACATAAACACCCCAGATTATACCCTCCCTATCTCAGACAGCCTGAAAATTCTTGGTGTTACAATGGACCGTAACCTCACACTAGAGAACCAAGTGAAATCTACAACAAAGAAAACGTTCCACTCAATGTGGAAACTCAAAACGCATGAAACCATTCTTCCCGAGGGAAACATTTCGCAACTTGATACAATCAATGGTACTAAGCCATGTAGACTACTGCAACGGAATTTATGCGGGATGCAAAGAACAAATTATAAAGAAACTTCAGATCGCTCAAAACACGGCAGCCAGGCTTATATTTGGAAAAACGCGATTCGAAAGCGCCAAACCCATCTGAGGAAAAACTGCACTGGCTCCCAAAGAACGTATTGCTTTCAAATTCTGCACCCTGGTTCATAAAATTATCTATGGTGAAGCCCCGGGATACAAGACAGACCTCATAGACCTACCAACCAGAAACACAACAGGATCAACACAAACATACCTAAATCTCCACTACCCAAGCTGCAAAGGACTCAAATACAAATCAACCTATGCATCCAGCTTTTCCTACATAAGCACACAACTATGGAACGCATTACCAGAAGCTGTGAAAACAACTTATGATCACCTAAACTTCCGGAAATCATTAAACACTAACCTGTTCAAAAAGGCATACCCTACCGACCCAATTTAAATGCCTGTACCCTGCAACACAACGAAACCAAAGCTCGTAATGGACATAAAATAACTCTTCCTCTCTATGATTCCCTAATGTGTCGGTACACACGAACCTTATTCTACCACATTACTGTATTTTTTCATACTGGAATTGGCAAATGCCTTTACGGTACTATGTAAGCTACACTGAGCCTGCAAATAGGTGGGACAATGTGGGATACAAATGTAACAAATAATAATAATAATATGCTTTTTCAAAATCTATTGGGGTATATATCAGAGTCTTAAGGCTCCAGTCCCCCAAGTGACGTAATTGACAGGCGCAATTAAAGAGTTTCATATCTGGGAGACCCAAGCCTCCCTGCCCCCATTCTCCAATCAGATACGAAAACCTAATCCTAGGTTTCCTTCTATTCCAACAAAATCATGAGATTAAACGATTAAAGGCTTTAAGATCTCTTTGAAGTAACCAAAGGGGCAGCGTCTGTAACAAATAAAGCCACTTGGGGAACACCACCATTTTCACTTTCACCCTGCCTATCAAGGTCAAAGGGAGATCTCGCCAGCCCTATACTAATTTACACGTATCCTCAAGCAACTTGGAAACATTTAAGTGATACAATGACCCCCTCGCCCAGCGTAAAGGGAACTCTGTACCCCACTCCTGCTCCAACCGATCTGAAGAGGACAAGGCCTCTGATTTCCTTAAATTCAACCGTAAGCCAGCATAGTCCCCATATTCCTTTAGAATCTCCATTAACGCTGGCAACGATTCCCATGGCTGCGTTAGATTACCAAAATATCGTCCGCAAAAGCTGCATCCTTGAAAGTCAGTGAGCCCACTGATATTCCATACACCGACGGAGTAACTACTATATCTCTTAGCAAAGAATCTAATGTCAGGACAAAAAGGAGAGGGGATACCCCTGCCGCGTTCCTCTGAAAATTTGAAAATCCTTAGATTCCATCCCATTAATGGATATTCTTGCTCTAGGAGCCTGATATAGAGCTTTCACTGCCGACAGGAAGCGTCCTGAAAACCCTAACTTAGACACCATTGCATAAAGAAAACGCCACTTCACCCGGTTGAATGCTTTCTCAGCATCAAAACTAACCAGGAGAGATTGTAGATTCCTCTGATTGCAATATTCCAGGGACGCTACAATTTTACGGATATTTTTGGCTACCGTACGTCCACGTACAAAGCCCACTTAAGACTCATGCAACAAGCTCGGGAATTTGTCAGACGGTTTGACCTCGTAGTTTAAAAGCGAAATAGGTCAGTAAGATTCTACTAACATTGGGTCTCTCCCTGGCTTGGGGAGCACTATAATCTGGGCTATGTTCAACTGCTCAGGTAGCCTTTCCGTCTCTATCATAGAATTAAACATTTGTCAGTGGGGACACAATTTCTTCTCCCATAAGCTTATAAAACTCCGCTCGGTATCCATCTACTCCTGGAGATTTTAATAGGGAGCTTTGTCGAATTACCAGGTAAACTTCTTCAGGTGCGATCGGTTGGTTAAGCGAATCGCTATCTGCCTGTCGTAAACTCGGCAACACTAAGTTATCCAAATAAAGGCTGCCGGAGAGTCCCTCCTCTACCTCCGCACTATATAAACTTTGACAAAAAGAGTAGAATAAAGGTAAAATTATGTATAATCATACCTGATAATTTTCTTTCCATTAATCATAGCTGATCAATCCATAGACTGGTGGGTTGTGTCCATCTACCAGCAGGTGGAGATAGAGAGCAAACTTTTGCCTCCCTATATGTGTCATGTGCTGCCGGAAACTCCTCAGTATGTCGATATCAAAGCTCCATCCGCAGGACTCAGCACTTAGAGAATTACACCCACGAAGGGACACTCTGCCCAGCTCACCACCGCCGAAACGGGGGAGGGGAATTAACCCAGCTCATCCCCACACAAGTGGGGGAGGGGAATCCGTCCAGCTCATCCCCGCAGAGCGGGGGAGGGACACCACACCCGCCGATGCGGGGGGATCTGGCTTATCCTGCAACCGCAACCGCGGGAGGAGCTGACTGACCCTAACACCGCCGAAGCGGGAAGGGTACAAAGCTGCCCTACAGCCGCACGAAGCGGGAGGGAGTGCCGGCAGAATTTTAAGTCTCAATCCAGCCCCGTAAAACGGAGGGGAGAGGAATGCAGCAGCTCACTGTAACACAAACTCGTCTTAACTCTTGAAGAATCCAAGTGAAAAAACTTGAACACGAAGTCTTTCTGAAGTAACTGAAGACTAAACTTGAACCTGAAATGCAACCAGAATAAAAACAGTACAGATAACTGGGAGGGGCTATGGATTGATCAGCTATGATTAATGGAAAGAAAATTATCAGGTATGATTATACATAATTTTACCTTCCATATCATCAAGCTGATCAATCCATAGACTGGTGGGATGTACCGAAGCAGTACTCACCCAGGGCGGGACACTGAAATCCCTGACCTCAACACTGAAGCTCCAAACCGGGCCTCCGCCCGTGCAGCCACAGTCAAACGGTAATGCTTGGAGAATGTATGAGCCGAAGCCCAAGTTGCCGCCTTGCATATCTCTTCCAAGGAGACGGATCCGGCCTCTGCCATCGAGGCCGCCTGAGCTCTTGTGGAGTGAGCCTTCAGCTGGATAGGCGGCACCTTCCCCGCGGCCACATAAGCCGCTGCAATGGCTTCCTTGACCCATCTTGCCACTGTAGGCTTAGCAGCCTGCAGACCCTTACGAGGACCTGCACACAGGACAAACAGATGATCTGACTTCCGGAAATCATTGGTCACTTCCAAGTATTTGATGATGACTCGTCTCACATCCAGATATTTAAGAGCAGAGTACTCCTCTGGGTAGTCCTCCCTACGAAAGGAAGGGAGACAGAGCTGCTGATTCACATGGAATCGAGAAACAATCTTGGGCAGGAAGGAAGGCACTGTGCGAATAGTCACTCCTGCCTCAGTGAACTGCAGAAAAGGCTCTCGACAAGAGAGCGCCTGGAGCTCGGAAACTCTTCTGGCTGAAGTGATAGCCACCAAAAAGACTGCTTTCAACGTCAGGTCTTTCAGAGATGCCCTCGACAAGGGTTCAAAAGGCGGCTTCTGCAATGCTCTTAGCACCAGGTTGAGATTCCACGCAGGCACCACTGAGTGCAGAGGAGGGCGCAGGTGATTAACTCCCTTGAGAAAGCGCACCACATCTGGCTGCAAAGCCAGGGAAACACCCTTCAGGCGGCCCCTGAAGCAAGCCAGAGCCGCTACCTGGACTTTAAGGGAACTGAGCGACAGGCCTTTCTCTAGACCTTCTTGCAGGAACGCCAACACTGAAGAAATTGGAGAAGTGAAGGGAGAAAGTGAGCCTGCTTCACACCACGCTGCAAAGATACGCCAAACCCTGGCGTAAGCAGTAGAAGTAGAGCGCTTCCTCGCTCTCAGCATAGTGGCGATGACCTTGTCTGAGAAGCCCTTCTTCCTCAGACGCTGCCGCTCAATAGCCAGGCCGTAAGACCAAAGGGGGAGGGATCCTCCATCACCACGGGACCCTGATGTAACAGGCCCTGCTCCACTGGCAGTCGCAGAGGATCGTCGACTGAGAGCCTGATCAAGTCCGCATACCAGGGACGTCTGGGCCAATCCGGACCCACCAGGATTACCCTGCCGGGATGCTTTGCCACCCGGTCTAGCACCCTGCCCAACATGGGCCAGGGCGGGAACACATAGAGAAGCTCTTGTGTCGGCCACTGTTGGAGAAGAGCATCTACTCCCAGGGATCGAGGGTCCCGTCCTCTGCTGAAGAAGCGCGGCACTTGGCAATTGGCCGATGACGCCATCAGATCTAGGCTCGGCTGGCCCCAGCGCTTCGTGATGTCCAAGAACGCCTGAGCAGATAGCTGCCACTCTCCGGGCTCCAAGGTATGGCGACTGAGAAAGTCCGCCTTGACATTCATGACTCCGGCAATGTGGGCCGCTGAAAGCTGCTCCAGGTTCGCTTCCGCCCACTGGCATAGATTCATAGCCTCCTTGGCTAGAGGGGCGCTCTTGGTACCTCCCTGGCGGTTGACATAGGCCACAGCCGTGGCATTGTCCGACAGGACCCGTACAGGCTTCCACACCAGTACCGGGATGAACTCCAAAAGCGCCAACCGAATGGCTCTGAGTTCCAGGAGGTTGATAGACCACTTTGCCTCTGCAGGAGACCAGAGCCCCTGCGCTGTCCTTCCCAAGCAGTGGGCTCCCCAGCCCGACAAAGAGGCGTCCGTCGTGACGACAATCCACTCTGGGGTCACCAGAGGCATTCCCGCAGACAATTTGTCTGTCTGCATCCACCAGCTCAGCGCCTTGCGCACTGCTGGGTCCAAGGGAAGTCGCACAGCATAATCCTCCGACATCGGAGTCCAGAACTGCAGCAGAGAGTGTTGAAGTGGTCTCATATGAGCCCTGGCCCAGGGCACTACTTCCATCGTGGCCGTCATAGAGCCCAACAGCTGCACATAGTCCCAAGCCCGAAGAGGAGAGGCTACTAGGAACTGGTTCACCTGGGCCTGAAGCTTGACAATCCGATTGTCTGGCAGGAACACTCTGCCCACTTGGGTGTCGAATCGAACCCCCAGATACTCCAGGGACTGAGTGGGGCGCAGCTGGCTTTTCTCCCAGTTGATGATCCATCCCAGGGAGCTCAAAAGAGCAACCACCCGGTTCACAGCTTTGCCGCACTCTGCATAAGAGGGGGCTCGGATCAACCAGTCGTCCAGATAAGGATGGACTTGTACTCCTTCCTTCCTCAGGAAGGCCGCGATGACCACCATCACTTTGGAGAAGGTCCGCGGAGCAGTAGCCAACCCGAATGGGAGGGCTCTGAACTGGAAGTGTCGGCCCAGTACTGCAAAACGCAGGAAGCGTTGATGAGGAGGCCAGATGGGAATATGCAAGTACGCTTCCTTGATGTCCAAGGATGCCAGGTACTCCCCTGCCTTCACTGCCGCTATAACAGAGCGGAGAGTCTCCATGCGAAAGTGCCGAACTTTCAAGGCCCGATTGACCCCCTTGAGGTCGAGGATAGGCCGGACAGAACCTCCTTTCTTTGGTACCACAAAGTAAATGGAGTAACGTCCCTTGCCAAGCTGATTTTCTGGCACCGGAACGACCGCCCCCAGGCGGATGAGATTGTCCAAGGTCTGCTGCACTGCCACAGCTTTGACCGGAGACTTGCAGGGAGAGAGTACAAACCCGTCTCTTAAGGGTCGGCAGAACTCTAGCTTGTAGCCGTCTCTGATGACTTCCAGCACCCAAGCGTCTGAAGTTATTGTGGTCCACTCGCCCAGAAACGAGGACAGCCGTCCTCCAATCTGCACTGGGGCGTGGACCAAGACCCCGTCATTGGGTACGAGACCCTGGGGGAGGACCGGAGGGAGCACCTCCGGGACGGCGGTCTCTGCGAAAGGAACGCTGCTTGGGGGAGAAGGTCCTCTTAAAGGAAGAGGAGGCAGAAGAGCCCGACCTGCCCGGGCGGTACCGACGGGCTTCCTGAAACCGTCCTCTGGAGGTACCGGGGCGAGCACTAGCTCGAGCCCTGACCTCTGGTAACTTCTTGCCCTTAGACGTGCCGAGATCGGTCACGATTTTGTCCAGCTCGACCCCAAAGAGCAGCTTGCCTTTAAAAGGCAATCTAGCCAGGCGGGATTTAGAGGCGTGGTCAGCAGACCAATGCTTCAGCCAAAGCCACCGCCGCGCAGAGATTGTCTGAGCCATGCCTTTAGCTGAGGCTCTCAAGACATCATACAGCAAGTCTGCCAAATAGGCCAAGCCCGATTCCAGGGCCGGCCAATCATCCCTCAAGGAAGAATCCGAGGGGGAAGCCCGCCGCACCATAGTCAGGCACGCCCTGGCCACATAGGAACCGCAAACTGAGGCCTGCAAATTTAAAGCAGTAGCCTCGTAGGACGACCTTAAGGCCGCCTCCAATCTTCTGTCTTGGGCGTCCTTTAGGGCCGTGCCACCTTCCACCGGCAACGCCGTTTTCTTAGTCACCGCAGTGATTAAAGAATCCACGGTAGGCCACAGATAGGCCTCACGTTCACTCACAGCCAAAGGATAGAGGCGGGACATAGCCCTAGCCACTTTAAGGCTCGCTTCTGGGACATCCCATTGAGCCGAAATTAAGGTGTGCATAGCATCATGCACGTGGAAGGTTCTAGGCGGGCGCTTCGTCCCCAGCATAATGGCAGAGCCAACAGGGGCTGAGGGAGAGACGTCCTCCGGAGAGGAAATCTTCAAAGTGTCCATGGCCTGTAGCAACAGGTTGGGCAAATCCTCTGGGCTAAAAAGCCGCGCTGCAGAGGGGTCATCCGCTCCAACCGAGCGGGGATCCGTCTCCTCCAAGGAATCCGCAAAGGACCGTTGGGAGACCTCAGACACGCTGCCCTCATCTACATCGGAGGAGACAAATTCCTCCAAGGCCTGGGAATCAACCCGAGGGCGTTTGCCTCTGGGAACCTCAACCTCTTTACCAGACGAGGGAGCAGGGGCAGCGTTGTGCATGAGGAAGGCCTGATGCAGCAGCAAAACAAACTCGGGGGAGAAACCCCCCAGACTGTGCACTTCCGCAGCCTGGGCAACAGCCCTAGACGCACCCTCAACCGGCGCTCGCAAGAGCGGGGGAGAGACATGCTGCGCATCCAAGATGGCGTCCGGCGCGACACTCCGCGAAGGAGCCGCGCGGGAAGAACGGCTCTTAACTTTAGCCGCTTTTGTGCCGTCGCCCAAATTAAGGGCGTTCATGGCATTAATGTCTCCAACCTCAAGGGCGGCCCAAGAAGCCGTCCGAGCCGCGTGGCCGGCCAAGATGGCGGAGGCGAGGAGCGGGGGATGGGCGTTTATGGCGGGAAAAACCGCCACGCCGGAGGAAGGACCGGGACATACATCGGTCACGAAACTGTCACCCAACAAGGGCGAATCAGGCTTGAAGACCCCCGCATCCCCTCTAGAAGCGCTCCAGCGATCCGGGGAGCGACCCTTTGCGCCCTCGCCCTCCGACGCCATATGCCACGAGGAGAAGAATCGGGGAACCCCCTGCCCGCTATAAAAAGGTAAAAATTACCTGCTGTCCGCTCCGAGCTGTAACGACCTGGTGTCCCAGTGAGTAGCTGCAATAGACGCTTAAATAAACGTCGAAATAAACGCCTTTAAGGACGTTCAAAATTTTTTTTTTTTTTTTTTTAACGGAGCCAGCGGGAGGGGGGAGAAAAGGAGGGACCTGGCACCACCAGGTTTGCACTTGCTCAAAAGAGCCCTCAACCCCAGGCACTCAACAAAACCTAAAAATTAGGCTTGGAGGCCTAGCCAGAGCTGCTGCTGTGTGTGACCACCACCTGCTGAGATAGAGAACATACTGAGGAGTTTCCGGCAGCACATGACCACATATAGGGAGGCAAAAGTTTGCTCTCTATCTCCACCTGCTGGTAGATGGACACAACCCACCAGTCTATGGATTGATCAGCTTGATGATATGGAATCACAAATTTCTTGGTCAGTGTTGACTACTAAGCCCTGTCCTGCTTGTATAGTCAGGATTCTAGAGCAACCCTTCCTGGCGGCTACCAGGCACGCCAACAAACATCCCCCCCTTGTTCCCATGTCTATATAGCATATATTTATAATATGTTTGTGATTTAAGGGCCCTCTGGTGTAGTAACTCATTTAGTGTCACCTGTATTTCTATCACTTTCTGTTTGTCTTCTGCTGAGTGTGATTTACAAATCTCCTCCGAGCTGTGCCCAACAAGTGGCCCAGCCGGATGATCTCTCGGTCTCTGGCCTTCCTCCTATGGCTTGTATAACTAATAATTTCCCCTCTTAGTACTGCCTTTGCAGCCTCCCAGTAAAGAACAGGTTCCGCCTCATGCTCTATATTATGAGATTTATACTGCTTCCAGCATTTAGAGAGCACTTCCTGAAATGCCTTGTCATTGTATAATTCCACTGGAAAAACCCAATGTCATCCCCGTCCCACAGGCTTGGTCAACCCACAGTCCATCCAAACCCAGGCATGGTCCGAAATGACATAAGGCCCAATGTCAGACTTTGATATTGAGCCAAAGATTTGCTTTGAGACCAATAAATAATCAATACGGGCCTGGGTGGAGTGCGCGCGAGATAAATGCTTGGTCTCCCTCCTGTGGGTGTAGCACTCGCCAGACATCTACTAAATCTAACTGTCCACACAGATCTGAAAGCCCTTTTCCCCCTTGGTAGGTCGATGCCTTCACTGGGTGGGATTTATCTATCGTGGGATCTAAAACTGCATTAAAGTCTTCTCCTATCAATATTGACTTCGCCTCACTAGCCAACAACTTTGACGTAATCATTTTGTAAAAACAGCGGTCATATTGATTAGGTGCATATACATTCCCTAGTACAAATTCCTGGCGTGCAATTATGGCCTTACAAAGTAAAAATCTACCTCCAGGGTCTATAAGAAATGGGCTAATTTTGTATACTACTACTTTCCTAAACAAAATAGCTACCCCTCCCTTTTTCCCATGGGCTGCCGCTGCCAAACAATCCCCCACCCACCAAGTTTTTAGTTTGGCATGTTCAGATATAGACAAGTAGGTTTCTTGCAGTAATGCAATGTCTATTCTATGACGTTGAAGGTGTTGTAGTATTTTTGATCTTTTAATAGGGGAACTGATACCCCTTACATTCCAAGTTACCACCTTCAGGGTCTACCTCTCCAATTACTTCTAATTTCCATCTGATGAAACATGTCTAAATGAGAGAAGTGGTGCCCCAGCCTATACCCCCTCCTCATATGCTCTCTGTTGAAATACATGCTTGCCCGGACTCCTTTGGGCGAACTGGTTATTATACAACACCCCGTACCTTGAATTTATATCCCAAGTTCCTAGAACCTCTCCCTGAATACCCCCCTTCTCCTTCCTGTTCCCAGCTACCCTCCCGCAACCCTTAACCCTCCCCCTAAACCATTTCTGGGGTTCCCTACATGGAACCATCACGTATAACATCTCCCACCACTCACCCCTCTATTTCCTAGCATCAATAGCAGATGTGTCAGCCATTAACCATAAACACAACATAGAAATTAAAAAAAAAACCAAACATCTCCACCTTATGAACATACACTTGCTTCATATGTGAGCTCAGCTATTCAAAGCAGTGCTATGTCTCACTTTAAGCATCTCCAGGCTCCTCTAGTTATTGAAAGACACTTCTCTATCCAGTCATTGTAGTCAGGCCTTAGGTGGATGTTCCACTCATCTAAGTGCCTCTGTGTATAATCCCTCTCTTTCCACTGCTCCAGGTTTCCTTCTTCAGTATCCAGCTAGATTACCTCTCTGGTTCATCGCTGTTCAAAGGAGCATAGAAATTCCTGTGCCTGTTCTACTGTATTGTAAATCTTTGTTTCATCTTTATATGTCACTCTCAGTTTGGCCAGATACTGCAGTACAAATCGAATCTTCTGTTAAAAGAGACTGGAGCATATCGTTGAAAATCTTCTGCGTTGTGCCGCAACTGTTGCAGAATAATCTTGAAAACACAGTATTTTGTTATTTTTGCATCGAAGTTCCCGACTTCCTCTCGGTCCTTGTAATATAGCCGTTTTTTGCGCAAAGTTCAGGAGCCTACATATCACCACTCTGGGTTGCGCATTAGGCTGGGATCATGGGCCTATCCGGTGTGCTCGTTCTATCTGCAACGCCCCAAGCACAACCGGTAGCTTTAACTGCTGTGTTAATCAGGTTTCCATGAATCCTCGCAAGTGGTTATCTCCTAGTGTCTCCGGGAGACCCACGAATCTTAAGTTGTTCCTTCTGGATCTATTTTCTAGATTCTCAAGTATCTCCTCGTACCCAGCCACCAGTTTCTGCAAGCACACTTACTCCTCCTCCATCTTTACGACCCTGTCCTCCAGGATCCAGTCTCTTTTTTGGTAAGTCATTAAATCTTTACTCATTTGCACCATATGATCTTATAGCTGCTCTAATTTGCTGTCAATAGGGCTCAATCGTTTGTCCAGCAGAATTTCCATGGCCCCCGTGACCTCCGCTGCCACCTCTGCCACCCAGGTTGATCCAATGGAGGAGGTGGACGGGCTCGCCGGAGCTGCCATCTTGTCTTCATATGGCCAGATTTTCTCTCTCTCCTTTATCACCCCTTTCGCAGCCATAGTATCGATATTAGAGTGCGATGATTGCTGCTGGTAATCTTCAAGCACTCCACAAACTCAAAGCTGCCAAAATTATAAAGCTGAATTCATGTTATACGAGGGATTAGTGGTAGGATGGCAGGAGCGGGGTTTTCAGCAACCGCTCCTGAACATGGCGTCACGTGATCTCCTAAGAAGATGTGCTTTAACATAGATAAGTGCTTTATTATTACTATTATTTGGTACTATCACAGTAAGTAAAAAAATTTACAAAACCCCCAAACATATATAAAGCAGTCAAAGCCGAAGCGATTGTAGATTGGGAGGTTTTTAGACTGATGAGGAAGCTCACCCGGCATTCACCTTGAATTTTATAATTTAGTGACAGCCGAGCACCTGAAGGCTTTTCCTCCATTCAACAGTGAAACATGATATATTGAATCTATATTCAATAGGGCGAATATGTTTGTCCTTGTGAAATTTTCAGATAAACCAATATACCCTCTCCCCACCTCCCAGAAAAAAGGGCCAGAGCATTCAACATCATGACTGTGACAACAAATTCTGTGGATTACAGGGAGTGGCAAAAATGTTTTTTACAGTTATCAGGAAGATAGGCTGGCTAGATTTTGGTGCACTGAAAGTAACACAGCCAGCTTGCCTGACTGACAACCCTTCGTACAGCTGCAAATGTTTCTGCTATCAGTCAGGGAAGCATGGTGTGGTATGATTATCAGGAATATCTTAGACACTCAAAATGGTTCCACCAAAATAATCAGCTGTGCTGAACACCTTTACCTCCGAATAAGCTTGGCTTTTAGTAAAGCTTTAGTCTCATTCCATGCTTCCAGCTCTGGACAGCTCAGTGCAGTGGGTTTCAGGTGGTCCAATAGTGTAATGTCTCTGCCTTGTTTCCAGAGCTCATAGCGGTCTGGCTGAAGAACTTTCACAAAGACATCCATCGAAATCTTAACCATATCCTTCCGGCAAGTACACTGCAAAAGAAGTCAAAATCAAACCATATTAAATCTCTACTGCTTACCTGTATCACACTCTGCATGTACTTAGAACTATAGTTAAAATAATTTCTACATGTACCAATTTATGAGAAACAGGACATTTACCTATGTCCAATTAGTCATTTGCTAACAGGAAACTGTAAATTTAAGCAATTAACACACTGTGCAAGAATATCTCTACCTCTACTCAAATCACGTGGTGTATGTGAGAAAAACTATAGACTTTCAAGGAGTCTAAACAAAATGCACCTGCAATGTACTCCTGCTGTCCCGACTAAACTCCTCTGCCCCCACTATAAAATTTGGGGTGGTGAGTGGTGCACTGCAGGAGTAGATATTAAATGCCTTTCTTCCCATTCGAGCTACCTTCTCCGTCCTCCTCAGTGCTTCAGCCCCTTCTGCAGCCTTCGCTTGTCTTCCCAGAACCCAGCAAGGGCTGAAGATAACACCAGTGTCCTGTCAAATAAAGTAGCCATTCGTCCCAAGAGTACAGGCAATGGGATTTTTTTTAAAAGCTTGTATTTCCATCAGCACAGTGCTTTCCATGAACTTATATTTCATCTCTACCATCTATGCTAATGCCAACCCCTTTACAGACCAAGATACCATATTCCAGATGAACAGTGTATATGCTCTTACCCCCAACCTAGTACATTCTTCCAGTTTCCTGCACATATACTCCATTACTAACATTTATTTACTATGTTTCATAGACCAAACGTTTATTCCCCATTTTTTAAATTAGATTTTGAAGACTGGCAATTCACTAACTTGCTCTACTTCAGATTTTGCTAACATTTTTTTTTTTTTTTTACTACATCTGTTTCACTTCACATCGATTTATACCAAAACATTCTTTTTTTTTTAAAGTTTGTTTTAAAGTTTCTCTAACTTTTTAATCCTTTATCTTTTATTGAATTTTGTAATTGGCTGATTTGTATACGATGGGCAATATATCAAGTCTGTAATAAACTGTAAACTGTGCAAATATGCTCTAACAGGACCACATCTTTCTCCATGGACAAGCAGGATGTATAACAGCCACACACATGGGTGACATCACATTTGACGGTGCCAATCAACTCTTGTCACATAGCTCTGAAGAGGATTCTAAGCAGTCCCAGTAGTTCCCGCCCTTATTTGAACTGCTCAACAGCATCAGTTATTTTCTAATTGCCACAGTGGTCAGCAGCACAATACCCTTGGCTCTCTTTGTGACTTTCAAAATTGAATTTAACCTTCCAGCTCTTCTATTTACCATAGAAACAAGTGGAGTTTTAAGAGATGCTCAAAATATAGCAACTCTTAAATAAAGTATCACCCAAATAGCACACTGTGGGGACTAATAGTCACAATGAATAATTAGTGTCCCAAACATTTGTATCACATGCAGGATTTAGCAGCATACCATTTGGTACATGGGGAAAATCAGATTAACTGCTTCTCACAACCATATGAATATTGTTCTCTCGCACAGGCGAAATAGGTGTGGAGCAAATCCTCATGTAATCCCCTTGTTTCTTTATCACTAATCTTATATTTTTTAATTATCAAAAGCTGTGCAAATACGCGTGAAACATTATATGTATTCTTTCCAAACATTCACTTATCTGTAAGGCAGCAATTTAACAGTAACAGGGAACCCCCGCCGACATGGCCAAGTTTCGCATACTGCTTTATCAAGGAAGAGGCTCTCTGCAACATAAACCATGTTAACATTATTACTTGCACATAACCAAAATAACCATCCACTTTCTCACATTAAAATAGCATTAAATAACATCATTACCTTTTCATCCTGCTTATAACCCTGTCTATCAGAAAATGGCCGCGGCGTTTCAACGCGAACCTTGCTTATAAATGAGCTACAGCTGATCAAAAAGCGAGCTGTGGGATTGGATCCTCATCCCCAACCAAACAGCCAATGAAATAACAGCCCATACGATTACATCATTGACCACCAATCAATTTCCGAGTTAAGCCCGTCCGGAACTAAAGTTTGTAACTTGAATATCCATTTCTGCTCCCTGAAATTTAAAAGTTGAGCAATATTACCACCCTCCCATCCCATACTAATATGATCGATTATCCTCCATCTAAAATCAGAAAGTAAATGCCCTTTCTCCAGCCAATGCTGTACCAAGGGTGCTGACAAGATTGAATTTTTTATACGGGATTTATGTTCATTCAGCTGGTTTGAACTTGAATCATTGAATAAACGCCTTATACAGGCTGAATTGCATGGAGATACGATGGCGCAATACATCAAATGCCATATGATCCCTAGGGGTTTAAGAATGCAAAAGGCACCATCTCTCTTTACATATGTTGAAGGGTTTGTCAAAAAAGGGAATGCTATATTAAATAAATGCAGCAGAGATTTAATGTTGTTGATTGTTGAAACAACAGCTACGGTAGAACAAGAATTGAAGCTTAAAGTAGCTGCGATGACGGATCACCTTCAACAAATTACTCCTGCAGAGGAATACTCTAAATCCATGCTAGATTTGACTGCAAAATTAAAATCTGCCCGGGAATCAATTCGTCAATTTAAAATCAAAAAATTTAAACGGGATGAAAGAGACTTTGCTTCTAATCAAGTGTATTTTTGGATGTATAAAGATCGCCCTTTAAGAACTACGGCAGAAACGGTATTCACAGGCAATATCAGTGATAGCGATTCGAGTGGGGAGAATAGAAGACCTGGTCAGTCTGGAAGAAACCAAGGGTCCACTGATAATCATCGCCCTTTTTTCCAGGGGGCGTCGAGGACGGCAAACACGATTTCAAATGCAAGGAACTCATGGGGATACTCCAGGTCCGGGCAGATATTATCAAACCCGGGCATGGACCAATCAAAATCAGCAGTAATCAATATTTCCTCTTTTGAGTTATCTACATTTCAAGATCAATTGTTAAATCTGGGGTTGGGATTTGTCCCTTCAACCAAGTATGACCCATTTGCTATGCGTGTTTCTCTGTTTAGATTTTTTAGAAAGTTACATTTGAAAAAATTTTTTCTGGTGAATCCACCACTTCCTGATAACTCTCTGGTTCGTCCAAAATCGGTGTGGATGCCATTTGAAAATTTAGATCCGTCTGTGATAGCGTTTCAGAAATGCATCTTACATGATTTAGAATTAATGGAAAAACAACAAGAAGATAGTTTTCAGATGTGGAATCTCTCTAAGCAACAGTATGAAGCACTAACTCAATTACAAAACCAACATGATGCTTTGATTATACGAGCGGACAAAGGAGGAGCGGTGGCCCTATGGGACATTAACAAATATACACAGGAAAGTTACCGTCAGTTGGATGATGAACTGACTTATAAAAAACTGGTGGGGGACCCTGTTGTGGATCTTCAAAAGAATATTAAAATTATTGTTGAAGAAGGTGCTGCAACTGGGATGTTGACTCCACGGGAAGCAAGGTTTTTGTTTGTTGAATACCCTAAGACCCCTCGGATCTATTTTCTTCCAAAAGTGCATAAAGATACCTCTAAACCACCTGGTCGTCCTATAGTGACATTATGTAATACTGTATTGGAACCCCTATCGATTTTATACTGATATTTTTTGAAGCCAGTTGCCCAACAGGTAAATCCTATCTAAAGGATACGACGGATTTCCCTATGTAGTCTGCAAAATGTTACACTTAAGGAGAGTTCTATTTTGTGACTGTGGATGTTTCATCTTTATAATACGGTTATTCCGCAGGATGAGGCTTTAAAGATCATCAAGACACTCTTGATCACGATCTGTTTCCTCCCGTATGTCTAACTGAATTCTCATGAAATTGGCTCACTTAGTGATTGAAAACAACTATTTTTTGTTTCAACGACAGTTCTATAACAAAAAATAGCATAGCGATGGGGGCTACTTTGGCCCCCTCGGTTGCCACATTATATTTAGCCAGATTTGAAGATCGTTTGGTATAATACATTGGAGGAATTCAGGGAATATCTCTTATTGGAAGAGATATTTGGATTACATATTTTTGATATGGGAGGGTTCGGAGGAATCTCCTTTTAACAATTCATGTTTAGATTAATTCCCTACAAGGAATCTGAAGTTTACATTTCATCATCATTGTCAAGGACTTGAGTTTTTAGATGTGTGGGTATTTAGAACTTCCAATGGGATACATACGACTTTGTTTCAGAAACCTACTTCTAGAAATACCGTGCTACATTTTTCTAGTTTTCACCCTTACCATCTCAAAAAGAGTTTGCCCATCAGCCAATTTTTAAGGATTAGGAGAATCTGCTCTGATATAGGTATGTTTGAGGAGCAGGCTATAAAGATGACAAATAAATTTTTGGAAAGAGGCTATCCTAGATCAGTGATTAGGAAGGCATACTTGAGAGCGAGATTTGCTAACAGGGATTTATTATTACAATATCAACCCCAGGAGCAAGAGGATAGACTTACTGCTGTTCTCCCCTACTCATCTTTAAGTCTAAAAGTGATGGCAAGTATCCATCAACACTGGCATGTTCTACAAATTTTTGAATGTTTTACACAACACCCCATTGGAGCTTACACTCGTGGCAAAACTCTGGGGGAATTACTATCATATAGAAATATTGAGGGTAATAATAGTAGCGTTGTTATTACGGGTCATACAAAATGTGGATCTTGCCAATGGTGTGAAACCACCATTGAGGGGGTGACTTGGAGATCTTCAGAGAGGTCTAGACCTATATATGCTCATTCCAACACAAATTGTCTTTCGCAGAATGTGGTATATATGATAATTTGTCCCTGTAATAAAATATATATAGGAAGATCGAGCAGACCGATTAAAATACGGCTGAATGAACATAAATCCCGTATAAAAAATTCAATCTTGTCAGCACCCTTGGTACAGCATTGGCTGGAGAAAGGGCATTTACTTTCTGATTTTAGATGGAGGATAATCGATCATATTAGTATGGGATGGGAGGGTGGTAATATTGCTCAACTTTTAAATTTCAGGGAGCAGAAATGGATATTCAAGTTACAAACTTTAGTTCCGGACGGGCTTAACTCGGAAATTGATTGGTGGTCAATGATGTAATCGTATGGGCTGTTATTTCATTGGCTGTTTGGTTGGGGATGAGGATCCAATCACACAGCTCGCTTTTTGATCAGCTGTAGCTCATTTATAAGCAAGGTTCGCGTTGAAACGCCGCGGCCATTTTCTGATAGACAGGGTTATAAGCAGGATGAAAAGGTAATGATGTTATTTTAATGCTATTTTAATGTGAGAAAGTGGATGGTTATTTTGGTTATGTGCAAGTAATAATGTTAACATGGTTTATGTTGCAGAGAGCCTCTTCCTTGATAAAGCAGTATGCGAAACTTGGCCATGTCGGCGGGGGTTCCCTGTTACTGTTAAATTGCTGCCTTACAGATAAGTGAATGTTTGGAAAGAATACATATAATGTTTCACGCGTATTTGCACAGCTTTTGATAATTAAAAAATATAAGATTAGTGATAAAGAAACAAGGGGATTACATGAGGATTTGCTCCACACCTATTTCGCCTGTGCGAGAGAACAATATTGTTCATATGGTTGTGAGAAGCAGTTAATCTGATTTTCCCCATGTACCAAATGGTATGCTGCTAAATCCTGCGTGTGATACAAATGTTTGGGACACTAATTATTCAAAATATAGCAACAACATTTCTGCTACAGATTTTAATCAGCACTGCTTATTTTGTCTGGGCTCAAACCTCAATGTAGCTCATTGCAAGTACTGCAAAAAAACATCACCGCGAGCCCGCAAATACAGAGACTAAAAATTAAAACTCTACTTACAAGGTAACACTTCCACCCATACCAAGGGTACAGCTAGTGTGCATAATGCTTCCATTCAAACTTCATTACAGGCGGGTTTAAACCTGACCGCATCTCCTTTATCACCAGGACAAAAATTGGAGAAATCTTTATAAGAGCGCTCAAACACAAAAGTGGCTGCTCCTTCACAAGTTTCTTTGCCACCTCTGCCTGCGCCACTAAATGCTTCTCTATCACTAGTATCTCCAGCTTCTTCTTCAATTAGCACTCAGCATATCCACTCTTCAGCACACAGCACCAGCATTGAGAACCTGCATCAGCATCGAAAAACCATCCCCTTGCTGCAGCTGACCTTCAGAGCATTTGGTATGTTCATGGGGCTGCAGGCACCGGAGCTCTCCCAATGCAGAGGTATGCTGTCAAAAGGAAGTCACAACAAGAATACCAGTACTCTTTCGCTTCCTATGCTAAACACCACCATCTCTCCAGGCGTTTACACTCAAGTTCTTCTTCCTCTGAGAATAATTCAGCAGGCTCCTCTCTCTAAAAAGACTCTGGCTCTCCACCTTTTAAAAAAAGGAAGCATATAGGCAAGCTGAAGTATATTAGCCCTTCTCCTCCAACCCTATCAGAGAATACCCTTCCTGCTACATCTGAGCCAGCACAAAGGGTCCTCACTCCGCCTCAGCCACATCCAGTCTTTAATGAGCTTTGGAGACGATCTTTGGAATCCTAATATGGTCTTCAATCTCCTCTTCATAAACCTCCATAAAGAGCCCCATCCTCCTGACAATTCCAACTTAGGTCATGCATCTGCACAGGAAAAGCTGCCATCTACATCTTCTCCATCTTTTATGGAGTAATCAGATCACACTCCACCAGGACATAACAGACCTTCACCAGGATTCTCCTCTTACCCTTCACCAGCACTTCTTTAAAGCAAAGACCCTCCTGACGATGTTACATACCCCAAGTGTTTACAAAGTTTAGTGAAACAGTTAACTCTCACTACTATGGACAAGCCTGACCCCAAAAAAAGCAAAAAACTTTGAAATAGAGAATGACATAGGGATGGGGACCCATGGTAAGCCATGGTAATAGAAAAACATTTGGGCAATTTACTGTGAGGTGCAGGAGCAAAAATATTTACTGCCCTGAGGCATGGTAAAAAAAAACATTCCTCCAGCTGTTAAACAAAAATTGCATTTACCACCCCAGTGGGTCTAGCATCTCTATGTCTCCCTCCCCTGATACCTCTACCATATGCAGCACAAACAGTGATCCCCACACAGGCCTGGTCTGGAGCCTTTCCTCTGCCAGCCGGTCCCACCTTCTGATGCAACTTCTTGTTTTCATGAAAACTTCTAAAGAAATTGAGATCAAATATTGAGTTCAACAGGCCTTAGGCCACAACAAACTTCAACTTCCTCACCAACAATCAAGAGATAAAACCAATATCATTATACTTATAATAAACTGAGATAATAAATTTTCGAATCAAATCGCACATCAACATCCCAGTGAGCGTAAACCTCAAAAACCAGCATCTCTGCCCCAACAAAAATCAAATCCCAGCTTTTGACTTTCCTTTACCTCCACTCTCACCTCTTTACAGCCTACCAGTGGAAGGGAGATTAACTACTTTCTACCATTGTTGTACAACAATCACCAGTAACAGCTGGGTCCTCTCAATGATCAGAAATGGATACAGACTACATCTGGATGTCCAACCGCCACCTGAAATTGAACATGTCCAAGACCGAGCTTATCGTCTTTCCACCAAAACCCACTTCTCCTCTTCCTCCACTCTCTATCTCAGTTGATGGCACCCTCATCCTCCCCGTTTCATCTGCCCGCAACCTCGGAGTCATCTTCGACTCCTCCCTCTCCTTCTCTGCGCATATCCAGCAGATAGCCAAGACCTGTCGCTTCTTTCTCTTTAACATCAGCAAAATTCGCCCTTTCCTCTCTGAACACACCACCTGTACTCTCGTCCACGCTCTCATTACCTCTCGCCTTGATTACTGCAACCTACTCCTTACTGGCCTCCCACTTAGCCATCTATCTCCCCTTCAATCTGTTCAGAACTCTGCTGCACGTCTTATATTCCACCTGAACCGATATACTCATATCACCCCTCTTCTCAGGTCACTTCACTGGCTTCCAATCAGATACTGCATACAGTTCAAGCTTCTCCTTCTTACCTACAAATGCACTCAGTCTGCAGCCCCTCATTACCTCTCTACCCTCATTTCCCCTTATGTTCCTGCCCATAACCTCCGCTCACAGGACAAATCCCTCCTCTCAGTACCCTTCTCCACCACCGCCAACTCCAGGCTCCGCTCATTCTGCCTCGCCTCACCCTATGCTTGGAATAAACTTCCTGAGCCCTTACACCAAGCTCCCTCCCTACCCATCTTCAAATCCTTGCTCAAAGCCCACCTCTTCAATGTTGCTTTCGGCACCTAACCTTTATACCTTTCAGGAAATCTAGACTGCCCCTATTTGACTGACTGTACATTTGTCCTTTAGATTGTAAGCTCTTTTGAGCAGGGACTGTCCTTCTATGTTAAATTGTACAGCACTGCGTAACACTAGTAGCGCTTTAGAAATGTCAAATAGTAGTAGTAGTATCTGCTGGTCCAGTTTACTGGAATGGGATACCTTTAAGACTTAGGAATATCATATATTTTAAAGAATTTAAAAGGAAACTTAAAACACTGGTGTTTATGCAAGCATACAGCTGGGGGAATGAGTAAGGAGGATCCTGTGACTGTTTTAAAAATTGGATTGATTTTATTTGTAATGGTGTTATGTTATATTGTAAGTTTGTTTTATTTTTTACATTATGAATGTAATCTTGTGATTCACAAAGAACTATTGATTAAACGGAATATATGTTTTATAATAAATAAATAAATTTCACCAGTCTTCCTCCAAATTGTCCTCCTTCATTTCGATCTCCTGTTTCTAACTAACTAGCAACCCTATAGGGCGAGATCAAGTCTCTTCTGCAATCCAACTGCATTGAAGAAGTGCTGCCTCAAGAGAAAGGTCTCTGTTTTGGGGATACTTACCTTATCCCCAAAAAGAAAGCTGGACTTTGCCCAATCCTAGATCTCAGACAAATGAACAAGAATATAAGCAAAGAAAAATTCAAGACGAACCCCTCTCAACTATACTTCCTCTCCTCTATCAAAACAACTGGTTGGTCTCTCTAGACTTAACAGAAGCTTATGCTCACTTACTGATCAATCCAACCTTCCTGAAGTTTCTCTGTTTCAAATGTCTCTTGCACTATTACTAATACAGAGTTCTACCTTTTGGTCTCTCATTTGCCCCCAGAACCTTTACAAAGTGCATGGTAGTGGTAGCTGCTCACCTTCAAAAACAAGGACATTCAATATTTGCCTACCTAGACAACTGGTTAATTTCTGCTGCCTCCCCTCAGAAAGCTCAATAGTCTCTCCAAACTCTGATATGTCTCATACAATCTCTTGAAAATTTTTAGGGTCAATTTATCCCTACCTAGGAAGAAATAAATCACCCAAGGCTGCAGCAGTTTGCTCTTTATTAGCTACCTTATCAAGTATTTGTATTATTAGCACATCAGTGATAGCTCACTGGGAGTACAGAACATTGCTACACAAGAATTACTTCTATATCTGAGACTCCAAAGAATATACAAGCAATGAAATGCTTTTATTTATTATTCTCCAAATATATGTATAAGAGATTCAAGACTAATTATGAGAAAGCAATTGGATTACTTGCCAATGCAGATACAATTGATTGGTTTCTCATGTGAGAGAGCAGCACTGCTTGCACAAAAGTACTGGCTATGACTGTCTCTCACCAAAGAAATAGGAAGTACACTCCTTTTTATATGCCTATTTAGAATCCAGACAAAATGACAGTAACACACCTTATTGGATATAATATATTGTAGTCACCACCTTAGTGACCATATATGGTACCATTTATCGTACGTGTTTGGCTTTTTTTTAGCATTGATCGGAAAGGCACAGGCAGCTCCTTGTGACTCTGGGCAAGTCACTTAACCCTCCCATTGCCCCAGGTACAAATAAGTACCTGTATACAATATGTAAGCCGCATTGAGCCTGCCATGAGTGGGAAAGCGCGGGGTACAAATGTAACAACAAAAAAAAAGTTCAGTCATCTTCTTGCAAGACCACTCAGTTCTACATTTTTGACCATCTCTTCTTGGAAGTAACTGACTCTGCCCTGTTGGTAAACCACACCATCCTGTTTATGAGGTTTTTACACCCTAGCCCTTCCTTATTTTGCTGCAAGGTGTGTCCCAACAGGTCATGAGTCTTACTGGAACTTCAGATTACAGTTAAAGGCCTGTAAGCTTTTCTCATTTTTAGATCCTGACCCAAAGTCTCAGGCCTTGAACCAAAGCTCAAAGCTCATAGACACTCTCAACTTCAAGAAATCCATTCTCCACACAGTCTCTAGAAATCATAGGAGCACATCTTTTTACCTCTATTGCCACAGCTTTTCTACCATTTCAGAGCTCAACAAATTCTGTCCTTGACTGTAGCAACTTTTTCCATGTCTCAGGTTCTGGTGAAGCATTTTCTTCACCTATTGGGGCACATGGTGGCAGCAGTGCATACTGTTCCATTTGCACGTCTAAACATAAGACCTTTACAATAGGACCGTCATACTCGATGAAACCAGTATCATGATCATATTGAATCTTCACATCACAAACATCACACAACAAGCATTTCTGTGGTGGACTCAACCAGAGAACATACTACTAGGCAAGTACTTTCATCCCCCTTGCATACAGACCACACTTACCACCGATGCCTCCTGCACAGAATGCGGAGCTCACACATCTCATTTTCAATCCCAAGGAAAATGGACTCCTTTCGAACAAACACTTCATATAAACCACTTAGAAATATAGTGGTTCACAATGCACTTCAAGTGTTTGCACTGCAACTTTCCAATCAAGTAGTACAAATACAGATGGACAATCAAGTCACAATATGTAGTACATAAACAAGCAAGGTGGAACAAGCTCCTTTCCCAGGAAGCATCTCAAATTTGGCAATTTGCAGTCTCACAACATCCTTCTCACAGCTATTTACCTGCCTGGAAACTGAAATGTCTTAGCAGATTCACTCAGTTGCCATCTCCAACCTCACGAGTGGTCTCCTCGACCGCACTATCTATTACCAGATCACAACAAAGTTCTGTTTCCCAACTATAGACTTCTTTGCATCAGATCTCAATACCAAATGCGAGATATTTTGCTCTCGTCAACCCAGCAGCCTCAGCATAGCCAAAGACATGTTCCTCATCTTTTGGTCAATGGGCCTTCTGAACCTATTTCCTTGATACTGAAAACCCTTCAAAAATCTTGCCGGGACAGAGCTCAAATTCTCCTAATAGCTCCATATTGGCCTTGTCAACCCAGGTTTTCCCTTCAACTGCTCAGCCAACTACCTCCCATTCATTTACCTCCACTCCAAGTAACCATCTTTCACCCAAACATCTGCTCGTTGGCACTCACTGCTTGGAAACTCAGCGGAGACTGTTCAAATCCTTAAACTTATTGACAGCTGTGGAATTTGTTCTTTTACAGTCCAGAAAAACTGTCACCAGGAGACCTACACCTTAAGTGCAAACATTTTTCAGACTTGTGTTCCTCTAATTCTCAAGACCCCTTTACATGTTCTGTATCTTCCATATTACAATACCTGCTTCACCTCTCAGACTCTGGTCTTTCCCATGCTTCAGTTCATTCTCACCTAGTTGCGATAAGCTCTTTCATGAAGGATATCCTTCTCAACCAACCTTGAACATACCACTGTAGCTAGATTTTGAGAGGGATTCAATATCAAATCACCTCTCAAGCAACCTGTTCCTCACTGGTATTTTAATCTAGTTTTACAATCCTTAGCTTGCCCTCCTTTTAAGGAACCGTCGACTTCACACTTGAAATTTCTCACCTGGAAGACACTTTTTTGGGTGGCTATAACATCAGCAAGATGACTTAGCAAATTGCAAACACTTGTTTACTTACTATCATCCATATTTTCAGATTCTACCTGACAAAGTTATTTTACAGGCGCATCCTAAGTTCCTACCTAAAGTGGTGTCCAGCTTCCATTTAAATCAAGCAATAATTTTACCCATGCTTTCTCTTCCTCCACACTCTACTCCACATCAAAGTAAACTACATACTTTGGACTGTGAAAGAGCTCTTCAGATCTATCTTCAAAGAACTTCAAAATAGAATCAACCATCACAACTATTTCTTTTAATAAATCCCAACAATTCTCTAACTAGTTAGCAGATTGTATTTTTTTTTTTTTACTATCATTTGTATTCTGTTCCAAATCCACCAAGAGTTAACTGCTCATAAGCTCAGGGTCATGTCTACAATGCTGGCACATTTATAATCTATTACAATCACAGACATTTGCCAAGCAGCAACATGGTCCTCACCTCATATATTTGCAAAACATTATTGTATTGATCAACCTTTGTTTTCCAATTGTTCATTTGCTAATGCCATAATATATTGTTACAATTTAATGGCTTAAACTTGCTTCCTCCTCATAATCATATTGGTTTGCAGGTTTACAAATTACATCAGGCAATCCTCAGTTTGTGAACATCCACGTGTGTGGCTGTTATAAATCCTGCTTGCCCATGGAGAAAGCGATGTTGTACACCTGTAACTTTCTTGAAGATAGTTCTGGACTATAACCAATGTTCTTGAGTGGTTTGAATAAGGGCGGGAACTACTGGGCATGTGCCAATCGGCCCTTGTCACACAGCTCAGAAGTGTCTGAGACTTCTGAGCTATGTGACAAGGGCAGTCAGCTGTGACATCACTCGTGTGTGGCTGTTGTAATCCTGTTGTCCAAGGAGAACACCTGTTACAGGTGTGCAACATTGCTTTTTGTCTCAACTAAAGATATACATATTATAATCACCATAATCTCCCCTACACACCAAAAAAAGCTTGTTGAACTGCACTCCTTTCTAATCTGTCACAAAATGCATCAAAATATTTATAGAATATATTGTCAGAAGGTAAAATATTGGGGAACGCTCCCTGCTGCCCTTTCAACAGTATTTGTTCATTCCTGTCTCATTTTATAAGCCATGAAACCATTGGGGTTACCTTCTGTTGGTTTCTGAGGCATTGACTTGGGGAGCTGTAATAACCTTACAAAACCAAGACACAGCAAGTATTTATGGCTGGCCAATATCTAACAAACTCAATTCATTTAATGAAAAATAGCTGAGGAAAGAAGAAAGGCTAGGAATGTAATTTGGCGAGGGAGCTACAGGAACACAGATGGTGCCTGGGCTGCAGACTCCTGGCTGGGCAGACGCTTTCCCCAGCGCCCCCATCAAATACTGGCTTACGGGATTTGTATCGAGCAGATTTTCAATTGCTTTTCCTTAAGTAATTAGAAACAGCACCTGTGCGCTCTTCTGAAGAGGATGTGTAGGCATGCTTTTGAGCACAGCACCAGTTGGTTGTGCATACTGGTCTCATTCCCCTTTGCAGGAGGCCAGAGAAAAGTGCATTCTAACCTACTACTACTACTATTTAGCATTTCTATAGCGCTACAAGGCGTACGCAGCGCTGCACAAACCCTCCTTGGCATCCATTCTTAAGTATCTCTTCCAAAAGAAGCTATGATATGGGACCACCCAGATCACCAAAGCAGCCTAAGGTCAGGAGGACACTATGCACAAAGCCCCCACCTTCCACAAGTGATTTGGGAAGGATTCTCTTCCACCAGCTGCAAAAGAAATTTGAAAGGCAAGTCTATTCTGATCCCTGAAGAAGCACAAGAGGGACGAGAACACTCCCCCTCTAGCACTCTACCCCCTCACCCCTCAGACAGGCCGATATCGTCCTTTAGATTGTAAGCTCTTCTGAGCAGGGACTGTCCTTATTTGTTAATTTGTACAGCGCTGCGTAACCCTTGTAGCGCTCTAGAAATGTTAAGTAGTAGTAGTAGTAGATACACACACACATTCATCATAACTTTTCTCCCATCGGATTGGCAGTTTTTCTGAGTCACTTTCAAGTTCCAGCTGCCTTCAACACAGGGAGGCAACTACCCAAACTACCTTCACATACAAGCCTCACTGTGATCTATTTTTGTATTTTAAATCTTAGTCTTTTTACACATACTGGTAAGAATTTATATCCACTTCCTTCTTCTGAAGCCCACTGCAGAGGCACCGATATTTTCTCAGTATACTGTCTGCAGTCATTCTGATCTGTGCCCCCACTATAGCACATAAACTACCAGCAAACCCCAAGCTGATGGATAGGCAAGGTACTCAGTACACAAACAATCAGCTAGCTCAGGACAGAATGGTACACATTACTTCTCATCAGTGCACAGCTTTTTTTTTTATTTCTGGTTGGAGATAAAGGAGGAGAGATCATACTACCCAATATGTTAAAGCAGTAAGTCTTTATCAGGTGCTGATTTCAAAGTTTTTTGGTTTTTATTTTTAAAGTGGAAAAAAACCCTCCAAACGTACACATCAGGACAAATGCATACATTTTGGACAAACTGATATCTACCTAAAATATACGTGTTTAGTAAAAGCAAGTGTCACAGGCATTCTACGGGCCTAAATTTATCCATATAGCAGAAATACTTGGCCACTATCCAGAGAAATATAGGCTTTGAGATGAACCATATAAATAGCAGTCCTAACTTTAAATGACATATTCAGTAGTCCTACCTAAACAGATAGAGCTACTGAATATTAATCATCAAGATAAGCTAATGATTTTTCTGCTTTTTAGGTGACCATATATTTGAATACTGACCCCACAATTTCTTTGGCAACTCTCCAAAAGGGACATGAGATGTTCCATCAAGCTACCCCTGGGTAGTTGAGTTAACTAGAGAACAAGGAGAAAACAAGGTTGCAAGCATCACTGCAGGGTAAAGCCAATGACAAAGCAACCAATGGCAAGCACTGCAGGTGAACCCTCAACCACTTTGTTTTACAAGGATACAGTGGATAAAGAATGAGGTGCTTGATCAGGATGCACACTGATCTATGTTATTGTTGAGGTAAGCACTGTACAAAGTAAGGAGCTGAAACAAAGGACCTTATTTTATTTATTGTTTGTGTACCAGGGAACCAGAAGATCAAGAAGGCCTGAGATCGTACAGAGTTAAATGCTGACAAAGGATGACTTCAGAGGCAGGAGAGAGAGAGAGACATGCAATGGTGAAGTCACATGGGCACATGGAAGAAGGAAGTAGGTATTCCATATTGGAGATTTAATTGATAAGAATTATTCTTCCTTGATGACAGTAATGATTCTTGATTTAAGTGAGGTTACTTACTTATAAGAGGAGTTTACTGTGGATAGCAGGATTAGTCAGCCACATGTGGGTGAAGTCGTTTGACGATGCCATGGATGGTTAACTCTCTCAGAGCTAAGAAAGACCTTTCGAAAAAGTTCCTCTGGGAATGCCTCTAAGTGAGTCCCAAGCTTAGACCAATTCATCCAGGAGGGGACAGCGGATAGGTTTATGTGGCTGACTAACCCTATTGTCTATGAAGAACCCCATTTACAGGTAAATAACCTTGCTTCCTCCTTGGACAAGCATGATGATTCATTCACATTTGATTCCCCAGCTGAGGGCTGAAAGGGGTGACGGAGGAGTACAAAATTTGTGGCAAAGCTCCTTACAGCCTGTGCAGAATACTATACTAGGCACAACAAAGCTGTAAACAAAATCCATAGCCATAAACCAGGTAACTGTGGGCATATGAATCACACCCTCCTTCATCTTGCAACTTGGGGGCAGGTCCATGGGGGGGTCCGGGTTAATGCATCATTTGAAGGATTGTGTGACTAAATGAGTTGGGCATCTGGAGGGCCTGCTCCAGACAATAGTGTTTGATAAAGGTGTGGACCAAGTGGCAGCATTCAGATGTCTTCTAAGGGGGAGCAGTCATTCACACCATGGGCTGTCCGTCTGTGGTGCTGGAAGGTGGGACAAACTATGCAGCAATAGGCCTGCACCATAATAGGCAGGGTTCACAGCAAGGTTGGAGGGGGCCAAGGCAGCAGGGTAAGCTGGCTTATGCAGATGCAGCCTCTGCGGATATACATTCTGTGCTTCTTGATCTGGGGAGACATGTGGCTGAAGAACGGCAGGTGACAGCAAAAAGGCCCAAGACAGCAGATATAGATAGCCCTTATGTGGATCTGAGGCACTCATCTGCTTGTGGCAGATAAGGCATTTTAAAAAACCCAATATAGTTTCTTCCTGTGTCTTACATGAAGTTGCTGCTTTGAGAATTAATGTTGAAGAAGTAAACTAGAGGTCGACCAAATTTTGGTTTTGATAGCAAAACCAAACCAAAATTCAGGTTTTGACCAAATATGCCTGAGCATTTTCGGTAGGAACTGAAAATGTGACCCTGCTGCCTCTGTTGCAAGCCTGCCCCCCCCCCCCCCTCCCCAGGATATCCAGCAGTTCCTCCCACCCTCTCCCTCCCCAGGACTACCTTCTAAAGGCCCTGGTGGTCTAGTAGCTTCTTCAAGGCAGGAGCATACCCCTGTGGCCCTATGTTCAAAATGGCTGCAGATGGTGGATCTCTTGAAGTCTGGGTCTTACCCCTACTTCTCTGGATCAGATTGAGATGGTGGAATTCCTTCTTGTAAGGTAGAACATCTATCCACCTGGCAGGGCAGATAGAACTTACTGGAAAGGAAATGGGTGGGCACGATGGTGGTGGATTAGCTAGCATATGCTCAGAAGGCCTTTCTGGAGGATATTCCCCGCTGCAGAACCATTTCAGGTCTAACATTCTTCTGTAGCCTTTGCTAACTGGCAATTCATCTTCCAGTGGCAGAGATCACATGCTCCGGAGGCAGGTTTTGGCTTCCTGCCATTAAGCTTCTTACCAGCCAGCTCCCACCCTTCTTTGGTGGCAAGACCTAGACCACCCTGAGGCTCATTACTTTCTCTCTCTCTCTTTAAAAAAAAAAAATACTCTGTACACATTTGCAAATGTACAAAACACACACACACACGTGTACATATGGAACCTCCCCAAAAGGCACTCATGACTGTGTGTGAAATGTGCTTATAAACCTACACTCAACTCCCCCAATGGATTTGAAGACAAAAGTCTCTTGAACTCAAACCAAGAAGTAACTCATCTGGTTCAATTTAGGTCTCGTTTTTTTTCTCCACATATTTCCCAGAAAGACAGCATCCCGGAACTCCTAGAGTTTTATGTGGCATCCAGAATCCTCTATTCTAGGTACCAATTGGGCAGCAACAAAAGGTTAACCTTAAAGGAACAGCTGGCCACGATTTTGGAAAAGACATAATTTCTAGCCTGTAACATTGTTCTTTCATTACATTAACCATTATAATTAGGGCCAAATTTGTATTAAAAATTTTAATTGCAATTAAATGCAGGGCATTGCCAGAAGTCCACTGGAGGGAAGAGGGGCACAGGGATGGACTGGGGGGCATGCATTTCCTCTCTCCCATTAGGTATCATAGCACCATATCATATTTATCCACTTCTACCTTAGTTGAGATAACATTTTATCATCTCTTTGACCTCATGTGCAACTTTCTTTAAATTAGTCACCTTATTTCAGTTTGTCTCCTTGTACTAAAAGACAGACTATTACATATTAAAGTTGCCTGGTATCCAAAGGATAATATAAATATTTTTTTCAGATTTAACATTCTTTGCATTTGGAAAGTGTAAAATAAAATTTCCCTGAGGTCGTATGACCACAGTGAGGAAGATAAAGGCAATAAAGGGTAAGAATATGCGTGTGCTTGACCAGATTGCATTTTGCATTTTAAAAACTATACAACTTATATGAGCTTCTATTGACAACCAACATTATTATTATTTTTTTTTTAAACAAAGGAGTTGCTCTATCAAATTTCTTTGCATTAAACAACAAAGAATCAGAGGAAGTGACACCACTGGAGAAATTATTCAGATATCCTGCTAAGATCGTGCGGAAAGCATATTTGAGAGCACGTTTTGCACAACATGAACTCTTATTAGACTACAGGAATCATGGAGAACAGAACCGATTGGTCTGTATTCTACCATATTCATCTATGACCAGATATATTGTACAGATTATCATGACACATTGGCGTGTTATTCAGATGGATGGACTTTTTGAGGAGAAACCTATTGTTGCCTTCACAAGATCGAAGAATATAGGTGAAATATTGTCTTGGAAGAAACTATATAGACATAAGAGATCAATATCTACAGCAGCCCATAATAGATGTGATCACTGTCATTGGTGTAATACTTCTATAATAGGATCTGACTGGACAGTATAAAAATATCGTCTGGTTTTGAATCAAATTGTAATACAAAGATGATAATCTACATTATCCAATGCCCCTGTAAAAAGATCTACGTGGGACGAAGCATGAGAGCTATAAAAATTAGACTCACTGAACATAAATTGAGGATTCTTAATAATAAATTTGAAGCACCCTTAGTACAACATTGGGTGGATTATCAGCACTCTATACATGATCTACAATGGCGTGTTATTGATCAAATAAAAGAAGGGTGGGAGGGTGGAGATATTGAAAGTATACTTAACTTTAAAGAACAATATTGGATATTTACTCTTAATACAATTGAACCCTATGGATTACTCTTAATACGACTGAACCCTATGGAAATAGTGGCAAACTCTTATATGAATATCGCTGCCTAGAAATTGCTATGTGCTCTTGAGATTCATATTATTTAAATAAAGATCAGCTGTTCCGTTCATGGGATTGAGTGTGACGCTATACGTCACAGTTTACGTGACATGATATAAAGCTATCAGAAAAGTAACGTCGGCCATCTTTGATGGTGACCGTTTGACATACTTGTGGTGAGTGAAGATCTTTCTGTGGGTTAGGATATAATGATATTGATATATACTGAGATTATTCATTTTCCTTATAGGAGACTACCTTGAAACAGTGTTTTTTAACGCGAAACATGGATCTATGTCGGTTGACATCTGGTCTCCAATACTGTGTATATAAGGAAAATTAAAAGCTGAAGCTAAAAGCTCAGTATTTGGACATACTACGAAACCATTATGTATAATCATTTGAAAAGTTTTATATAATTATCAAAACGCTATTAAGCTTAAAATATTTGAAAAAAGAAAAAAGTAAGAGAAAAAAGAAGAAAAACTCTTAAGGAAGTATTCTTAAGGATTGATGAGGATTGCGTTACGCCCTTTTTGATATATGCTAGGCTCATTTAGCCTAATTAGGGGAGGGTACGCTGATCTGACTGATCCTATAAAAGATATTATTATGACTTCCTGACTCAGTGGATCCGATGGAAATTATGTATGTTTGAAAATAAATAGATTGAAGAAGAGCATATATATATATATATATATATAAGAGTTTGACCACTGGAGAAATGCCAGCTTAGCCGCTGAGCTCCTCCATACCCTGCTTCTTTTAGCTACCATTAGCAAGACAGCCAACTTGATTTGGGCAGCTTGAGTCACTCCACTAGCATGCGAGTGTTCCTGGATGATGGCAGGCAGAATAGGAAAACTGGATCTAAGGGCATTTGCTTATCAGTCGGCAGCATTGAGCGATCAGGCATGAGGCCACACGACACCTCCACCCCAGGAACCTGAGTGAGATGCAGATCTTTTCGATGATGGACTAGGCACTGCTCAGGAGGATTGGAGTCGAGCTCTGCATGTGGATAGTGGATTTAAAAAGATACATTGTGCATGTGCAACAAGAAATCCACAAAGATATGGATGACCTACAGAGATCGGTGGAGGACATGAGATTTTAAGAAGCGTATTATCGACCATGAGGGGAATACTGTGGTTCTTCAAACCAGATGCACTACCCTGGAAGCTAAACATGTGTACCTCCTTTCTAAGGATGGTGAAAATTGAGCGTGCTGTAAGAACTTGAGTGCGTGAGGAGTACCAGAAGCTCAAGGTGAGCAATCTGCTGAGACACTTATGCAATCTATTTGCTGCCAATTTCTTCTGGCAGCGGACCCCTCAGTGGAACTGCCAGCTTCTCCTGAACTGCTGTTTCTAGATCTGACTTAAATGAAAAATTAGAGGTATTCTATGTAGAAAGTGTCTCTGGGAAAATTAAGTGAACTCACTGGCGTTCTGTTCAAGTACGTGAAGCAAAAGCAGTAAGATATAGAACACAGCCAGACCCTCTTGTTAAGTGGGTTCCTGGAAACAGCTCCACTGCAAAACATAGTCTGTGTTGGGACCCGGGAGGATTATAAAGCCAAGTGCTTCTGATCTTTATAAAAATGTAATCATGTTTGGTGGATGTTTGGTGAAATCCTTTTGATAAACAGTGAAAAATAGTGTGGAATGATTAAAAGCATTAGGCCTACAGTTTAGACCGTTCTGGTCTGTGAATGTCCCTTGAAAATAAATGAGCACAAACATTTTTTGTATAAACTTCCTTTATTTATATAAAGTCATATTTAATGTTTTTTGCCCTGTGGATTCTAGGCTTGAGGCATGCAGCCAGGCAAGTCTATGCATCCCAATATATCTCTCCCTCATTTCTCCTGCCCCCCATCCCCCCACCCCCGTCTCTTTGGCTTCTCCCTGGTACTGTGGTGGGTGGCCAGCAGTGGCAGCCCTGAAAACTGGCTGTCTCTGGCCAGCAGGGCCTTTCCTCTGCTGCGTCCCGCCCACAGGAAGTTACATCAAAGAGGTGGGATGCGGCAGAGGACAGACCCCACAGCCAAAGACAGCCTGTTTTCAGGGCTGCATCTGCCGCACTGGGGAGAAGCCAGACAGACAGGAGTGGAATGGAGCAGTACTGGACCGGATGCAGTGGGGAAGAGGAGAGGAATGTAGGGATGCTGGACCTGCAGGCAGAAGCAGCTTTAGGTGGCTTCTACCATTGGGCGGTCCTGGGCATTTTGCCAGGCTTGCTCAATGGTAGCTACACTCCAGGCGTGACTTGAGGGGAGAAACCATAAACTGTCTTCTCTGTTCTGTGGAAAAACTAAGACCGTCTTGGTCCCACGTGACAACAGCAGGTAGAAAGGCATATACATGCATATTGGACGCTGCAGATAACATCACCCATATGTGAGAATGTGATGTTCTGTTTATCCTCAGAGAAATAATGTTTTGTGATCATTTCTTCAGTTAAAGGTGCTATAGTAGCAAAACTTTCATAGTGGATTCCTTCCAATTTTCTAACATTGTCAATGGATCTTCCTCTAACCTAGTTGCGCAATATCTATTTAACCTCTATAGACAGGACTCTTTCATGAAGATTTACTAGTAATGTTAGATTAAATTTTATTCTAAGATGGAAGATCCAATCTAAAGTGATCAGTCCAAATCGTTGCATTCCCAGATAGATCTGAAACAGCCATGTCTTGAGGCAAATCTAAATGAACAGCAAACAAATCTAGTTGATGTCTTTTCACATGGAAGAAATAAGGGCTAAATAAAGACCCAAGACCAGTGGTGTGCTGGAGCCGGCTCACACTGGCTCGCAAGAGCCTGTTGTTAAATTTTACTGGTTTTTGCGAGCCGGTTGTTGGAGTCAGGCAGCCAAGCACCTGTTTTTTTTCTCCTCCTTTCTCCCTCCTCTCTGACAGGGGCGAAGTCACGCCCCCCCCCCCCATTCTTGGCTCAGGCCCCCCAGCAGTGTCCGTGCCTATGATTATCTGGCATCCCCCCACCTCACATCCTGTGCGGTCTGGTGTCTTGCAAGTTGCACCCTTCTCTCCTCCCTGCGGTTTGACGTCTATTTCACTTCCCTCTCCACCACCTTGCACTGTGCCAGCACTGTAGTCCTCCGAACTTCCGGCAGCCTCACCCTCGCCTCTTGCTTGCTCTGGAAGCTTTCTGCAGCATCCCGCCTACGCGGGAACAGGAAGTTGTACTGTGCTTTTGGGGCCGGCAAAGAGCGAGGCTGCCTTGAGAGGAGAGTTAATGCTGGTAGAAGATCTGAGAACTGCAGCAGAAGGAGAAGGCAGGGAGTGAAGTGAAAAAGCAAGGAAAATGACATCGGACTGTGAGCAGAAGGGAAGGGAGAGAGAAACCGACTGAGGAGGTGGAGGTGGGAAAAAAATGCTAGATTGGGGCGCAGATGAGAAATGCCAGATTGCCAGTTCTTGTGGACTGTGTTTTATGAGCATGGATTTATGACACTCTTCTAATGCATGACCGACCAGCTGTGAATTGACTATAGCAAACCCTAGACACTATTTTGGAAACTTGTCCTCCGTACTGAAGATTTAGCACTCAATTCCTGGAATACAGATAAGTCTTTTTCTAGGATTTGTTTTTCAACGTTATTAAGTGGACTTGTTTCACTAGGGTTTGGTGTACTGATTGAATCTGGCGTTTACCATTTTTTGATGTTGTGATATGATGTGATATTTTGATTTTTTTTTTTTTTTGTTTTAGTTTTTTGAATCTACTATCATTATACTTATTTTAAGTTTAAAACTGCTTCATTGTATTTTAGTACTTGTTTGACTTTTGGGGAGGTTTTTTTGATACTTGATTCCCACTGCTTGTATTTTTTGACAAACATGATAAGAAAGAAACAAAACAACCAGACAGCAAAGGTAGAAAAGAATTTTATTTTGAATTTAGTGAATGGAAAATGTCAGCATTAAAAGAAATTTACACCGACTTCTTAATATTTTATAGAATGTAGGGTGCTGTTTGCATTTCTCTAGTGTTGCTCTGTGTGCAGAGTGTGTGGCTTCTTAGGGGTTATATTTAATTTTTGTCTACATGTCCATATTTAAACGTTGTGGTCACTTATTCTGCACTGGGAAAGGGTCTATTTGTGTTCAATATTTTTGACCGAGGCCAGGTACTGCATGGAGTTGCTATTTAAGCATCCGTAATATTTCAGCTTGTTCAGTTCCACAATAGGCATATTGATGTTGTAGGTTCCACTGCAATATTTACTATGTTGAGCATTCCTAGGTAGAGCCTTTGTGCTACTTCTGTTAATTAGTGGTGTTATGCTAAAATAAATTAGCTCTATAGGTCCTGGGTAATTTTTGTAGGTTTTATATTAAAGGTACTTCTCAATAACCTTGGAACTGGAGAGGGTTTATGGTTTACTGAGAAGACACCAAAATCAAAATTTTTGTTTTTTTGTATGGTGAGTTCCTGGTGAAATGCTCTTTTTCTGCTTTACATAAGAAAAGCCATACTGGGACAGACAGTCCATCTAGCCCAGTATCCTGTCTCCAACATGGGCCAATTCTGGTCACGAGTACCTAGAAGAATCCCAGCTAGTAACAAGATTCCTTCTTGCCAACCCCAGGGACAAGTAATGGCTTTAATGTTTAATGTGGAACCACAGTTTCTGTTTTTGGTTATAAGTAGTGTCCAGCTTACTAGCACTTTATGGACTTTTCCTCCAGGAATTTGTCGAAATCTTTTTTAAACCCAGGTACCTAACTGCTTCTAAAACAGACATCATGTTATGGGAATCAGGTTCTCAATGTTCAGAGTTTCTATCTATTTATTTACTTATGGTATTTTATCCCACATTAAACTTGAATTAGATTAGAACCTGGAAGCATTAAAAAAAATTAATTCCCGGAGAGAGTAATGCATGACCCCCCCCCCCCCCCCCCGGCTCTCTCCCTGGGTATAGCCAGCTCTGCAATTTGGGGGGGGGGGGGCGCAGAGGTGGACGGGGGGGGGCGCAGAGTTGGACCTGGGAGAGAGCCTGTTGTTAAAAATTTACCAGCACACCACTGCCCAAGACCCTAAACTCAGAAACAGTGAACAGTGCTTGTCGATCTTTTTGTGGTCATAACCCCACGACTGTGGCCAAACAAAACTGTGTGACTTCCCCCCAACCCCTGAAGTGCAGAACAATGAGAACCCACCCAGGTCATGACTCCAAATGTAAGTTTTGTGTTTGGGAAGCTGCAGAACAGTTAGAATAATGCAGTTAATGCAGTATTTGAACAGTGAAGCATAACATAAAATAAATCATTAAGATTAAATTTTGCATCTCACCAAGTACCCAGTGGAGCAGATAGTAAAATGCAGCCCAATTTATTAACCAAAGCACTATTAGATTCAACACATGCAAATATTTGTTTGCTATGATTTGACAGGGAACAAACTAAGGAGACTTAAACAATCTTCATAAAATAGAGCAAGGTCTCCTCCATGGCCCTCCCTAAGTTCCATGGCCCTCCCTAAGTTGAATTAAAATGTTATAACCAACTGGACAAATATCAAACAAAAAAGAGAATCATCTAAATTGTAAGCCAACCTTCAGTCAAAAAGACTAAGCCTAACAAAGGCACTCATTCCTATGCTACAGAGACTTTCAGATGGCAACAGCATACTCACAAGATGGGAGAAAAACCTCTGAATGCTAAGTATAGTTGATGAATGGAAGATTCATTAACACAGAAGCAAATTTGATTGTCCCAAATGATATTGAAATTTCTGTCCCTGTATACTTTTTAAGGGCTTCTTTTATCAAACCATGCTGCAATGCCAATGAAGCCCATTCAAACTGAATGGGCTTTGTCAGCATTGCCACACCGGGGACCGCTAGCACGGTTTGATAAGAGAGGCCCTAAATGTGAGAAATCTAAAACTTACAGGGTAGCACAATCAGTACAAGGCTGAAGTACTTAAATTAAAAATAGATGTATACTTTAATACTTAAGTAAAATTAAATACTACCTTGAATCACAAATCTTGTAACTCTGGATTCTGAAGTGCCTATCAGCCATAAGCAGCCTTCTAAAGGCACATTAACTTTAAATATTACATGTGTAATGCATGTTTGCATAGATATAACCATGTGAGAAAGTCATACAATTATTTCTTTTCTACAAGAAGGTACAGTACATATAACACCAAAAGCTAACACTGATAGCAATTACATTTCAAGGCTGATTCCTTATGATGTCACAGGCCAGAAACTCAAAAGGGCAAAATATGCATCATACTTATAACCACAGAACAGTAGCTGTCCTGTGACTATATCTAGCGCCAAACCCGTCCGAGAAAAACTGCACTGGCTCCCAATCAAAGAACGTATTGCTTTCAAAATCTGCACCCTGGTTCATAAAATTATCTACGGCGAAGCCCCAGGATACAAGACAGACCTCATAGACCTACCAACTAGAAACACAACAGGATCAACACGAACATACCTAAATCTCCACTACCCAAGCTGCAAAGGACTCAAATACAAATTAACCTATACATCCAGCTTTTCCTACACACAACTATGGAACGCATTACCAAAAGCCGTGAAAACAACTTATGATCACCTAAACTTCCGGAAATCATTAAAAACTAACCTGTTCAAAAAGGCATACCCTACCGACCCAACTTAAATGCCTGTACCCTGCAACACAACGAAACCAAAGCTCATAATGGACATATAATAACTCTTCCTCTCTACGATTCCCTAATGTGTCTGTACAAATGAACCTTATTCTACCACATTACTGTATTTGTTCATACCGGAATTGGCGAATGCCTTTACGGTACTATGTAAGCCACATTGAGCCTGCAAATAGTTGGGAAAATGTGGGATACAAATGTAACAAATAAATATGAATATGGTGATCTCCATCTGCAAGAGCCAATATTTTGATTTTCTCTAATTCCATATTAAATCTGAATTTTGGTATATTCATTTTTTATTTTATAAACTTATAACCTATTTACAACCTAAGCAGCTACTATAAAAACGTACATAAAAATTAAAACAAAGTAAAAATTCATTACAAATGCGCTGCTACAATCAACCTCCACCATTGTTCTGTGAAACTACCATTAAGCATTAACAAATGCCTGAACAAAAAGCCTCCCAGATCCAATACTTCTGCCTTCTACCATATTTTTCTAAGGTGGAAAATTTATCTTCAATGCCAAGTTGTGGTTTTTTTTTTGTTACATTTGTACCCCGCGCTTTCCCACTCATGGCAGGCTCAATGCGGCGGGCAATGGAGGGTTAAGTGACTTGCCCAGAGTCACAAGGGCTGCCTGTGCCGGGAATCAAACTCAGTTCCTCAATTCCCCAGGACCAAAGTCCACCACCCTAACCACTAGGCCACTCCTCCACTCCAATTAAGTGAATTGTAAAACAAGCAGATCTAGGATGAGGGATAACTAAACGGTTAGAGTCAAGAGAACACAATTGGCAGGACAGGGAATATACGGAATGGTTAAATCCCTGATCTCTGGAAGCAAGCAGTAGTCTGCCCCATGTTATAAGAGCCCTCGCTTGATCCTACTATTCATAGTCATTATCGTCCAGATTCAAATCTTTGTTATATGTCAAAAATGCTAGAAAAAATTGTGTTTACCCAACTCACATCCTTTTCTGAGAAAACATTTGCAATACAACCCCATCAACCTGGCTTCAGGTCTTACCACAGTGCAGAAACCATCATGGCAGTGTTTATAAGTGAACTTAATTTCCACTTGGACCAGCACAGAAAGGTACTGGCAATCTCGCTAGACCTTTCTGCCACTTTTGATCTGGTTGACCATTCCCTCTTACTCTCACATTTATCTTCCTAAGGCATCACAGGTACAGTTTTTTTCTTGGTTCGCTTCCTTTCTATCTCATCGCACTTTTCAAGTCATTCTATCTGACACAACGTCTGAGTGGAGAGAAATACATTGGAGTATACCCCAAGGGTCTATACTCTCTCCTCTTCTTTTTAATCCCTTCTTGAGTCCCCTAGCTGCTCTCATACAATCCTTCACAATCTCCTCATCTTTATGCTGATGACAATCTACTGCTCTTTCCTATCACCTCTTCCTCTCCTTTCCATATTCCTTTACAGATCTGTCTTGACTCAGCTGCTAGCTGGCTAAGCAACCGTCTGCTAAATCCGGATAAAACAGCTGCCTGTTGGTTCTCTGGTTTAACTCTCCCTCCTTCATCCTCCATCACTCTATTTGGCACATCTATTACACCAATACCTACTTCCTTTTGTTATTTAGGTATTGTTCGCGATTCCCCACTTTCTTTGCCACTGATCTCTCACTTGACCAAAACTAGTTTTCCGCCAGCTATATGCAATTCTTCACCTCTTTGATACTTCACAATTCCATGTACTAACCCTCTCTTTTTTTAAAACCACTCATCTTGATTACTGTAATATTGTTTATGCTGGTCTACCTCATCACACATTAAAGAAACTTCAATCGCTGCAGAACACAGCCATCAGATTACTCTGCCGTGCCCATTGCTATGATCATACTTCCTCTGCTGAAACAATATCATTGGCTCCCCACTGAGCAAAGGATCACTTACAAAATTGCCACCCTCACTTTAGACTTGGTATCCCCCACTATCTCTCTTATTTAACTGTTCCTTATTGTCCCTCCAGAACCCTCTGTTCAATAAACGATCACCGCTTAGTTCTGCCTTCTCCAAAACGTGCCCACTTAGAATTAACCTGTCAGGGTACATTCTTCTTCCTGGCTCCTCATACCTGGAACAATCTACCCCTTTCTCTCCATAGCAATTCCTCTTTTAAGGATTTTAAAACTGAGCTGAAAACCTGGCTTTTCTGCTTAGCTTTTGGTGAAACAGTTTGCTAAAACTACCAGTGTTACACTTCAACCTTGTCCTTTTTTTGTGTGTTTGCTTTACCCTCTTTCTGCAATGCTTATGTCTCTAAACTTAACACCCTGCTGTCCTATACATTAATGGAGTTCTTGTCTGGTTTCCTGTTTTTTTTACCCTGTACACCACTCTGTTCTGCCCGTCAGCTAGAGCAGTATAGAAAGTTATTGCAAATAAATAAATAAACTAAACAAAGAAGATAGGATGACTGGCCCAGTTGGAAATCTTTATGACTCAAAGTAAGAATTTTAAATAGAAACAGGTAATGAATAGGTAATCAACACAGATAAATGAACAGTGGAGTAATATGGTCCAATTTTCTGCAATTAGAGAGTAGTCTGGCCGCTGTATTTTGAACTTGTCTGAATTGAGAATTAGGAATACCAGCATAAACTGAGTTACAATAATATAGTTTAGAAATGAGAGGTGAATGGCAAGCTGTATGTAAAGTTTGAAATTTCAACAAATTTCCGAGAATATGAAGAATATGGAGGGTGACAAAACAAGATTTAGAAACTTCAGAAATTAGTCTTCTGAATGATAATTGATTATCAAACCAAAAATACCTAAATATTTAAAAGAATAGACCGGCCTGAATAGGACACTCAAAAAGAACCAAGACTAGCATTGAAGGAGAAAGTGTATCGTAAACCCAAAATGTGGTGGTTTTATCAGGAATTAAAACAAACTTGTTAGATAAAAGCCAGGAGGCCAAAAAGGAGGATCAAGGTCAATGTTAAGAGGGGAAGTGGGAAACCATAGTAACATATAATCTGCATAGAAAAAATAAACTTGATATTAAATACCTGAATAAGCATTGTAAATGGGCTTATAAAAATATTAAAAAGTAGGGGGGATAAAGTTGAGCCCTGGGGTACACCACAAGTGAAGGGGTAAGATTTGGAAGAACTAAAATTGGTATGTACTGAAAAAGATTAAGATGAAATAAAAGAAGAGAACCTCTTAAGTACTGTGCCAGAAAACCCGATATGATCCAAATGAGATAGTAAAAGTGAATGATCAATAAGAGCAAAGGCAGCAGAAAGGTCCAATGAAACCACAAGTACAATGCTGTTCTTATCTAGAATTACATGAAGATTACTAAGAAAAGAAGTAATGACTGTCTCTGTACTATGAAATGGGCAAAAGACCATCTGGTGGGGATGGAGAACTATAGCTTGATCAATGAATGCAAGAAGTTGTGAACAAACCAAATTTTTCAGCAATTCTTGACAGAAAAGGAAGGATAGAAACCGAAGAAAAATTAGAAGGAATAGAAGAGTCGAGAGATGGTTTCTTCAAAAGACACAACTGTACAATTTTGGTTTGTTTCAAGAATGTGTTTGTAACTCCCTGATGATTATTTGGCTTCTTCTATATTGTTATCCGCACTGAACCTTGCTGCATATGCAGACTATTTTCTATTGTATTGAAATAGGGAGGAAAATAGCTTCTTTCCACAAAGTGGGAACTGAACCTACAGAAAGACTATTACAGACCATATTATACACCAAAGGGAGTAGCCCCTGAGAGTTAGGTTTCAGCCAAAAAGGTGGAAGGGGATATAATGAACAAAAAATCACCTTCATTGAAGTGAGGACCTTAGAGAAGACAATTATAGATGGAAGAGCAATGGAAGACCAGGTGGAAGAAAGAGCATTAGCAGGTAATGAGATGGTGACTTGGGTAGGGGTAATTGGATCATTGGTGCGATGTGTTACATATGTCTGAAGAGGAAGGGATGGTAGAGAATTGCAAGGGTGGTAAACTTTGGAAACAAAACACTGGGCAAGAGGTATTAGGTAGTTTAGTTTGATAAGCGATAATTTGAAAACGTTGCTTAGAAGAAGGATTTGTTGAGGTAGTGATCAAATTAGAAAAACAGCCTCTTTTAGCTTGCTTGAGGTGGTAATTGTAAGAATACAATTCAAACATAAAAAGCAAGGAGTACTATGAGCGGGATTTACATCAAAAGTGTTCAGCCCTATGTAGTAAACCAGGGAAGCTGGCATCATCGAGAAGAAGCAGGCCCATCCAGTCTTGGTTCAGGCCCACCCAGAAACGCTACACCCAAACCAAAACATTCCCTCCCTTCCCTCCAACCTCACTCCCACAAGTCCACCACAGCCCCTCTTCCCTTCCCTCCACCCTCGCATGTCCGGTGCCTCTCTCCCCTCACACAGTTCCGGCACCACTACCTCCGTGTCTTCCTTACCCACCCCCCCCATCCTTGCCGCGGCGCTTGCTCACTCTATCATCGCCGCTCAGCAGGAACTTCAAACAGCGCGTCAGCGCTGTGTCAGAGCCTTCCTCTCTGCCGCATCTTACGCAACTTCCTGTTTACGCAGTCTGGGTGGGATGCGGCAGAGAGGAAGGCGCTGACGCGCTGTTTGAAGTTCCTGCTGGGTGGTGATGATAGAGAGAGCAAGCGCAGCGGCAAGGATGGAGGATGGGTAAGGAAGACACGGAGGTGGCGCTGTGGCAGTGCCGGAACTGTGGGAGGGGAGAGAGGCGCTGGACATGGGGGTTGGAGGGGAGAGGCCCTGGACATGCATGCTTGTGGGTGGGAGGTTGGAGAGAAGGGAGAGAGGTGCTAGGCATGTAAGGAGGTGCTGGAGGGAAGGGATAGAGATGTGGAACTGCGAGGGGAGGGAAGGGATAGAGTTGATAGATATGTAGGGGGAGAGAAGGGATAGAGGTGCTCGATATGTGGGTGGGAGGGAAGGGAGAGAGGTGCTGGATATGTCGGTGGGAGCGAAGGGAGAGAGGTGCTGGATATGTAGGAGGGAGAGAAGGGAGAGATGTGCTGGGTGAGGTTGAGGGTGTGGGAGGGAAGGGAGAGAACTGCTGGATTTGTGGGGGAGGGCAGGTGGGAAGGGGGAGAGGTGCTGGATATGCAGGGGAGAGATGTGGACCTGCAAGGGGGGCGAGAACAAAAGGGAGAGAAGTACTGGACCTATGAGAGGGGGAAAGGGTTAGTGTTAGAGGAAAGGGAGAGGGATGTTGGATCACGGAGATAAAGGAATAGGGGGGTCAAATACTGAACCCACTGTGGAGAATGAACCAGATGCATAAGAGGGAGGGAAGAGAGAAGGAAAGTTGCTGGTTGGAGTGGGGTTAGAGAGAAAAGGTGTGTGGGAGGGAGAAAGGGGACATAGAGAGGTACAAAGAAACAGAAGGGAGATGATGAGCATTGGATGGGAGCATGGACACAGGGACACAGATGAGATGCTGTATTGGGATAGCATATGGGCACATAGGGGCAATGCCTGACATGGAGTTGGGGAGGGAGATATGGGAATAGAAATACAATGGACATGGGGGGGGGGGGGGGAGGATATGGGAATAGAGATATAATGGACACAGAGGGGAGATACCAGACAAGAGGGAGAATAGGAACACAGATGGGAGATACTGGGCATGGGGTACATGGGTGCACAAAGGAATGATGATGGATGCGGGGATATGAACACGGGAGATTCTGGATAAGGAAATATATGGACACAGAGATGGGAGATGGATGGTGGACATGGAGACAGAAGAAATGTCAAATGGACAGGAAAGACACAGGGAAGCAGAAACCAGAGACTGGGACCAATATGATATGAAAAATAAAATGACCAGACAACAAAAAGGTACAAAAATTATTTTTATTTTATGATTAGACTATGTCAGACATGGCTGGGGCTCAGGGAAGAAATCTGGGAGAGGACCCCAAAGCCCATTACCTGGCTGCACCTTCTTCAGCTTCTGGCAGGCTTGGGGCTCTCTCTGGCCAGAGAGCCAAGCACAATTGCCCTATTTGCACCCCCCCCCCCCCCCAAAAAAAAAAAAACCACCATCCCTGGCATGTGATACCTTTATATTTTGCACAGGAGGAAATGCCTTTCTTTTTTGTTTCTCTAGTGTTGTACTACATGCAAGGTCTGGTTTCTTGGGGTTTCAGTTTAATTTATATTTATAGAGTTTGTGGTCACTTATTCTTTATTTGGCTCGTGTTCTGTGTGCGTGGCCCCCGAGGTATTCTGTCACCATGAAGTTTCTATGTAGCATTCTGTAGTAATTTGGCTTGTTCAGTTTTCTTGATAGATGTATCAATATTTTAGAGCCGCTTTTCATAGGTAGAGGATCCTTGTTTTGGAAGTTAGTGCTGGCATGGTAGATTTGCTCTAGATTCTGAGTGACTTTTTGTTTGTAGATTTTTTTAAAATTACGTTACAACATATCTATTATTGAAATTACCAGAATTTTTTTGTATGGCGAGTTTTATGGGGAAATGTCCTTGCGGTGCTCTGCATCCATTGTTGATGGAAGGCCAGGAGGTTCTCTGAATGCGGAATGTGTTTGGCGTTCAGTGTTTGGCTTTCAATACCATGTGTGTGTTGGAGGACCGTGGCTCAATGGGGGCTGGAGAAGAGTGCAGTTCCTTGTACTTCCTTTAGCTCTCAATTGGCCACTGAAGCCTGCACTGCTACCCTCATTGAAGTAATTGGGAGTGAGGTAGAGGTGGAGCATGGGGTGGGATAGGGGCAAAGCATGGGTGTATTAGGTGGCTGGGTTTTTTTTCTCTTTCAAAAAGTTGGCAACTCGTGCCCACCCATCCAACTTGTTGGCCCACCCAAAAATTGCCTTCTGGCTACGCCACTGGCATACACACAAAATGCTCACTGTGCATTATTTTCCTTGAAAAATATACCCACAGAAAAAGGTGCAGACATCAATGGGTACACTTTGTACCCACTAAAATTGTAAAATTAAAGTACATGCATTTTCACTTTGAAACCTGGTAGAAAATCTGGGGGTTAAAAGTGCCCACAGGCTTTGTTTCAGTGCTGACAAACTGAAAATTGCCCTTTGAGCTCCTCACGCATTACTTTATTCATCTGAGATCAGTAGAATGTTCCCTCTCCATTTCAAAATTCAACTCCAAAGTTGAGCTGCCGGGTGATTGCCCCCCAGAGTTGCATGTTTCTAAATTACTGTTCTTGTAAGCTGCAGTGGGTTGCTGTCTGAATGAAAGGCGCTATATAAATTCAAATTATTACAACAAAAAAAGAAAAAGAAATACAAAGTTCTATCCGACACAGGCTGTTGCTTCCTCATTACACACTTCCGTTCCTGCTCCCTCACTGGAATTCCTCCTACACTGAAGCCTGGAATAATGGGCCACCACAAGCATACAGCATGACTAAATAGAAACATGAAGGCTGCACTTGTCACATCAAAGTGACAGATGAAAAAAAACTGCATTTCTGTAGAGTTAAGGGGCTTGAGGATGTATTACAAAGCATCCTTCTCATTCAGTTCCCACTCTGCCAAATCCAAAAACATCAGAAACAGAATGGCTGTCACCAGGCATACTGAAAGAGTGACAGATCAAACAGAAGAACAGTGAAAAGGGGGGGGGGGGGGGGGGCCCTAAGGAGCTGGCGACCAGTTTAGATGAAAATAAACTGTTCAGAAGTAATTTGCTGATATATACTTGAGTTCTGGGCATGAAGCAGACCTTGGAACAAACGGTTCAGTAAGTGAATATCAGGCAGTATTGCTTTTACCCAATGGCTCCTGGAATACTCAAAGCATGAGTTGTCATCATTCTTCACATTTTCTCCCCTTAAAACTATTCAGTCCAATGATAGTAGCTAGGCAAGAACAAGCAGCACTCCAACTGAACAGGACTTTGCATAACAAAGAAGATAATATGAATGGGGGAATAGAGGTGTGTATCCCACTGACAATAAAGAGACATAGTGAGGTTACTTACCTGTAACAGATTCTCTATGAACAGAAGAATTAGTAAACCTCATGTAGGTGATGTCATCCAATGGCACAATGAACACGTCATTGTCCTATAGCACAGACCTTTTAGAAAAGGTCCCTCTGAGCATGTGCAGGCAATTCTTACCAAAGAGCAAGTCCACTTCCTCCTCAGTCAATATACAACATTGGCAGGTTCATCCAAAAGGGGATGACTGGTGGGTTTTTGTGGCTGATTAATTCTGTTGTCCACAGAGAACATCTGTTACAGGTAAGTTACTTCACTTTCTCCATGGAGAAGAAAGATGAGTCAGTCACATTTCGATGACTCCCCAGCTGAGTGGTGTAACGCAAAGTTACTCACCTAACATAGTAAGTGATGGCAGATAAAGAACTGAATGGTCTATCTAGTCAGCCCAACAGTAACATTATCAATTCTAGATTAAATCAATCATTAATGCGATATTATATACTTGATCATGGTCTTTCATTGTTGTTTCTGGGCCATAGACTGTAGAAGTCCGCCTGGCTATGTCCTTATGTTCCAACTACTGGAGTTGCAGTCAAATCCTACCCGAATCCATATTGTCATTTACGGGACACAGACTGTAAAAGTCTGCCCAGCACTGTTCTCATGTTCCAAGATACTGCAGCTTCCGTCAAAGCTCTCTCCAGCCTATCCTAACCTGGACTACTATATGTGGCACTCAGACCAATGCCGGCCTAAGTTGATACAGCCAGAGTTGCCATCTAAGCACCACTTGATATTTAAACACATACGCAACCCTTTAAGTTTTGTTTTTTTATACTATTCATTTTCTAAATTAGAGATCCTCTGTGTGCAACCCACACAATTTTGAATTCTGCCACAGTTTTTTTTCTCCACCACCTCCCTCGAGAGGGCTTTCCAGGCATCAACTACCCTCTCCATGAAAAGAATTTTCTGACTTTACTCCCAATTCTACCATCCCACAACCTTAATTCATGTCTAGTTTTACCATTTTCCCTTCTCTGTTTCTATATTAATACCTTTCAAGTATTTAGTTTGTATCATATCTCCCCTGTCCCTCCTTCTCCTCTAGGGTATACATATTCAGGTCTTCCAGTCTCTTCTCATGTCGCTTTTGGAGCAATCCCCTCTAAAACTGGACACAATACTCCAGGTTGGGCCTCACCAATGACTTGTATAGGGGCATCAACACTTCCTTTCTTCTGCTGGTTACACCTCTCTCTATACAACCTAGCATCCTTCTGGCTACAGCCACCGCCCTGTCACACTGTCTCATCACCTTCAGACCCTCAGATACCATCACCCCAAGATCCCTCTCCCTGTTTGTGCATATCAGCCTCTCACCGCCTAACATATACATCTCCCTTGGATTTCTACTCCCTAAGTGCATCACTCTGCACTTCTTTGCAATGAGTTTTAATTGCCAAACATTAGACCATTTTTCTAACTTTAGCAGATCCTTTTTCATGTTTTTCACTCACTCTGGGTTGTCCAGTCTATTACAAATCTTGGTATTGCCCGCAGAAAGGCAAACCTTACCTTCTAACCCTTCGGCAGTGTTGCTCACAAATATATTGAACAGAATCAGTCCCAGAACTGATCCTTGAGGCACTCCACTACTCAACTTTCCTTCCTCCAAGTGAATTCCATTAACTATCACCCTCTGACATCCATCTGTCAACCAGTTCCTAATCCAGTTCACCACTTTGGGTCCTAACTTCAACCTGTCAAGTTTATTCAAGAGCCTCCTCTGAGGAACCGTGTCAAAGGCTTTGCTGAAATCTACGTAGATTACATCTAGAACACGTCCTCGATCCAATTCTCTGGTCGCCCAGTCAAAGAATTCAATCAGATTCATTTTGCATAATTTACCTTTGGTAAAACCATGTTGTCTAGTCTTGTAACCTATTGATTCCAAGAAATTCACTATCCTTTCCTCTTTCCTTCAGCATCGCTTCCATTACTATTCTAATAACCAAAGTGAGGCTTACAGGCCTGTAGTTTCCAGCTTCTTCTCTGTCACCACTTTTGTGAAGAGGAACCACATCCACTCTTCTCCAATCCCATGGAACCTCCCCCGACTTCAAGGTTTATTAAACAAATCTTCAAGAGAACCCACCAGAACATGAGCTCCGTCAATATCCTGGGATGGATCCCATCCGGTCCCATGGCTTTGTCCACCTTTAAATTTTCAAGTTGTTCATACTTTCTTTTGTGAACAGTGCTATATCCACTCCATTCTCATATGTACCTTTGCTAGTCAATCATGGTCCTTCTCCAGGATTTTCTTAAGTGAACACAGAACAGAAATATTTGTTTAGCACGTTTGTTTTTTCCTCATCATTATCCACATAGCAGTACACAGCATCTTTCAGTCTCACAATTCCATTTTTAGTCTTCCTCCTTTCACTAATATACCTGAAAAAAATTCTTGTTGCCCCTCCTTACATTTATAGCCATTTGTTCTTCTGCTTTTGCCAGATGCATATCTCTCTTAGTCTTTTTTCAGTTTCATCCGGTGTTCCTCTTCTTGAGTTTCCCTGTATTTCATGAACGCCAACTCTTTAGCCTTTATTTTCTCAGCCACTTTCTTGGAGAACCGTATCAGTTTCCTTTTTCTCTTGCTTTTATTTACTCTCCTTACATAAAGGTTAGTAGACCTATTTATAGTTCCTTTCAGCCTAAACCACTACCTTTCTACTTCTCTTATATCCTCCCAGCCCATCAGCTCTTTCTTCAGGAATTCTTCAGCTCCTTCTTCTTCTGTCTGCTGGAGACATCAATCCCAATCCTGGTCCCCCTTACCAACCCTCATCCTATTTATGTAGGTCGCACTGTGACCTTTCCAATCTCATCTCTATTCCTCTCCTCCCTCCCTCTTCTCTGCCCTTCTCATGTGCCCTATGAAATGCCCGCTCCATCTGCAACAAACTTTCTTATCTCTCGTAGCCTCCATCTGCTCGCCATAACTGAGACTTGGCTCTCCCCTGATGACTCTGCTTCAGTCGCAGCCCTCTGCCATGGTGGTTATCTCTTCTCCCATACTCCTTGCCCTATTGGCCGCGGTGGTGGTGTTGGTCTATTACTCTCGCCCTCTTCCAAATTTCAATCTCTTCTGCCACCTCAGTCTCTCTGTTTCTCTTCCTTTGAAGTCCACTCCGTCCGCCTATTCACTTCTTTGCCTCTTCGAATAGCAGTTATCTATCGTCCCCCTGATAAATCCCTTTCATCCTTTCTCAGTGACTTTGACGCTTGGCTTTCCTTCTTTCATGATCCTTCCTCCCCCTCCCTCATCCTTGGCGACTTTAACATTCATGCCAATGATCCCTCAAACTCTTACGTCTCCCAGTTCCTCACCTTAACATCCTCCTTCAATCTTAAACTATGCTCCACTTCCCCTACCCACCAAAATGGTCACTGTCTTGATCTTATCTTCTCCTATAACTGCTCTCCCTCCAATTCCCTTACTTCAAATCTTCCTCTCTCTGACCATCATCTAATAAGCTTCACTCAAACTTCCTCCCGCCCAATCGCGTCCTATCTTAACCAACTTATCTAGGAATCTCCAGGCCATCGACCCTACTACCCTATCCTCCAATGTCTTGAACCTCTTCTCTACCACTACACCATCCAATTCTGTCAATGACGTTGTCTCTTCCTACAACATTTTTCTATCCTCTGCCTTAGACACTCTTGCACTTCACATGCCCCGTCCTATAAGACGTACCAAACACCATCCCTGGCTAACCCCTAAAATCCGCTACATATGCTCCTGTACCCGTTCCGCCGAACGCCTCTGGCTGAAATCTCGTGCCCTTGCTAGTTTCTCACACTTCAAGTTCATGTTGACCTCCTTCCAATCTGCTCTCTTGCTTGCCAAACAAGACTACTACATCCAGCTAATTCTCTCAGCTCAAACCCTCGACTTCTCTTCGCCACACTAAACTCTCTCCTCAAGATGCCTCCACCCCCAACTCCCCCTCACTATCTCCCCAGACCCTAGCCGAGTTCTTCCATGACAATATTCAGAAGATAAATCTTGAATTCTCTACCAAACCACCCCGCCTCTCCTTCCCCTTGTCCCTCCCCTTGTCCGTTCCCCTATTTCCTCAAACCCTCCGTCCTTTTCCTCCTTTCCTGAGGTCACTGATGAAGAAACATCACATCTTCTCTCCTACTCAAAACGAACTACCTGCTCCTCTGATCCCATTCCTACCCACCTTCTTAACACTATCTCTCCTACTCTTACCCCTTTTATCTGTCATAACCTCAATCTCTCTCTTTCCACTGCGACCTTTCCTGATGCCTTCAAACATGCTGTGGTCACACCGCTCCTGAAGAAGCCTTCGCTTGACCCTACCTGTCCTTCCATCGACCCATTTCCCTCCTCCCCTTCCTTTCCAAGTTACTTGAACGCGCCGTTCACCGCCGCTGTCTTGACTTTCTCTCATCTCATGCTGTTCTTGACCCACTCCAATCTGGCTTTCGCCTTCCTCATTCTACTGAAACTGCACTTGCAAAAGTTTCCAACGACCTGTTCCTAGCCAAATCCAAAGGCCTCTATTCTATTCTCATCCTTCTCGATCTATCTGCCGCTTTTGACACTGTTGATCACAGCTTACTTCTTGATACACTGTCTTCATTTGGATTCCAGGGCTCTGTTCTTTCCTGGTTCTCCTCCTACCTCTTGCTTCGCACCTTTAGTGTACACTCAGGTGGTTCCTCTTCTACTTCCATCCCTCTACCAATCGGTATACCTCAGGGTTCTGTTCCCGGTCCTCTCCTGTTCTCCATCTACACTTCTTCCCTTGGCTCTCTAATATCATCTCATGGCTTTCAATACCATCTCTATGCTGATGACTCCCAAATTTACCTCTCTACCCCTGAAATCTCAACCAACATCCAGTCCAAGGTTTCAGCCTGCCTTTCTGACATAGCTGCCTGGATGTCCCAACGTCATCTTAAACTTAACATGGCCAAAACAGAGCTTCTCCTCTCCCCCCTTTCTCTATTTCTGTAGATGGCACTCTCATTCTCCCTGTCTCATCAGCTCGTAACCTTGGGGTCATCTTTGACTCCTCTCTCTCCTCCTCTACTCATATTCAACAGATTGCCAAAACCTGTTGTTTCTTTCTCTATAACATTAGCAAAATCCGTCCCTTCATCTCTGAGCACTCTGCCAGAACACTTATCCACACTCTTATCACCTCTCGTCTTGATTATTGTAACCTGCTTCTCACCGGCCTCCCTCTTAATCATCTCTCTCCTCTTCAATCAGTCCAAAACTCTGCTGCATGACTCATTTTCCGCCAAAGTCACTATGCTCACATTAGCCCCCTCCTTAATTCACTTCACTGGCTCCCTATCCGTTTCCGTATTCAGTTCAAGCTTCTATTATTGACCTATAAGTGTATTCACTCTGCTGCTCCCCAGTACCTCTCCACTCTCGTCTCTCCCTACGCCCCTCCTCGATTACTCCGCTCTGTAGATAAATCTCTCTTATCCGTCCCCTTCTCCTCTACTGCTAATTCTAGACTCCGTTCCTTTTGTCTTGCTGCACCCCACGCTTGGAATAGACTTCCCGAGCCTGTGCATCTAGCCCCGTCTTTAGCCGTTTTCAAGTCCAAACTTAAAGCCACCTCTTTACCACTGCTTTTGACTCCTAACCTCTACTCACTTGCCCTGTCCTTCAACCTCACCTATTATTCCCTTACCCTTAATGGTTCTGTTTGTTTTTCTGTCTTATCTAGATTGTAAGCTCTTTGAGCAAGGACTGTCTTTTTTGTGTACAGCGCTGTGTATGCCTTGTAGCGCTATAGAAATAATAAACAGTAGTAGTACTAGTAGTAATTCCCCCATTTTACTAAAGTCAGCACGTCTGAAATCCATGACTTTGAATTTTGAGTAGCTGTCCTCCCCTTTAGCTGTTCTATCAAACCAAACAGTTTGATGATCACTGCTGCCCAGGTGGGCACCCACTCGAACATTAGACACATTTGAGCACCTGATCCAGCATTGTGGGTTCCGTCACCATTTGTCTAAACAGAGCACTTTAAAAGCATCCACAATCTCTCTATTTATTTCCGATTCAGCAGATGGAACTTTCCAATCCACATCCGGCAGGTTGAAATCTCCCAGCAACAGCACCTCTCTTTTCTTTTCCAACTTTTGGAGAGCTGTAACCAGATCTTTATCTATTTCCTTCAACTGTGTCAGGGGTCTGTAGACAACACCCATGTGGACAGAGATTCAATCATCTCTTTTCAAGGTGATCCATAATTGCTTCTTCCTTTCCCCATGCCCCTGGCATTTCAGTCACCATGATATTATTTCTCACATAAAGAGCTACTCCTCCACCTTTATGATCATCTCTATCCTTCCTAAATAGATTGTAGCCTACTATGTTTGTGTTTCATTCATGGGAATCATTGAACCATGTCTCTGAGATAGCAACAATGTCTAAGTCTGCCTCTAACATCAGGACTTGCAGATCATAAACTTTGTTGCTTAGACTGCGAGCATTTGTGGTCATCGCTTTCCAGCTACATTTCAGTGGCAGTCTCATCTTCAATTTAGTTTATTTGTTTGGTCTCTGTTCCTGCTGTGTTGGTAATAAGTGATTTGCTAAGATTGTTGTTATTTTCATTGCTTTCTGTACTACTGTCACATCTTGTCTACCTCCATATGTCATCCCCAACCTTCTAGTTTAAATGCATATTCTCGAGCACAAAGGTCACGTCTGTGAAGTAAGTTTAATACCCGAGACCGCAGTTTGACAATTCTGCCCTGGGGAAGAAAAAAACTCACCCCTGAGCCGTGTCGAAGGTAACCCCTAAATACTCCAGAGGCTGAGAAGGAACCAGACGACTCTTGGCTACATTTACCACCCAACCTAGAGACTCGTGATAAGACTTTGCCATGATTAACCAGTCATCTAGGTACGGGTGGACTAGGATTCCCTGCTTCCTGAGAGCCACTGCTACTACGACCATAACCTTGGTAAAAGTGCACTGAGCCGTTGCTAGACCAAAGGGCAGAGCTCGAAACTGGGCATGGCGACCTAGAATCGCAAACCTCAAAAATTTGTGGTGAGCAGAGCGAATAGGAATATGTAGATAAGCTTCTGTCAGGTCTGCCGTTAGAAACTCTCCAGCCCAAACTGCCACTATAACTGATCGAAGAGTCTCCATTAGAAAACTTGTGACTCTGAGAGCTCGATTGACAGCCTGAGATCTAAAATAGGACGAAAGGATCCCTCCTTCTTGGGTACTACAAAGTAAATGGAATAACGACCCTGTCTGTACTCGGAAGAAGGGACTGTACAAATAGCCTGAAGATCTAAGAGCCTTTGTAGAGTCTGCTGAACCGCAGCTGCCTTTTGACAAGAGCGACAGGGAGACTCCAGAAAGGCGTCTGAGAGAGGCCTTGCGAATTCTAAGACATAACCTTCTCGAATGACTTCCAAGACCCACTGATCTGAAGTAATGTGAGCCCACCTCTGATAAAACTAAGAAAGCCGAGCTCCTACAGGAACCAGAGGAGAGGCCCCCACACCCTCATTGGGAAGAATGGGAGGGGGTTCGAAAACCAGCACCTGAGACTCTACCTGCTCTGCAGAAACCACGAAAGGACTGAGTCCTACTAAAAAACTGAGACCTCTGAGCTCCGCGCCCAGAATAAAATCTACGAAAATCTCTCGCCCTACCACGACCAAACAAAGAACCCCGAACAGAGAGACGAGGCCTGTCCTCTGGAAGGCGAGGAACCTTAGAATCTCCCAAAGAATTTACCAACTTATCCAAGTCTTCTCCAAATAAAAAGGAGCCCCTAAAAGGAAACTTACTAAGCTTAGACTTGGAAGCCACATCTGCTGACCAACCTTGTAACCAAAGAGATCGGCAAGCTGCAACCCCCAAAGCCAAAGACTTAGAAGAAGCCCTAAAAAGATCATACAAGGTATCTGCTAGAAAAGCAGAACCCGTCTCAATCTTAGCCACCTCTACATCTATTGTAGCAAGATCATCCGTAGATCTATCCAGGACACTTTCCGCCTAGCGAAAACAGGCTCTGGCTACCAAAGATTCGCAAATAGCCGCCTGCACCGCCAGAGATGAAACATCAAAACTATTCTTAAGCAGAGAGTCCAACCTCCTGTCCTGAACATCTCGAAGTGCTGTTCCTCCATCCACAGGAACCATGTTACACTCAGTAACCGCTGATACCACTGCATCTACCACCGGAACCTTAAGAAGAGCTCTGTCTGCTTCTGGGACTGGGTAAAGGCAGGTCATGGACCTGGCTGGATGAAAAGCAGAATCTGGAACTTCCCACTGAGTTTTAATAACGTCCCAAATATCCTGATGCATGGGGAAAGTTCTTGCTGAAGATCTAGTGCCTTTAACCAACAAGTCTACCTTACAAATCTCTGAAGGCTGAGGTTGATCCTCAAAATGCAGAGTAGATGAGACAAGAGAAATGAGCTCCTGCAAATCTTCCTTATGAAAAACCCTAGCTACTGAAGGATCTTCCCCTTGGGAAAAAGGAAATGTCTCAGGATCAACAGGAGACTGATTCTCCCAAAGATCATCAGCCAAGCCATCCTCATCCTCTAATAAGGGGCTATCATGGTCCTGGTCAGAGAAAAAAAAATCAGACTGCAAATCACATCCCTGGCAAGATCCCAAAAATGTACAAAACATTTTATACTGCTTATCCCAGAAATAGTGGATTTTCCCCAAGTCCATTTAATAACAGTCTATGGACTTTTCCTTTAGGAAGCCGTCCAAACCTTTTTTAAACTCCGCTAAGCTAACCGCCTTTACCACATTCTCTGGCAACGAATTCCAGAGTTTAATTACATGTTGAGTGAAGAAAAAATTTCTCCGATTCGTTTTAAATTTACTACATTGGTGCTTCATCGCATGCCCCCTAGTCCTAGTATTTTTGGAAAGCGTGAACAGATGCTTCACATCTACCCGTTCAACTCCACTCATTATTTTATAGACCTCTATCATATCTCCCCTCAGCCGCCTTTTCTCCAAGCTAAAGATGCCTAGCCGCTTTAGCCTTTCCTTATAGGGAAGTCGTCCCATCCCCTTTATCATTTTCATCGCCCTTCTCTGCACCTTTTCTAATTCCACTACATCTTTTTTGAGATGCGGTGACCAGAATTGAACACAACATTCGAGGTGCGGTTGCACCATGGAGCGATACAAAGGCATTATAACATCCTCATTTTTGTTTTCCATTCCTATCCTAATAATACTTAACATTCTATTTGCTGAAACTGAACACTGAAAAAGCACACTGCCTCATCCTCTCATCTCAATATAACAAATACAAACCCACAACCATAAACACCCCAGGACACACCCTCCCTATCTCAGACAGCCTAAAAATACTCGGAGTCACAATCGACCGCAACCTTACCCTTGAGAGCCAAGTAAACTCCGTAATAAAGAAAATGTTCTACACAATGTGGAAACTTAAACGATTAAAACCTTTCTTCCCGAGAGATAGTTTTCGAAACCTAATACAATCAATGGTCCTAAGCCATGCAGATTACTGCAACGGAATCTACGCGGGATGCAAAGAACTCACGAAAAAACTCCAGACCACCGAAAATAGAGTAGCCAGGCTGATTCTTGGTAAAACATGATTCGATAGTGCTAAACCCCTCCAAGAAAAACTGCACTGGCTCCCAATCAAAGAAAGGATCATCTTCAAAATCTGCACCTTGGTCCACAAAATTATCTACGGCGTAGTCCCAGGATAGATGACAGACCTTATAGATCTACCAACCAGAAACAGAATCGGATTATAACGATCATACCTAAACCTACATTACCCAAATTGCAAAGGACTTAAATACAAAGCAACTTATGCATCCTGCTTCTCCTACATAAGCGCACAACTATGGAATGGATCCCAAAAGCTGTGAAAACAATCCATAACCACCTAAACTTCAGGAAATCGCTAAACAAACACCAACCTCTTCAAAAAGGCTTACCCCACCGATCCACCGTAAATCCCCACACCCAGCAACACAACACAACCAGTGATCGTACTGGACAATATACAATCTTCATTCCCTCGACCCTCATGATGCCTGATACACAACTACCTCATTCGACCACAATATAACCTTGTATTTGTTATCAACCAATTTGGCGAACGCCATTACAGAACTATGTAAGCCACATTGAGCCTGCAAAAGGTGGGAAAATGTGGGGTACAAATGTAACAAATAAATAAAAATGTATTTCAATTTTCTATGTTTGATGGTTGATTGTGATGTTTTGGTGTGATGTGGACGATAGAACCAGGAATTTAGCTTTATCCCTATTTAGTTTTGAGTTTGAACATTGCAGTCCAGTTTTCCATAATGTCCAGGCCTGTTTTGGCTTTGTCTATTATTTCTGTGATGCTCCTTTTGAATGGTATGTAGATAGTGACATCATCTGTGTATATGAATGGATTGAAGCCCATTAATTCCAGTTTTTTTTCCTGTGGGGCCATCATTACATTGAACAATACTGGAGATATTGGGGAGCCCTGTGGTACCCCACACTCGGAGATCCAAGAAGCTGATAGCTGGTTGAACTCCTTCACTATGTTGAATCTGGTCTTTAAGAATCCGTCAAACCACGCGGCCACTGCCCTGCTGATTCCCATGTGATCAAGCACGGCCATTAGTGTTGTGTGATCTACTAGGTTGAACGCACTTCACATGTCAAATTGTAGCAGTAGTATACTATGACCTTGGCTTATCAAGCTCCTGAACTTCGATATCAGGGTTATCATCATTTCAGAACTGTGTTGTGGTCTGAATCCTGAATGGAATTTATGAAGCACTGTGAATTTTGTCATGTATTCCATTAGTAATTGTGCTACCAGACCTTCCATTGTTTTGGATAGCAGTGGTATTAAGGCCACTGGTCTATGATTTGTGATATCACCGATTTTGCTAGCTGCATTCTTGGGGATTGGAGTGAGTACTATTTCACCTTTGTCTTTTGGGAATTGTCCTTTTGAGAACATATATGTAATGTGTTTGGTGATGCATTTGATGAACCATTCTGGTGGGTTTACCATCATATTGTTGGGGCACTTGTCCAGTATACATTTCATACATGCGTATTGTCAGTGCTTCCTTCACTGTGCTTGTATTTGGTATTTTGAATGCGAACCAGATTCTGTCTGCCATGGCTTGGATATTGTTGGTTTCGCATTCTTGGAGGAAGTCAGTGATGAATGTCTGAGGTATCGTGAGAGGTTGGTCCTTGTTTTTGTTATTTTTTTTGTTTGAAATACTGTGCAAGCTCGTTTGCATTAGGTGCTATTTCAGTTACTGCCATATGTCCTGGTGTTACGTAGATTAATATGAAAAAAGTATTCAAAATCATGAACAATCTGTTCTGGGTTCGCATATGTGTGGTAGTGTTCTGCTTTAGCTTTCTCTATACTGTGTTTGTAGGTTCATATAGCTCTCCTCCATATGTCTTTGTTTAGTTCTGTTTTTGGACTTTGTATCAAATACACCTGGCCCACATTCTTTCTAGTTCCCTGCATATTTTTTTCATAGTTAGTTGCTCATCATTGAATCAGGGTCTTGGTTGTTTTACATCTTGTTTTTGTTTTTAGTGGTGCTATTTTGTTCAGTATATTTTTCATCCCAGTGTTTCATGAAGGGGATGTCATTTGTTGCTAGGTTGCAGTGCTCATTCCTCGCTTTTTCCCAGAAGATGTGGTTATCCACCTTCCCTCTGGTTGTATATTTGTGTGGTGGTGTTTCTGTTCTATTATTTGCGTTCTATTTCCATTTAGTGGTTTTCTAGTGTGTGATTGTTGTTTGCTAAGAATCTGTATGCTAGTATGTCCAAGAAGTGGCCTCTTGTGTGGAAAGATGTCCCTTGTGCTGTTGTGAAATTCCATTGGTCTAGGAAGTTCATTAGTGCTCTTGTGTTAGTGTCATTCTGTTTATCTAGGTTCAGGTTGAGGTCTCCTATTAATATTACATTTTGTTGGTGGTGTGTGTAGGTATTTGATACAAAGTCCTGGAAATCGTCTTGTGTGTTAGTCCAGCTGCCTGGGGATCGGAAGAACAGTGTAATACTTAGTTGACCTGCTAGTGTTGTGTAGGTGATTTTGCAAGCCAGTATTTCTATTGCTGAGGTTATGAGTTTAGCAACTGGCTCTTCACAAAAGTGGTGATAGGGAAGAAACTGGAAACTACAGGCCGGTAAGCCTCACTTCTATTATTGGAAAAGTAATGGAAGCGATGCTGAAGGAAAGGATAGTGAATTTCCTGGAAGAAAATGAGCTGCAAGATCCGAGACAACATGGTTTTACCAAAGGGAAATCGTGCCAAACGAATCTCATTGAAGTCTTTGATTGGGTGACCGGAGAATTGAACCGTGGACGTGCTATAGATGTAATCTACTTAGACTTCAGTAAGGCTTTTGACACGGTTCCCCACAGGAGGCTCTTAAATAAACTGGATGGGCTGAAGATGGGACCCAAAGTGGTGAACTGGATTAGGAACTGGTTGACGGACCGGCGTCAGAGGGTGGTGGTGAATGGAGTTCGCTCGGAGGAGGGAAAGGTGAGTAGTGGAGTGCCTCAGGGATCGGTGCTGGGGCCGTTTCTGTTCAATATATTTGTGAGTGACATTGCCGAAGGATTAGAAGGTAAAGTTTGCCTATTTGCGGATGATACTAAGATTTGTAACACAGTGGACACCCCAGAGGGAGTGGAAAACATGAAAAAGGATCTGAAAAAGCTAGAAGAATGGTCTAAGGTTTGGCAATTAAAATTCAATGCGAAGAAATGCAAAGTGATGCACTTAGGGAGTAGAAATCCACGGGAGGCGTATGTGTTAGGCGGGGAGAGTCTGCTAGGTATGGACGGGGAGCGGGATCTTGGGGTGATAGTATCTGAGGATCTGAAGGCGACGAAACAGTGTGACAAGGCGGTGGCCGTAGCTAGAAGGTTGCTAGGCTGTATAGGGAGAGGCGTGACCAGCAGAAGAAAAGAGGTGTTGATGCCCCTGTACAAGTCGTTGGTGAGGCCCCACCTGGAGTATTGTGTTCAGTTTTGGAGGCCGTATCTTGCTAAGGATGTAAAAAGAATTGAAGCGGTACAAAGAAAAGCTACGAGGATGGTATGGGATTTACGTTACATGACATATGAGGAGAGACTTGCTGACCTGGACATGTATACCCTGGAGGAAAGGAGAAACAGGGGTGATATGATACAGACGTTCAAATATTTGAAAGGTATTAATCCGCAAACGAACCTTTTCCGGAGATGGGAAGGCGGTAGAACGAGAGAGCATGAAATGAGATTGAAGGGGGGCAGACTTAAGAAAAATGTCAGGAAGTATTTTTTCACGGAGAGGGTGGTGGATGCTTGGAATGCCCTCCCGCAGGAGGTGGTGGAGAGGAAAACGGTAACGGAATTCAAACATGCGTGGGATAAACATAAAGGAATCCTGTTCAGAAGGAAGGGATCCTCAGGAGCTTAGCCTTGAATGGGTGGCAGAGACGGTTGGGAGGCGGGGCTAGTGCTGGGCAGACTTATACGGTCTGTGCCAGGGCTGGTGGTTGGGAGGCGGTGATAGTGCTGGGTAGACTTATACGGTCTGTGCCAGAGCCGGTGGTGGGAGGCGGGGCTGGTGGTTGGGAGGCGGGGATAGTACTGGGCGGACTTATATGGTCTGTGCCCTGAAAAAGACAGGTACAAATCAAGGTAAGGTATACACAAAAAACTAGCACATATGAGTTTATCTTGTTGGGCAGACTGGATGGACCGTGCAGGTCTTTTTCTGCCGTCATCTACTATGTTACTATGTATGGCTCTACAGTAAAGATGGATTTGTATATTTTGCCACTCCTCCTCCCTTCTTTTTGGTTCTGTTGATGTGTATAGTTTTGTATCCTGGTGTGCATAGGTCTAGTAGTGCTGGGTTGTCTTCGAGTTGTAGCCATGTTTCCGTTATTAGCAGTAGTCCGAGTTGTTCCATTTCTATCCAATCTCTCAGCAATGCTGCCTTGTTAACTGCTGATCTTGAGTTTATATATCCTATTGGTATTATGGCATAATTATCGTGGTTGTTTTTGGTGCATTTGATTTTTTGTAGTTGTCTGTGTGGTCTATCTGTTTTAAGATTTTGGTCCTGAGAATTGTTATTCTAACTTGTTTTTTTTGGTTCTTATTGTCGGTTTTGCCATTGTTTTGTTGCAGGGGTCATATTCTGGTAATTCCAATTGGTGGTGTGATCGTTTGTTGCTGATGTATATGGGTATTTTGTTCTATTCGTTTGGTGGTGGTGCTGCTGCTGGTGTTCCTATTATTCATACTACTATCATGTAGTAGAGAATCCTTGTCCTTAGGTTAGCCATTTTGGGGGTTTTGTTCCCTGGGAGCTATCTATAGGGAACCTCTGTACATAAGTATTGCAACACTGGGAAAGACCAAAGGTCCATCGAGCCCAGCATCCTGTTTCCAACAGTGGCCAATCCAGGTCACAAATACCCGGCAAGATCCCAAAAATGTACAAAACATTTTATACTGCTTATCCCAGAAATAGTGGATTTTCCCCAAGTTCATTTAATAACGGTTTATGGACATTTCCTTTAGGAAGCCGTCCAAATCTTTTTAAAACTCCGCTAAGCTAACTGCCTTTACCACATTCTCTGGCAACGAATTCCAGAGTTTAATTATATGTTGAGTGAAGAAAACGTTTCTCAGATTCGTTTTAAATTTACTACATTGTAGCTTCATCGCATGCCCCCTAGTCCTAGTATTTTTGGAAAGCGTAAACAAACGCTTCACATCTACACGTTCAACTCCACTCATTATTTCATAGACCTCTATCATATCTCTCCCTCAGCCGCCTTTTCTCCAAGCTGAAGAGCCCTAGCCGCTTTAACCTTTCCTCATAGGGAAGTCGTCACATCCCCTTTATCATTTTCGTCGCCCTTCTCTGCACCTTTTGTAATTCCACTACATCTTTTTTGATATGCGGTGACCAGAATTGAACACAATATTCGAGGTCCGGTCGCACCATAGAGCGATACAAAAGCATTATAACATCCTCATTTTTGTTTTCTATTCCTTTCCTAATAATACCTAACATTCTATTTGCTTTCTTAGCTGCAGCAGCACACTGAGCAGAAGGTTCCAACGTATCATTAACGACGACACCTAGATCCCTTTCTTGGTCCGTGACTCCTACCGTGGAACTTTGCATGACGTAGCTATAATTTGGATTCCTCTTTCCCACATGCATCACTTTGCACTTGCTCACATTAAACGTCATCTGCCATTTAGACTCCCAGTCTCGTAAGGTCCTCTTGTAATTTTTCACAATCCTCCTGCGATTTAACCACTTTGAATAACTTTGTGTCATCAGCAAATTTAATTAATCTTTAGCTACTCCCATCTCTAAGTCATTTATAAATATGCTAAAAAGCAGCGACCCCAGCACAGAGCCCTGGGGAACCCCACTAACTACCCTTCTCCATTGAGAACACTGTCCATTTAACCCTACTCTCTATCTTTTAACCAGTTTTTAATCCACAATAGAACACTACCTCCTATCCCATGACTCTCCAATTTCCTCTGGAGTCTTTCATGAGGCACTTTGTCAAACGCATTCTGAAAATCCAGATACACAATATCAACCGGCTCCCCTTTATCCACATTTGTTCACCCCTTCAAAGAAATGTAGTAGATTGGTGAGGCAAGATTTCCCTTCACTAAATCCATGCTTTTGAATATGCTCTGTAATTTTGTTCTTAATAGTCTCTACCATTTTGCCCGGCACCGACATCAGACTCACTGGTCTATAATTTCCCTGATCTCTCCTGGAACCTTTTTTTAAAAATCGGCGTTACATTGGCCACCCTCCAATCTTCCGGTACCACGCTCGATTTTAAGGATAAATTACATATTTCTAACAATAGCTCCGCAAGTTCATTTTTCAGTTCTATCAGTACTCTGGGGGGATTCTGTGTGGTGATTTTGTTGTTATTTTCCAGGGCGGCCTGCCAGGACGGTCCATCGCCCTAGTTATGTGCCTTCCTTCTCCTTGGTTTCCTTGTGGTCCCTTTGGGGCTCTTCAGTGGAGTGCGGGTCTCGCCCCTAGTGCCTCGACCCAGGACGAGGAAGGCTGGTAGTTTGGGGGGGATTTGCTACACCTCAGCGTCTCTCTCCTGTTTTTTGCCTATCTGCTCCCTCAGGGTCCACAAGGTCGGGGCTAAGTCTAGGTTTCTGGATGCAGCTGTGAGGAGTACCCCCTAACTGCCGGTCCCCCATCTTACCATCCGTCTGATATGAAGCGGCTGGGTGGCAGGGACAAAGTCGAGAGGAAGAGGAATTTTGGAGCTCAACTTGCCTCAGCCATCCTGGTAGTCCCTCTTTTAGAGTGGCCGGGAGGTCTGCAGGTATGTCCGAGTGCCTTTCGCCTCTTAGTGTGGACCCGGTCTTACCTCTGTTGACCGACACTGCTCACATCCTCACTTGTTCCGGTTCAGTTTGGGGCTTCTCTCTGTGTCTGGTTTCGGCCCGAAACAATCAGGGTCCTGAAGCTAGTTGGCCTCCGTGCTCTCCTACCTGGCGACCATCACAGGGGGCTTTCCCCAGCCGATTGGCTGTCTGCTTGTTTCGCCACCCCTAAGCGCTTCTCTACTCTCCGACATTGTTTGCTATTGAAAAAAAATCTCCTCCTTCCTGAAAGCACTCCCCCCCAGCTGTTATTTTGCCCCTCTAAGCTGTTCTCTGTTGTCCAGTAAATTTTGCTTTTGACAAATGGAAGCAGACTGTGTCTCTCAGAAGTCTCCCTTACACAATGACAGCTCCAGACCTGATGGAAAATTTTGCACGTTAAAGGTAGGCAGTCCTTTTTGTGCATCACTAGGAAATGTCTGTGTATCACTCAGAATGCTCATTTTAATACTAATGAGCTCTTTGTAATACATTTGCATAGGATTATCGTTAGTTGCTACCCCAAACAGTAAAAACCACACAAAATCCCTTTGTGCATTAAACGCTGAATAACGTGATTGCTAGGCTGGCTAGAACCAGTTTAAACCAGACTTTGCTAGCATGTTAAGCTTTGAGCATCAGCCCCTGAGTATCTGTCAGCAAATCTAAAAGCATGACTCAGTAAACTCATTAGATAGTATGCTCTGAAGTCCAGAAACGCAAGATCATCATCTTTGAAAGCTAACTGTAGCTTTTCAAATAATCACCTAGGTTTTGTGTTTCACATATTTTGTTTTAAAAATAAAGATGCGTACTCATTGGTTGATACAAGAACTAACCATGTTATTCAGAGGTCAACTATTACATGCAAACAAAATAGCAAACTATATTTAAAATTGTAATAAAACAAAGCTCTAAATAACTATGCTGCCTTGTAGTTCTGTTTTTATTGGAATGTATTATGTATAGCAGGTACAGTTTAACATAAAACTTAGTTTTGTTAACAGCATAACAATAGTAAAATAACCAAGAATAAGCATAAATACAATAAGAGGTAAACTTGAAAACAGGAAATTGAAACCTAATAATAGAACTATCGTGAAACAGTATCAAAAATATACACATTTACCTCCACTGGAATTCAAATACCAGAGAGATAATACAATGATAGCATAATACTAAGGATGCACCTAATAAGCATGCATTAGAACACTCAACTAAAATAGATATGATGCTAAAGATTTTTTGTGACCAGCAAGGCAACTTCAGGAACAACAGGACGACAAAGTAATGGAAGAAAAAAGTTGCCTTGCTGGTCACACTACTCTTTTGTTTGGCTTCCGCACCTATGGCTTCCTTACTGCTAAACATTTTCTACAATATGGCTTACCATATAGCTGAGGAACCAAGAGCAGATATATGATGGGAACAAGATGCGTGGTACAGTCAGTTGGGATAATTTGATGGTTAGTGTGAAAACGAGGTTTCTGCTCCCACTCTCCAGCAGGCCTCACTGGCCTGTGGCCTTTGAACAGGACCAAACAGTCTCTTCCCAGCCTCCTGAGCAATCCAACCTCAAGCTCCTGAGCCCCTTTTTCACTCAGGGTGAGCTGGTTCTCTGTATGCGAATTGTATGCAGATTAGCATGTTATCCTTTCATGCTCAGGGTGACCTGGTTCTCCAGAGGCAAAATTAAACAGGTCTTACCAACAGCATATTCAGGCAAATTCTTTATTCGAGCCCCTGGGCACAATTCTTCTAGCTTAAATACTTTATACATTTACATATCTTCACACTGAGCCTCCCCACACAGATTCCTGGGCTCAGCATTAACCTCAATACTTTGGGGACTTCTAACCCCAGGCTTTGCAGCCTGCTTCTCAGTACTGGGACACACAGCCCTACTTCTTTGGACACCCAGTCCTTCCTTTCTTTGAACACACCGTTCCTCTAAGTACTGAGGCTACACAGTCCAACACTAATGCTTTAGGGACTTCTTACCCCAGCCTGTTTTTCTTCCTTGAGCACACAGTCCACCACAAGTCCATAGGGTTTAGCCAGTTCTTTCCAGGGGGATTCTCTTTCTTCAGCTACCAGCTCTCTTCTTTTTCTTTCACATCTCAGGTGGGGTATAAAGTGGTTAATTAGCTACACAGGACCCAGCCCATAACCTCCTACACCTGTGGACCTCCCAGGGCTCTCCCCGGTCCTAGCGACCTCCACCTATTCTCCAAGCGCCCTCTAGTGGCCTACCTCGGACATCCTGGACATTTTTAGGGGAACAGCGCCATCTAGTGGCCTGCCCCAGCTGGGACAGCCTCTTATTTATCACATTAGCTAAAATCAAGGCAAGTTCTTTGTATTTTTAAGCAAGAGATAAGGAACTGATCTAAGTTACAGTATGTGTAGCAAGCTAGTCCAGGTGCAGAAGGGTATATAGTCAGTCACCCTATGTATTAAAGGTTTGGGAGAAGAGCCAGGCTTTCACCTGCTTCCTGATCAGCTTACAGCGAACAATAATTGCAAGCCACTCTGGGAGTATTTTCCAGAGTGTGGGGGCTACTCTTGAGCAGGCTTCTCTGGCGGGTATCACATTATACAATTTCTTTTGATGATCCTTGAGAGGACCTTGGAGGTCTTAAAGGTTTAAAGAGTTAACTTATTTTTTAAGTACTCTGGCCCATTTTGTCTGAGGACCTTGAAAATCAAACACAGAGTTTTAAACTTAGCCCTGTAAGGTACTGGTAGCCAGTGTAGCTTTTGCAGGAAGGGGATGATATGGTCATGCCACTTGCAGCCTTCTATCAGTCATGCTGCAGAATTTTTGAAGGCTGTTGGAATTTGAGGGATCAGAGTGAGAGATGAGTGTAACTGTATCCAAAGAGTCCTGACCTGTGAGATTGTAGGGGGAGTTCATATTTCCCAATTTGAAGTTAGGTATTTGTCCACAACAAACTTTGACTGAACCCAAATAAAACAGAGATTCTTTGGGTACCAGACAAAGAATCTCTGTTTTATTTGGGTTCAGTCAAAGTTTGTTGTTGTTTGCCCATTTCTGAGTTGTGGTTAGGCAGGCAGTCAATTTACTCAGAGCTATGGGCAGATCTGTTTCAATGGGTATGAGTAGTTGCACATCATCGGCATAGATGTAGAATTTTGTGTCCGTTGACCAAAGCAGCTCAGCCAGAGGTTTGAGATAGATATTAAATAAAATGGGGAGACAGTATGGATCCCTGTGGCACCCCACAGCCCAGTGCCCAAGGTAATGATTGTGCAGGAGTGGAGGGGTGGCCTAGTGGTTAGAGCACTGGTCTTGCAATCCAAAGGTGGCAGGTTCAAATCCCACTGCTGCTCCTTGGGCAAATCACTTAACCCTCCATTTCCTCAGGTATAAACTTAGATTGCGAGCCCTCCTAGGACAGAGAAATATCCAGAGTACCTGAATGTAACTCACCTTGAGCTACTACTGAAAAAGGTGTGAGCAAAAATCTAAATAAATCTAAAATAAAAATAAAATGATGTGCTGTTGCTGAGTTGTTGTCTAACAGATAGGATTTGAATCAAGTACATACTGCGCCACTGATACCTGTTTCTGCCAGTCTTATAGGCATGATGATATGATTGAAGGCCACTGAGAAATTGAGCTACACTAGTATTGAGGCAGATCCCCTGTCACGATTTCTGTGCAGATCATCAAGAAGGGACACAAGAACTGTCTCTGTTCCATACCCGGGTCTGATGCCAGACTGCCATGGGTCTAGCCAAGTACTTCCAATTAGCTAGTTGTTGAGTTGACTGCAGACTGTTTTTCTATAAGTTTTGCCCTGAAAGAAATGTTAGAGGCTGGTCGGTAGTTTTTGAGCTTTTCCTGATCCAGTGAGCTCTTTTTAATGTTGTTGGCAGCTGCCCTTCCATAAGAGAGGAGTTAACAATTTTAGTAGCCCCTTCAATGAGGCCTGTGCTCACAGGATGTAGACCGTAGACCTCTCAGAATATTTTCAATACAGTGAAACCTCTGTTTTCGTTGACTTTGGATTTCGCTGGTTTCGGTTATCGTCGATTTTTTTCGTGAAAATTTCATCTCAGTTTTCGTCGGCGTGTCCACACAGCTAATCTTGCATTCTCACGTGTCGTTCTTCTGGGGCGTTGTTTCCGGTTGTGGGATCACACTGCTGCTGTTTTCGGACCCAAATTTCGTCGTTTTGCCACAATACTGCTGCTGCTGATTGAGTGCCTGTATCAAAGTCCCTGCAGGTACATTAGGACCCAAATTTCGTCGTTTTGCCACAATACTGCTGCTGCTGGTTGAGTGCCTGTATCAAAGTCTCTGCTCTCATCATGGGACCCAAAAAAGTTTCTATGGACAGCAATCCTTCAAAGAAGAAGGACAGGAACACGATTGAGTTGAAGAAGGAAATCATTGAAAAATACGAGCGTGGCATTAAGATTGCTGAAATTGCCCGCATGTACGGGAAGTCACCATCCACGATAAAGTTCAATCGTTGCAAAAAAAGAAGCAATAAAGGAGGCAAAAGTAGCAAAAGGTGTGAATGCGATAACAAAACACAGATCACAAACAATTGAAGATGTGGAATAGTTATTATTAATTTGGATCAATCAAAAACAGTTAGATGGCGATTCTGTTTCTGAGGCCATCATATGTGAAAAGCCAGACTGCTGTATGCCGATCTCATAAAGAAAATGCCCGGGACGAGTGCTACTTCACTAAGTGATTTTAAGACCAGCTGGTTTGAAAAATTCAAGAGGCGCACTGGCATACACAGTGTTACTAGGCACGGAGAAGCTGCGAGTTCGGACAAGTCTGGTGCTGAAACATTTGTGTCTGAATTCAAAGATTAAGTAGAGGCTGAAGGATTCATCCCCCAACAAGTCTTCAACTGTGATGAAACTGGCATGTTTTGGAAGAAAATGCCAAAGAGAACGTTCATTACACAGGAGGAAACGGCACTGCCAGGACATAAGCCCATGAAAGATAGGCTTACTCTTCTGTTGAGTGGTAATGCTAATGGTGATTGTAAAGTGAAGCCCTTACTGGTGTACCATTCTGAAACTCCTAGAGTATTTAGCAGAAACAATATGATCAAAAGTAAACTGTGTGTGATGTGGAGAGCAAACAAGAAAGCATGGGTCACGAGGGCAATTTTCATTGAGTGGATGAATGAAGTATTTGGCCCGAGTGTGAAAAAATACCTCCAGGAAAATCATTTGCCCCTTAAGTGCCTCCTGTTAATGGACAATGAACCTGCACATCCTCCAGGCTTGGAAGATGCACTGTTGGAGCAGTTCAGTTTTATCACTGTGAAGTTCTTGCCCCCTAATACCACACCACTCATCCAGCTCATGGACCAGAATGTCATTTCCAATTTCAAGAAACTGTACACAAAAGCATTGTTTCAAAGGTGCTTTGTGGTGACATCAGATACAAAATTGTCCTTAAGACAGTTCTGGAAAAACCATTTCAACATTCTCAACTGCATCAGCCTCATAGATAAGACTTGGCAGGGAGTGACATCCAGGACGATAAACTGTGGATGGAAGAAATTGTGGCCAGGATGTGTGCATGAGAGAGATTTAGAAGGGTTAGATCCTTCACCTGATGACCCTAAACATATTGTGCAGTCAATTGTTCATTTAGGTAATTCCATGGGTTTGGAGATGAGTGGTGAGGATGTGGAAGAGTTGGTGGATGACCACAGAGAAGAACTCACCACTGAAGAGCTGCAAGACCTTCAACTAGAAGTGCAACAGACGGCAGATGAAGAAGTTGCTTCGGATAATGAGGAAGAAACAGTAGACAATGTGCATTCTTCAGAGATTAAGGACATCCTCTCCATGTGGAGTAAAGTACAGGTGTTTGTGGAGAAAAATCACCCAGACAAAGCTGTTGCAAGCCGTGTCTGCAACTTGTTCAATGATAATGTGTTGCCCCATTTTAGGCAAATCTTAAAGAGGCGACAGAAACAAACCTCTTTGGACACGTTTCTTGTGCGGCATAGGTCCAGAGACTCTGAAGCTGGTCCTAGTGGCAAAAGAACAAGAAGGGAAGTGACTCCCCCCCTCCCCAGATAGTGTCCTTATGGAGGGGGATCCCCCTTCCAAACAATAATCTCTGCTCCTCTCTCTCCATCTTCCATACACCAAGAAGAGTCTTCAGAAAGGTAAATGCCATGTTAAATGTTCATTTATTCTATACACTAGTCTTTTTTATTCATTTAAAAGAAAAATTGCTTGTTGCCTCGGTTTTCGTCGGTTTCGGTTTTATCGACGAATTATCGATGAAAACCAAGGTTTCACTGTAGCTTCCTCTGTGACCTGGTTGAATGAGTCCTGAGATTTGATGGGACTGTCTGTAGTCCTGATGGAGACCTTTAATTTTGTTGGCAAAATGAGTGGCAAAATCATTTCTGGTTAGTTGTGAATGGGAAGGCTGGTTTTGTTGTGGGGTTTGCAGTAAGCTGTTTACTATTTTAAATAGCTGCTTGATTGAATTTGCAGCTTGTACTCTGTGGCATCTTATCATTTAGCACACGCTAAATCCATTAGCGCACCTTAATAAAAGGACCTCTCAGAGTTGTGCTGCAGTTTTCATTTCCAGAGTCACATATTCCTTTACTATGGAATTTAGGTATGAATGCAATTATTAATTGTACTGAATTTCGAATATAGATGGGGAAGAACAAGGAGGAAACAAGCCTGAAGAAACCTAGATCCCTTTCTTGGTCCGTGACTCCTAATGTAGAACCTTGCATGACGTAGCTATAATTCGGGTTCCTCTTTCCCACATGCATCACTTTGCACTTGCTCACATTAAACGTCATCTGTCATTTAGACGCCCAGTTTCCCAGTCTCGTAAGGTCCTCTTGTAATTTTTCACAATCCTCCCGCGATTTAACCACTTTGAATAACTTTGTGTCATCAGCAAATTTAATTACCTCACTAGTTACTCCCAACTCTAGGTCATTTATAAATATGTTAAAAAGCAGCGGTCCCAGCACAGTCCTCTGGGGAACCCCACTAACTACCCTTCTTCATCGAGAATACTGACCATTTATCCCTACTCTCTGTTTTCTATCTTTTAACCAGTTTTTAATCCACAACAGAACACTACCCCCTATCCCATGACTCTCCAATTTCCTCTGGAGTCTTTTATGGGGTACTTTGTCAAATGCCTTCTGAAAATCCAGATATACAATATCAAGCGGCTCACCTTTATCCAGATTGGTAAGGCAAGATTTCCCTTCACTAAATCCATGCTTTTGAACATGCTCTGTAATTTTGTTCTTAATAATAGTCTCTACCATTTTGCCTGGCACAGACATCAGACTCACCAGTCTATAATTTCCCAGATCTCCTCTGGAACCTTTTTTAAAAATCGGCGTTACATTGGCCACCCTCCAATCTTCCGGTACCACGCTCGATTTTAAGGATAAATTACATATTACTAATAGCTCCACAAGCTCATTTTTCAGTTCTATCAATACTCTGGGATGAATACCATCCGGTCCAGGAGATTTGCTACTCTTCAGTTTGTAGAACTGCCCCATTACATCCTCCAGGTTTACAGAGAATTCATTAAGCTTCTCCGACTCATCAGCTTCGAATACCATTTCCGGCACCGGTATCCCACCCAAATCTTCCTCAGTGAAGACTGAAGAAAAGAATTCAATTAATCTCTCCGCTATGGCTTTGTCTTCCCTGATCGCCCCTTTTACTCCTCGGTCATCTAGCGGTTCAACTGATTCTTTTGCCGGCTTCCTGCTTTTAATATACCTAAAAAAAAAAATTTTTATTATGTGTTTTTGCCTCCAACGCAATCTTTTTATCAAAGTCCCTCTTAGCCTTCCTTATCAGCGCTTTGAATTTGACTTGACATTCCTTATGCTGTTTCTTATTATTTTCAGTTTTCTTTTAGCTCTAATAGCTTCCTTCACCTCACTTTTTAACCACGCCGGCTGTCATTTGTTCTTCCGTCCTCCTTTTTTTTTTTTTAATTTTTATTTAGATTATATACTTTTACATTTATGTAATATAACAAATTCCAATATCAGAAAACATATCAAAAGATAAATCAATCAAACAGGAAATTTTTCCAATTATTTAGTCCACAATAATGGATCCAAGATCTAGGAAATAAAAATCATTATACCCGTCATCCTTTTTTAACATGCGGAATATATTTGGCCTGGGCTTCCAGGATGGTGTTTTTGAACAGCATCCATGCTTGTTGTAAATTTTTCACCCTCACAGCCGCCACTCTAAGTTATTTTTTTCACCGTTCTTCTCATTTTATCATAGTCTCTGTTTTTAAAGTTAAACGCTAACGTATTTGATTTCTTATGTATACTTACTTCAAAGCTAATATCAAATCTGATCATATTATGATCACTGTTATCAAGCGGCCCCAGCACCATTACCTCCCACACCAGATCATGCGCTCCACTAAGGACTAGGTCTAGAATTTTTCCTTCTCTCATCGGCTCCTGTACCAGCTGCTCCATAAAGCTGTCCTTGATTTCACCCAGGAATTTTACCTCCCTTGCTTTGCAGTTAACCACGTAACTGCCCTTAGTCAGTGTTTGTACACAAATGAGGAAATGGCCAGATCATTCACAACACAGAGCGCACTCTAAATGCATGTAATGACTACTGCCCAGTCTATTACACCCAACAGCACAGACCTTTGTCAAGATCAAACAATACAATATATAAACTACTTTGGGCTATATAAAAAAATTAATTTACCTTCGGAAGTTAGCATGTTTTTTTCTGACTAAAAAGGTGAGAATTCATGGATTCAGCACACATTTAAAGGATGCAAATGGGCACAAATACAAATTTTGTCTCTAATAAGATTTATTAAAAAAAAAAGCATCTGTCTTACTATAGCCATCTTAAAATCTGATTTTCAATCACTTATCTTTATTTACCCTGACACTTAAGCTTTGCCTTCAGGCTACTCTAGAAACTGATCACAATTTTTTCAAATGAAGTTTTCCTGTTTGCAGATGACAGGAAACTATAAATACAGTGAAGCGCTCACGTTTTATAGAAAATATGGATGTTCTAAAAGGGCAGAAAAACATCAGATGAACTCTAAATGCAGACAAGTGTAGTGTAAAGCTCTTGAACCACACGATTAGACAACTGCAGTTTATACTGAGCAAACTATTACTATAGGGTAAAAGAGTTGGTTGCTCCAATAAACTGGAGGTGTGTGAGAGAGTGAAAAATACAGAGCACAGCTGTGAAGCTTATAGACAGAGGACACGTGGCTTTACCTATGCTGAAAGACTGTCCCAACAATTGGGAAGGGTAAATTTTAAGATATTTATCAGTGGATACTTAAATGACACTTGAAAATTGTTCTAGATGTCAACAAAGCAAACTACATGCCCATGTGGAAGAGCCACAGCTGCAGCTAAAGTTGAAAAACACTAAATTTAAGGCATCTAGGGTTTTTAAGAGCTCTGTTCAAAAATACTGGGAGGAAAACTAGTTTTGTACACAAATAGTTAAAACGAGAAGCTATCAGAAATAATCTAGGAAAACACTGAAATGTGGATTTCAGAATTTTTTTTCTAGCTGCTCCCAGCATATAGCTTGAGGGGGAAAATGTGATGAGCCCCTGACTTCCTGTTTCTACTACAATTATCAATGTTGCATAAAGTCTCAATAATGACCTACTTCATTAGCAAAACCACTGGAAACACTGAAATATTTCATAAACAAAACAATAAAGAAGATATTTTTGAGGACTCCTCCTGGTTCTCAGTACGCCATTTCTTCCCACAACTTTTGCTGTTCCTGTTGATCGGATTACATGTAGCTATAAATTCAGTCTTTTGCAGAAGGTTGTCTCCTGATCTTCAGGAGCAAAGACCTATACTGCTAGCACTGCCACAAAATCTATTTTAAAAAAAATCAACATTTTCTTCTGGCATCAGAAAGATTATATAGTATATCTCCTATCAAACTGAGCTCTCTTTTTCATCAAGCACTGCCATTTCCTCCCCTCACCCTCCCCACTGACAGTTTGAACTTCGTGGGTGTGGCTTGGATCTCTTTCAGGGAGAGAAAACTAACAACTTATAGCAGCAGCTTCAGAGAGCATTTTCCATCTCACAGATAGGCTGCAGAGAATACCTTCTCCTGCTTTAGACTTAGCCTGGCCTCAGAATGACATCCTATAGTATATCTCCTATCAAACTGAGCTCTCTTTTTCATCAAGCACTGCCATTTCCTCCCCTCACCCTCTGACAGTTTGAACTTCGTGGGTGTGGCTTGGATCTCTTTCAGGGAGAGAAAACTAACAACTTATAGCAGCAGCTTCAGAGAGCATTTTCCATCTCACAGATAGGCTGCAGAGAATACCTTCTCCTGCTTTAGACTTAGCCTGGCCTCAGAATGACATCCTATAGTATATCTCCTATCAAACTGAGCTCTCTTTTTCATCAAGCACTGCCATTTCCTCCCCTCACCCTCTGACAGTTTGAACTTCGTGGGTGTGGCTTGGATCTCTTTCAGGGAGAGAAAACTAACAACTTATAGCAGCAGCTTCAGAGAGCATTTTCCATCTCACAGATAGGCTGCAGAGAATACCTTCTCATTGAGTTATTGGGAGTATGGTAGGGGTGGGGCAGGGGCAGGATATGGGTGCCTCAGGTGGCAGGTTTTTCTGTTTCAAAACTTTGGCAACCGTAGTGCCCACCCATACAACTTGTTGGCCCACCCAAAAATTGCCTTCTGGCTAGTCACTGACTCCAGCTGATTGCTGTCCTTAACTTCCTTACAGTTAAGGATGTTCTGTGTTTATCACAGGCTGTTTGCCTCTCAAGCCTCCAGAATTTCTGAGAAAAACATTTTACTTCTGAGTCTATCTTTACCTAAACCTCATAGCATGCCCTCTCTTGTCTTTGTCTTCGTCCTCTTACTTTCTACTGAAAAAGGAATGCTTCTAGTGGTATTACACCATCCCCCTTCTCTTCTAAGTAGTGGTTCTCAAACTCTTACTGTACACCTTGTTCAGAAGTTTGAAATGTATTGTACACATCAGTGCAAAAAATTTAAATTCACAGCTAATAAAAAACATTTATATCTCAGCAAGACATTTAGGCCTATTTTACAATAGGCAATTAATTGTCAAATAAATGACACCCTCCCCCCCAACCACAAATCAAACTCTGAAGCTACTGAATTCAAACTGGTGGCGGGGGGGGGGGGGGGGGGGGGGGGAGAAGGGGAGCCAGCAATACTGGAGGGCACATTTCTTATGGTGCTCTATTGCTTCTTTCTGATAAACTGGTATCAATTTGAATCGGGGGGGGGGGGGGGGGGGGGGAGGGGGAGGAATGGAAGAAGCTCTAGACAACCCAAATTAAAAATTAACATTTCAGTTTTTAATGCCAATCTATTTATATATACTAGAGATTCAAAAAATGACTGATTGCTCACTTCCTAGAAGGGGGGGGGGAGGGAGGACTGCTCTATCCCACCTCACCCCATATGAAAAGATATTCATATATGGTATAGTATGTAGTGTATTTCACTATTTATCAACACAAATACCAGTATTTAAAAAAAAATTACAGAAAAAACCCCCAGAAGAATTCTTTAAACTATATTTCAGTTTCTAAATTGAATATAACAGGTGTTTTCCCCCCTCCTTTACCTTATTTGGTTCAGCTTTCTTCTTCACCACTTCTCTGCTTGCATCTTGTCTGTCCTGTTACTTCATTTCCTTGCCCTCCTTCCTCTTGTTCTCCTCTGATCTTGTCTTCATCTTATCCTCACCCATCACAGATCTTAACCCTCAGTTCTCTTCATATTTCATCTTCAATTCCTTCCCTCTCATTATGTCAACTTTTTAGCTCTTTTCCTGTTCTCTCTCTCCTAACATCTACCTATTTTTTAAATTATTATTTATTTATTTATTTATTGCACTTGTATCCCACATTTTCCCACCTATTTGCAGGCTCAATGTGGCTTACAAAAACCTGTAATGGCTTCACCATTTCAGCAAGCAGTAATACATTTGGTGGTACAGAGATATAATAATAACAAGGCTAGCTGTCAATCTATTCAAGCAGTTATAGAAAGAGAACGATCAAAGTGGGAGAGAGGTGTTGACGAGTAGTAGTTATTTATGGATTCTCGTGGTAAGCCTTGGTGAATAGATAGGTTCAATGATTTGCGAAAGTTTGTTATTTCTTTAATTGTTTTCAAGTGGTTTGGAAGAGCGTTCCACATCTGCTTGCTCTTGTAGGAAAAGCTGGACGCATGTGTTAGTTTGTATTTTAGTCCTTTGCAGCTGGGGAAATGTAGATTAAGGTAAGTACGGGCAGCTCTTTTGGCATTTCTGGGTGACAGGTCCACGAGGTCATGCATGTAAGACGGTTTCCATGAATGATTTTATGAACAATCGTGCAGATTTTGAACGTGATCCGTTCTTTGAGTGGGTGCCAGTGTAATTTCTCTCTTAGGGGTTTTGCACTTTCATATTTTGTCCTTTCAAATATAAGTCTGGCTGCGGTATTTTGGGCAGTTTGAAGTTTCTTAACTGTTCTTTACAGCCAGCGTATAGTGCATTACAGTAGTCCAGGTGACTTAGTACCATTTATTGTACCAGGTTTCGAAAAATGGCTCTTGGGAAATAAGGTTTTACTCTTTTGAGTTTCCACATGGAATGGAACATTTTCTTTGTTGTATTCTTCACATGGTTTTCAAGTGTGAGATTTCGATCAATGGTAACTCCAAGAATTTTCAGAGTGTTAGAGAAGGGAAGGGAGAGGTTTGGGGTGGTTATGGTGGAGAATGTACTTGTGTTGTGTTGTGAGGTAAGGTAAAATTATGTATCATACCTGATAATTTTCTTTCCATTAATCATAGCAGATCAATCCATAGATTGGTGGGTTGTGTCCATCTACCAGCAGGTGGAGATAGAGAGCAATCTTTTGCCTCTCTATATGTGGTCATGTGCTACCAGGAAATCCTCAGTATAGTCGATATCAAAGCTCCACCCGCAGGAATCACCAAACATAGAGAATTACACCCACAAAGGAACACTCCGCCACCCAACCACCGCTGAAGCGGGGGGGGGGGGGGGGGGTACCCACACTCGCCGACGCAGGGCGGAACTGGCAAGTCCTGCTACCGCAACCGTGGGAGGAGCTGGCTTAACCCATCACCACTACCCTACTACCGCATGAAGCGGGAGGGAGCACCGGCATAATTTAGTTATGAATCCAACCACCGTCTAAACGGGGGGAAAGAAGCAGCAGCTCACTGTAACACAAAGTCGTCCCAACTCCAGGGAAATCCAAGTGGAAGAACTTGAACTCGAAGTCCTCCTGAACAGGAACTGAAGTCTAAACTTGAACCTGAAATATTACTGAACTAGAACACACAGTACAGATATCTGGGAGGGACTATGGATTGATCTGCTATGATTAATGGAAAGAAAATTACCAGGCATGATACATAATTTTACCTTCCATATCATCAAGCAGATCAATCCATAGACTGGTGGGATGTACCCAAGCAGTACTCACCCAGGGCGGGACATGGAAATCCCAGAACGCAACACTGAAGCTCCAAACTGGGCCTCAGCCCGTGCTGCCACATCCAAGCGATAATGCCGTGAGAAGGTATGAGCCGACGCCCAAGTCGCTGATCTGCAAATCTTCTCCAAGGAAACGGACCTGGACTCTGCCATCGAAGCCGCCTGTGTTCTAGTAGAATGAGCCTTCAGCTGGATAGGCAGCACCTCGCAGCAATTGTTTCCTTGACCCAACGTGCCACGGTAGGTTTAGATGCCTGCAGACCCCTACGAGGGCCCGCGAACAGCACGAACAGGTGATCCGACTTCCGGAAATCGTTGGTCACTTCCAAGTATCTGATGATAACTCGTCTAATCCAGGCATCTGAGAGCATGATACTCCTCTGGATAATCCTCCCTACGGAAGGAGGGTAGACAAGGCTGCTGATTCACATGGAAGCGAGAAACAATCTTGGGCAGGAAGGAAGGCACTGGGCGAATAGACACTCCTGCCTCCGTGAACCGCAGGAAAGGCCCTCTACACGAGAGTGCCTGGAGCTCGGAAACCCTCCTGGCTGAAGCGATTGCCATCAAAAAGACCGCTTTCAACATCAGATCCTTCAGAGACAGCCGCAATAATGGCTCAAAGGGCGGCTTCTGCAAGGCCCGCAGCACCAGATTGAGATTCCACGTAGGCACTATGGAGTGCAGAGGAGGGCGTAGGTGATTAACCCCTTTGAGAAAACGCACCACATCTGGCTGAGAAGCCAGGGAAGCACCCTTCAGGTGACTCCTGAAGCAAGCTAGAGCCGCTACCTGGACCTTAAGAGAGCTGAGCGACAGGCCTTTCTCCAGACCTTCTTGCAGGAACGCCAACACTGAAGCAATTGGCGCCGTGAAGGGCGACAGGGATCCTGCCTCGCACCATGATACAAAGGTACGCCATACCCTGGCGTACATAGTAGAAGTAGAGCTCTTCCGTGCTCTCAGCATAGTGGCGATGACCTTGTCCAAGAAGCCCTTCTTCTTCAGCCGCTTCCTCTCAAGAGCCAGGCCGTAAGACCAAAGGGGGAGGGATCCTCCATCACCACGGGACCCTGATGTAAGAGGCCCCGCTCCGCTGGAAGCCGCAGAGGACTGTCTATGGAAAGCCGGATCAGGTCCGCATACCAAGGGCGTCTGGGCCAGTCTGGACCCACAAGGACCACCCGGCCTAGGTGTTTCGCCACCCGGCCGAGAATTCTGCCCAGCATAGGCCAAGGCGGGAACACGTAGAGAAGCTCCTGTACCGGCCACAGGTATTGAGTGGTAATGTGAATCGAAGTTTTATAATTTTCTCATTGAAGTATTTGGCAAGTTGCTCTGCCGATGGGGTGTCTGTGCTGGCTGTGGTAACCGGTGTGGTGTCTATTAGTTAATTCATAAGTTGGTAGAGTTTATATGTGCCTTTGTAATCTGGTCCTATTTTATAATTAATTGTAACCCTTTGATGAATAATAGATACTACAGACATTGGTATATTTATTTATTTATTGTATTTGTACCCCACATTTTCCCACCTTTTTGCAGTCTCAATGTGGCTTACAGAGTATAGATATGATAACGTTGTTACATGATTTAAAAACAGTCAATCATAAGCAGAGGTGAAAAAGGATTTAGATGAAAGGTGTTAGGTAAGGTCGTGTGAGAGGTGTTTTTTCGTGTACTTGGGTGGTTTAAGGAATGATTTGTTTCATTGAGGGTGACTTTTGTAGGCTTTGTTGAAGAGATGTGTTTTCAAAGCTTTGCGAAAGCTGGTTAGATTGGTCATGGTTTTCAGGGCCATGGGTAGTGCGTCCCAAGACTGTGCGCTTTTGTACGCAAAGGTAGTAGCATAAGCCTGTTTGTATTTCATTCCTTTACAGCTGGGGAAGTTCAGATTGAGGAATTTACGGGCCGATCTTTTGGCATTTCTGGGCGGTAAGTCCACTAGGTTTAACATATAGAGTGGGGCATCTGCATGCATGATTTTGTGTACAGTCGTGCAGATCTTGAACTCAATTCGTTCCTTGAGCGGGAGCCAGTGCAGTTTTTCTCTTAGGGGTTTCGCACTTTCGTATTTAGGTGTTCCAAAAATGAATCTGGCTGCGGTGTTCTGGGCTGTTTGGAGTTTTTTGATGGTCTGTTCTTTACAGCCTGCGTACAGAGCGTTACAGTAGTGCAAGTGGCTTATTACTAATGACTATACTAGGGTGCGGAAGATGTTTCTCGGGAAAAAAGGTTTTATTCTTTTGAGTTTCCACATCGATTGGAACATATTTTTCATTGTATTCTTCGCGTGGGTGTTGAGAGTGAGGTTTCGATCAATGGTGACTCCAAGAATTTTTCAGGTTTTCTGAGATAGGAAGTGTGCAGTAGGGGGTGGTTATTGTAGGGTAGTTGTTTGTGTTGTATTGGGAGGTGAGAACTAGACATTGAGTTTTTTCTGCATTGAGTTTTAACTTGAATGAGTCCGCCCAAGAGTGCATGATCTGGAAGCTCTGGTTGATCTCGTTGGTTATTTCGTTTAAGTCACTTTTGAACGGGATATGGATCGTAACATCATCGGCATATATGTAAGGGTTAAGGTTTTGGTTGGCTAGGAGTTTGGCTAATGGTATCAACATTAGGTTGAAGATAGTTGGTGAGAGGGGGAATCCTTGAGGAACTCCGCACCTTGAGGAACTCCGCATTCCGTTATCCATGGTGGCGATCTGTCCGTATTTGTTGTTACTTGATAGGATCTGGTGGTGAGGAATCTTTCAAACCATTTGAGAACTGGGCCTCCGATTCCGAAGTACTCTAGTAGGTGTAACAAAATTTCATGACCCACCATGTCGAAGGCACTAGACATGTCGAATTGTAGTATGAGTATGTTCTTGCCGGTTGCGATCGTTTTTTTGAATGAGTTCATTGCCGACACTAGTACAGTTTCAGTGCTATGATTTGATCGAAATCCTGATTGAGACTCATGTAAAATTGAGTGTTTGGTCAGGTATTACGTGAGTTGTTTCGTCACTATGCCTTCCATCAATTTTGTTGTGAGTGGGATAGAAGCGACTGGTCGGTAGTTGGTTAAGTCCATTGTGCTTTTCTTGGCATCTTTTGGCAGCGGAGTAAGTAGGATGTTTCCATTTTTCATGGGGAAGAGACCATTTATGAGTCTATAGTTTACTTGGTTCGTGAGGTCTTGCATGAATTGTTTGGGTGCGGATCTTATTAGGCTGGTAGGGCAGATATCAAGTTTGCATTGAGATTTGGCATATTTTCTGAGCCAGTGTGAGAGTTCATTTACTGAAATCAGGTCAAAATTGGTCCATGATCGATCGGCTGGGTATTCCCCAGGATTTGGGTCTAAGCATTCAAGGATACTTGTGTACTCAGTAGTGTTACTTGGTATCATGCGTCGGAGCGTTGTGATTTTTTCGTTGAAATAGTTCGCTAAGTTGGTTGCCGATGGGGTGTCTGTGCTGTTCGAGGTGACCCGTGTGGTGTTTAGGAGGTTATTTACAAGTGAAAAGAGTTTGTGCGTGTCCTTGTATATAAAGCTCTCCAGATATAACTCTTTCCCCCCCCCCCCCCCCCCATTTCCATAAAGATATTTGATGTCTTCTATTCCTATGGGTTACATTCCTGAGGGTTATTAACGACTTTGGGGCTTCTTTCACCAATACCCAATGAACAAATTTATTTGCAGCATTTGTTCCTTTCAATAACTTTAAGACGGTGCACAATATGAATAATAAAATGGAATACAATACACATATTTAAGGATCACAGTAAAACAGAAATTTATATCTATATAAACAAAGACGACAAAATTTAGTTTTAAGCCCTCTTTAGTAAGTTACCCAGTCTGCTATGAAAGAAATAGAGGCTCATTTTCTACTGAAATTTCTCTGTAAATGAACTGTTTGATAAAAGAATAGAAAATATAAACTTTTCAATCATCTCAGCTGACTTTGTTTTTGAATGCTTAAAGTTCTGTACTTTGCCTTGTAGGCCCTCCCCAGGCCTACCTTTAAAGTCCTGGTGGGTCTAGTGGCCTCTTCAGAGCAGAAGCAATCCCAAGTCTCTCCTGCCCCCTCTGGCTCCACAGTCAAAATGTCTGCCGTGACTTCCCAAGGCAGCCATTTTGAGATTGGAACCGGAATGGCCAGAAGTGATGGGGGACTGCTTCTGCCCGTGCCGGTTCAAATCTTAAAATGGCTGCCATGACCTCCTGCAGCAGCCATTTTGACTGTGGAGTTGGCGGGGCAGGAGTGATGTGGAACCTCTCCTGCCCTGAAGAGGCCACTAGACCACCAGGGCTTTGAAGGCAGGCAGAGCCTATAAGGTGAGGGAGGGTGAAGTTGATTGGCAGACTGGGGGGGGGGGGGGGGGGGGGGGAGGGACAGTATTTGGTTTCAGTCACCCTCTATTTCTTTTATCTACAGATTCTCCTTTGTGTACCTCTGATAACTCCTCCTTCGCCATAGTGAACTTTAAAATTAGGGCAGATATATTGTAATTTTCCTTTTTGTGTGTGTTGGTTTTTTTTTTTTTAGCAAACTTACCTTTTTTAATCATTTTACTATTACAAATCAAGTGTTATGCTTGTGTATATTTGAATCGTCATAAAAATAAAGCAAAATTAAAAAAAACACATCTATATTCTCACTGGATCTCCCTCACTTTCTATAACCTCTATCTCCTGTTTCTTCCTCTTACACACACACAGGCATTCTGGTACCTCCCACTTTCAAGCCTTCATTCCTTTCAACATTTTAATCAACTTTGATATACCGCAGAGTCAATTCAAAAATTATCTAAGTGGTGTTCAATATGAAATATTAGCAATAGTTAAACAAGACTATGACAAAAAATACCAGGGAAACATATAAGGTACAATATACATTAATTTGCTGTATAAACACAGTTAAGAAAAAGTGGGAAATGTGGAAAAGGAGTACAACACAATAACTAGTGCAGAGTAAAATGTATAGCTACCATGTATCTATACCACCAATAGAGGCACAACTAGGTTTATAACGTGGGGAATGCTCGAGTATAATAATAGGTCTTGAGTGGCATCTTAAATTTGCTGTACGTAGCCTCAGAATAAATTTATAGTGGTGAACTGTTCCATAACATAGGAGCAACCACATGAAAACAAAATGGCACGCCAAATCCTAGTGTATTTTCATACGAGTAGGTATAACCAGCAGATGATGCTGTAAAGACTGTAAAGATCTTGTCAGTATACAGGGAATAAGAATTATATAAAAATGGAGGAAAACAAGCATATAAGGTAGAGAATGACGCGGGGACAAACTTTGTCCCAGTGGGTTCTGTCTCCGTCCCCACAGGCTCATTTGCAGAAGCCTCAAACAATTATGATTTTACATTTAAATCTTTTATTAAAGTATAAAAAGGAACAATATGCTGTGCAACTACTGTGTATAAATTACAAATAGAACACATTAACAACAGCGAGCAGCTATAATAACCCTCCTCACCACCATCCTCTACCCTTCCAACCATAGGAGCTGGTTCTGTGGGTGCTTGAGCACATCTAATATTGAGAAAAGTCCATGTATGTGTTCAGGGAAGGGTTATTTCCATTAGGCTTAGCACCCCCAATAATTCTGAAAAGTTAGCTCCTATGATTCCAACCCCAACAATAGCTGATTTCTACTACTCCAAGAAATACTAATCCACCCTGTTAAAATATCCAGGGGTACAAAATACAACCCGTTTTATATGCCCCAGAGGGGAGAAATATGCCCTATGAAGCACTGTTATGATTTTTTAAATCTATGGATGAATAAGTCATCAACAATCTCAGGATTCAGTCTAGCTCTCCTGTCTTCCACAGTCCCAAATGCAATAGCATATGTCTTCTTAGAAGATGTGCTGGTAGTAGGATGTACAGGATCCCCCATGCAAATTTTGCTAGATGTGGCCAGCATGTTTTCTTGTTTTTTCAAAAAAAATCAAAATATCGTTGTCTCCATCACTCAAACATAAATAACAGTCCAGTTCATTAACAGACTTCAAAGTAGAAAATGACATGGGGACAAAGTTTGTCCCCGTCCCCCGTGGGCTCTGCCCCGCCCCATCCCCGCAGTTACTGCGGGTCCCTGCCCCATGTCATTCTCTAATATAAGGTCGTATGAGCTAAAATAAGGATTGTGAATGGTACCCTATAGCTTACTGGTAACCAATGTTCTTTAGGCAAAAAGGGTAATACGCTATCATACTACTTTACTCCAAAAAGTAATTTTATCAAATTACTTTGAATGATCTGTAACCAGTGAAATAGTGACTGTGGAAGACCTTGAAAAAGAAAATTCCAACAGTCAATCTAAGATAATACTCTGTCTCTACCCATTTCCCTGTTCATTCCATCTCCCAACCTATCAGATCCTTATTACTCCTACTTGCTCTCAACTACAGCCCTCAACTCCCTTCTTAGCTCTTTCCACCACTAAGCCTTTTCTCTCTCCAATCTTGTTCTCTTTCGGTCAAGGTAACTAGGGAGCAGAGGAAAACCAACCAAATAAACCTAAGATGAAGAGAACCCAGAAAAGACAGTAGGTATTCCTGAGAACAGTCAAAATGCTGCATTTCTGATAAGCATGGATGCTGGCTCTTCTTTCACATCCCTGAACACATTTCATTTCTAATCAGGAAGCCCATGTTAAGGCATGGGGGAACTGTTGCATGGACAGGAAGCAGTGCTTTCACTGCTTCAGAGGGGCTGCCTCCACTTTGATACAACTGGCTGCTATTCCTGCCTCTCAGCTACTAAAGATCAAAGTTGCCACAAGAGACCAAGGGGATAGAAGAGTGTAGGATCAGTGTAGCCTAATGTTCAGTGACTGAAAATAGAGAAATTAAGTTGATTTAGCAATGGCAGATGATGGTCTCCTACAGTTTGGACTCTTCTCCCAATGCCTAAGTGGTAGCTTAACTATGCACCTTTCTACTCTGTTCCCCTTGTTTCTCTTCATGAAGCTTCCAAGTTGCTGCAGTGATCCACATACACCTGGAGAACTGCTGCTCTAGGGTATATGTATTTAGGTCCTTAAATTTAATGTTACAGAGCTTTTGGTATAGACCCTGCCTATTTAGTAGCCATCCTCTGGACTGCTTCTGCTCTGTCAGGAGGTTTGTGAAGACCCTCTGACTATGCAAATGAAATTAACATTAGAACAAAATGTCAAGTGAGTGGTTTCATACACTGGCTCACCCACTGGTGGTTGTTTGCTGGATAGGAACACCTGGAAGACGAAAGCAGTGGGTAAAATGAAGGAACTATTTTAAAGGCAACAAACCTTTCTGTATGGGAAGTAAAGAAACATAGAAAGAAAAGGAGGTTGCTTTGATTCTCAAAAGTAGCAGCCAAAAAGGTTAAGAAAAAGAGGTTACTCTTCATAAACTACAAGAGATCACAGAAAGAGAAAGATAGTAAAAAATAGCCAATATAGTTAAACGGGAGGGGGGGGATGATGACATTTTTTAGATGTGTTACTGTGAAGAAACAGTGTGTTTTAAAGCCTGTATTTCTCCTATTTGGCCAGTAGGTGGTGTTTCTTTGCAGTAAAGCTGTTACAGATAACTGAGTGCTTTTTCTTTAGTTTGACACAAACAGGAAGCAAGAAGAAGTATATATTTGAAATCTTGTTGAGTGGGCTCTGATTGGCCCAGGAACTCATCTCATTTGTACTTTACTGTTTTTGAGTTCAGCATCAGCCCAGGAGAAGAGAGAGATCTTTGCTGAAGTCCTGTAAAAAATCCAGTTATATTTGAAAACTGGTGAACAGCTAAATATATCCTGATCTCCCCAGGTACTTTCTAGGAAGTATGCAAATGTTTAGCTAGTTTTCTAATTGATCCATTTTCAGTTACTTGTTACTGATTGCTAATTGCACATTTTTTTGGTCCACTGTTCCAAGTTCTAAGAATAAACACATTTGTTTGTTCTGCCTTTCTGGACTGATAAAGAATCCTGGTGGTTTGTGTGTTTGGTCAGTGTGGCTCCAGTAACCTAGAAATCACTGGGGATAACTGGAGAGCGGGAGACTTGCCCAGAAGCAGTTGTGACTCAGTCGGTGGAAGGAGGGTGCTAGTGTAGAGTACAAGCGGCATTTGCAGGCGGACCTGAGCTTGATGGGGACAGACCCTCTAAGTGGCCGC